>NW_022195489.1:0-600000 GCF_008641045.1 Pistacia vera | reverse complement strand
TGCAAGCTACTATAAGAAGACGACAAACAAACATAATCATTCTAGAAATGCATTATTCTCCTTATGTGCCCAGCAACGAGAATATAAGGATGAGAAACGCCATTGACCTTACACTAGCATCCTCATCATACAATGTCAATATCCCTAACAATTGTTGCTGACTCTTGATCAGATCCGGTGTTGCTTGTTATCCTTTTAAATGATTTCTGGATTCGGGCAAATGCACTCTTGGATCTTTGTATTTTCTGAGGTTCATCAGTTAATTTACTGTCACCATTCTTCTTCGCAAGATCTTCTGATAGGGTCTCTATGAGATTCTCAAAATGACGCCGGTAAGTTGGATATCTTGAGATAGATTTGGTGAGTCCTAGCAGCCTTCATTGTAAAATTAAAGGGGTAAATAAAGAAACAGATGTAAATGAAAAGATAATTTACATGGAGCAGATTAACAGATCTCTGGATTCTAGAATGGTATTTGTCAAATGTTTTTCATCATTACCTTCTAGCGAAAGCATCAAGTTCAGCTCGTTTACGCTCAGATTCAGGTGGTGAGCAACTATTTGTGTTTTTCAACCTCACAAGATCACCACACAATAGAATTGATTTGCCTAGGTAGTCCTCTTCTTCCTCCGTAAGGTTTTCTGCTCTAATCTGATCCTTCATTATCAAAAAGGGGTTAAGAAACCAATCAAAGAAGGCATCTTTTGGTTTGTTTGTGCTATTTATCTCACCAATATTGTCGGCTGCATTGGAGATGTAAGAACAAAGCATTATTAGAATTTTGTCAAGATGAACAACATAACTTCATCACAAAAATCCAAAATTTCCCTTTTAAGGATCTTAAAGTGTCTTCTTTATAGACACTCACTCAGCATACACAAGAGAATACCTAGGCGCAAGACAATAAATTCACTTACCTAACAATATTCCAGATGAATTGGCTTTTGCAGAGCGCACAAGTGCCTTAAAAAGGCAATAGGCTGGCAGGCCAATGCTAACCACTCTACTACCACTACTAGATTTGGCTTCTTCAATGTCTTTATCAGTTATTAGTCCTTCAAGAACCATGATTTCCCCATGGCGTTTACACTCCTTCAGTAAGCCCTCAAGAAGCTACAAAATTGACAAAACAAATTTTCAGTGCAGCCCAGACCCATGAGCTAACATTGAAGTTTACAAATTATACAGAATAAAATTATAATGCTGAAAATGTTCAAATTATAAGCATTTTCTTAAGGCCAGACGCAAGATACCTCAAATGGCTTAAATTCAGTCAGAGGCTTGAATGAACCAGAGCGAGACGGAGGATTTTTCAAAGAGTCAGACTTTGAGAAAGAAGTTGTGCGAGAAGTGGTCTGTGACAGCTCTGTCTTCTCTGTCTTCTTTCGATACAGGGGCCTGTCAACAGTAGAAACAAATCAAACTCTGTCAAGTAGCATGAACTAAAACCATAACTTATTAGAGTGCTGAAGTGAACCTAGGAAAGCAGGATCCCTCAGACATGCCAAGTACGTCATTGCTGTACTCGTCATAAATGGAAAAGGAAGCAACAACATAGCAGAGACCGAACCAAAAAGAGGACTCCTGAAATGTAAAGGCTACAAAATCAAATTACATTTTACCAGCAATCTATGTAATAAATCGAAATTTTCATCTCTTAGATAATTTCAAGGTCTCTGGCACAGTGACCAAATATCATAACAATTTAAAGAATGGGATAGGAGGCTTGCATCAATGAATACCGATGTGCATAATTTGAACATGTGCATGAAGAAAACAAGGCTCAAATAAGAGAATCAGCCTGCAATTAATTCCACACTTAGCTTAATTGAAATGATAACATAATAATAATCAATGAAATGAAATGAAATGAAATGATAGTCTACTATGATTGCTGTTGGGAGACAAAATGGTCTGCAAATGTAATTGGCTTCAACAGAAGTCTACAATGCAATTTCAACCATTATACCGTATCACAATAGAAAAAGGGAGGTATTAGAAAATTAAATAAATATAATATAAATATGTAATTTAAAAAAAAAAAAGAATCTAATTGAGTAAAAAAGTGTTATAATGGTATATCATTCACACTATCTTATGAACAGTATTGGTTCATTCAAGTGCTACATTGCGCAAGGGATTCCATATGTCTACAGAAACAGCAATTATAACAACTGCTTTTCTATTTGTAAGACCTATAAGAAGTAATAAAACTAACCAGGCATAAAATTCTAACCTGATAAACAACCACCCCAGCATAAGCACCAAGGAAGATGGTAGACAGAATGGAGCCCAAAACTGCCCCAACAACAGCCAATGGCCAGAGTAGAATGGCAAGACCGGCAAATGGTACACATATAGTCTCTAAAAAGGGACCTTCTCGACCTACAAGGTCATGAAATAATCGATGCCACCCCTTAAAGAGCATATAGGGGCTTTTGCATATGGCAATGGCTGAGATCACTGGAAAATCAACCAGTACACCAAGCACCCCAGCTACGATTGCACCTGGAATATCAAGCAATCTGGAACAGAGTTGATGAAAAAAGTCAGCTAAAACCTTAAAACCCAAAAATGAAAAAAAGAAAGTCATCACAAATGAATAAAAATGACTAAATGAACTGATTTTATGGCTAATGCTCATCATACAAGTTGTTGAGAATTATAAACAGTAATGCCCATTTCATTTTCGCCAATATGGATATAAAGAAGGAAAAATTTTAAGCAGGAAGACTAAACAGCAAACCTTATCTCATAATATTTTCCATCTGCTCTTTTCTGCTGCAGGTCATCCATAACTGAAAAGTATGAATGGAAGCAAACATCAAGAAAATCTCTGACCACAGTGAAGCTGCCTTTTACAGTGCTCCAAGTTCCATCCTGCAAAGGAAGTGATATAAAGTCTCCATCATTCAAACCTACAAGAAGGAAATAATATATACCAAAAATAGTCAAGAGTTTTGATATTCAAGACATACACAAAAACAGTGGAACAAATCATTTTCTTTCCCTTCACCAACAGCATCAAAAGTGGCAAATATTGGCGTAAGAAAGCCATACAGTGCTCCCACTAAGATACTTCCAAGTTCCAACAATGCCAACCACTGGCCATAAAATCAAGAAAACTGGCATGCATATGCAGATTACAAGCTTCAGAACTGGCCCTATTTGTTTAGCTCTCTGCTTGTCAGAAAAATCAACATAATGAGAGAGCAGATAACTAGATATAGTCAACATTGCAAATGAAAAAGTAAAGGATTAAGAAAGAACCTCAAAATGGAATAGTAAGTCCAGAAAACATGTACTGACAAAAGTCCCAATATAATTGCTGAGTTTCCGATTGTCATGATAAGGCATATAAATGGGAAGAAAATAATTCCTGAAAGAGCATTGTGTTAGATAAGAATTACTGTGTTCTACCAAAGTCGGAAAACATCATTTATGCAGCTCAGTGCTTCATCACTGATTGATTTATAAAGAGTTCACAAAGATGCACATTTAACAACTAAATACTCCATAATTATTCTACTTTCTCTAGTACATAGCTTAGAAACCATCTAGAAGACATATTTTTTTGCATCTAAGGTTGGAAACTATCAAAAAACACCTCAGGTGGTTAAAATCTCACATGATATTTATCCATGTAATGGCCAATGCTATTTCAAAGAACAAAATTCATAAAAAAGTATAATCTACAAAAATACAAAAACATATACCAAAATTAAATCTTTTTCAAAATAGAAAACACTGGCTACATTAAAAGCATACTATGTTGATTCAAAATATCCAATTTACCTGATAAATAACTTAGCCAGTTGAGTATAGAAATGGAAGAAAAATAAATAATTAACATAACAAATCATATAGCAGTCAAAAAAAAGGAATAAAATTTGAGAAACACAAACCTTTAATGACACCCAGAAGAAGCAACCCGAAGAAGTAAGGAAGAAAGCAAATAAAGTTCCATAAAGAAGCCAAAAAACCTCTGGGTGGCTCCATTGATTTCTTAACTCGTTAGATCTCTACAAAACTTCACACAGTAAACCTATCTCAGACTCCACGCAAATCAATAAAAGACTCCACTCTGGACCCTTCCAAGCCAGATACACAATCCAAAAACAAAAACCCAATCAGTAAAAATAATTCACTGTTACTGGGCTAAAGAAATGACGACGAAAAAACTGAAAAAAAACAAAAGCAAAGGTTGTTGCTTGTATGGTTTGGAGTACTTTCTGAACGTTGAAGTTTAAATATTTTAAATGAAAATATTAGAAAAAGGTAAAAATAAAAGAAAAAATAATGATATTGGGTTTGTGGACGGAAGGAAAGACGGTTGAAAGAACAGTTGAAGAGGCAATGAAACTGATAAGGAATCTGTCCGATGCAGCAGTTACTTAATGACGATTGGATTGAAAGGAACTATGGAAGTAAGTGGATGAAATACTTTGCTTCCTTGCTTTAAAATTAAAATGCACCAAGTAAAGCAACAAGCTTTCTTTTGAAAAATAAAAATATTCCAAATAAAATCCTCCTACTGTTTTTCTTAAATTTACAACGAATTCATTTCCTATTTTCCCACCAAATCACTCAGGTAGACAATTGGAATCATATACGCACACCAAAAACGAAATTAAAAGATTATATTAAAAAAATATATTTTTATTTAATTAATGTGGATTTGTCTTTTTATAAACTCATAAAGCGGCGAGTGTCTTGATTTTTTCCACAGAAGCGCGTATGACTCAGACCGAGGTCACCCAAAGGACAATCGTTTTGAATTTTGACAATTTTACCACCCGTCGAACGAAACCGAAGACTGTTTAACCATCTTTAATCTTTATACTTTCGGCAACTCTTTACATAGAATTTTCAAGTTTTCTCCACCGTCAAATTCAAGACTAAACGACATATTCTAAGGTTTGGCGAAATCTCCAGTTGATATTCCTGATTATATTTATTTCAGATTCTCACTTTTAAAGTGACAGATAAGTGTTTGATGTAATGATAAAAGGGTAAATTAGTTATTTTGCACAGATGACATACGTTAGTAGATTGTTGCCTCTAACAATTCTCTAGCGCACGTTAGTAGACAACGTCTTCGACGTTTAACACCTTTTTTTCGGTGATTCTTCCACCCAAAATTACTCTTGTCACCACCATTTGAACCTCATCATTCCCTCTACAAAACCTTACCCTTCACAACTCCTCATCACTCGCTGATCGTCGGCCATGGCACCCGCAACATGCGACTGGTTTTTGCCAGTTTCTGGCCGTTTTGAACTGCGATAACCCCAACCACCATCATCATTTGACCCCTCGCATCGTCTCCTACAAAACCCCTAACCTTCCCAACCACGGTAGCTCACCGTTTGCCGCCTACCACTCCACCCAAAAATGGTCGATGAACACGAACTCTCAACCCATGAACGGCTACTAAACAATTGCGGGGAACATAAATGTTTTATAGAGTTGAAGACGCTGGTTATAGTGGTGGTGTCCAATTGGATTTTCGCCACTAGAATCTGGCGAAGAATAGAGAAACCCTAAGCTTAATGGCGTCGGCGATTGGAGGGGCCAATAAGTCAGGAACTAAAGGGGTTTTGAACGAAAAACTACGTGAAAGGTGATGGAGGTGACCAGGGGTTCAACACTGTAGGAAACAACCTAGACAGGCAAAAATCGAGAGGGTATGCAATGATCGAGGGTGTTATTAAGATAATTTGAAAATAAAATGGTAAGTTATAATTCTACTAATTTAGGGGTTAAAACATAATTTATTAATTTAAGGTTAAGGCATTATGGTAATTACACCCTTTATACCCTAAAAATTGCTAATAGTGTTATTTTAAGGGTGAGAATCTGGAATAAATATAACTTGGGATACCAACTTAGGATTTTGCCAAACCTTGGGTGGGAATATGTCGTTTACTCTCAAATTCAAATATAAATATAAATGATAAATCAATTACATATATAAGGCATAAACATGATTGATACGAAAATTGTAGATTTTCTCTTGACTTTGACCTTAATTTCAATATAAACTCTTTAAAATTACACGTGAATTAGTTTTCATAAATATTCTAGTAACGTAAATCTTAGCCGTCATATGGTCAAATATAATCCAACTTTGTAGTATTATTATTATAAACAATATTGTTTTGTCAAAATAAGCCTGAACAACATAACTTCATCACAAAAATCCAAAATTTCCCTTTTAAGGATCTTAAAGTGTCTTCTTATAGACACTCACTCAGCATACACAAGAGAATACCTAGGGCAAGACAATAAATTCACTTACCTAACAATATTCCAGATAATTGCGTTTGCAGAGCGCACAAGTGCCTTAAAAAGGCAATAGGCTGGCAGGCCAATGCTAACCACTCTACTACCACTACTAGATTTGGCTTCTTCAATGTCTTTATCAGTTATTAGTCCTTCAAGAACATGATTTCCCCATGGCTTTACACTCCTTCAGTAAGCCCTCAAGAAGCTACAAAATTGACAAAAAATTTTCAGTGCAGCCCCGACCCATGAGCTAACATTGAAGTTTACAAATATACAGAATAAAATTATAATGCTGAAAATGTTCAAATATAAGCATTTTCTAGGCCAGACGCAAGATACCTCAAAGGCTTAAATTCAGTCAGAGGCTGAATGAACCAGAGCGAGAGGAGGATTTTTCAAAGAGTCAGACTTTGAGAAAGAAGTTGTGCGAGAAGTGGTCTGTGACAGCTCTCTCTCTGTCTTCTTCGATAAGGGGCCTGTCAACAGTAGAAACAAATCAAACTCTGTCAAGTAGCATGAAATAAAAACATAACTTATAGAGTGCTGAAGTGAACCTAGGAAAGCAGGATCCCTCAGACATGCCAAGTCGTCATTGCTGTACTCTCATAAAAGGAAAAGGAAGCAACAACATAGCAGAGACCGAACCAAAAAGAGGACTCCTGAAATGTAAAGGCTACAAAATCAATACATTTACCAGCAATCTATGTAATAAATAAAATTTTCTCTCTTAGATAATTTCAAGGTCTCTGGCACAGTGACCCAATATCATACAATTTAAAGAATGGGATGGAGGCTTGCATCAATGATACCGATGTGCATAATTTGAACATGTGCATGAAGAAAACAAGGCTCAAATAAGAGAATCAGCCTGCAATTAATTCCACACTTAGCTTAATTGAAATGATAACATAATAATATCAATGAAAGAAATGAATGAAGATAGTCTACTATGATGCTGTTGGGAGACAAAATGGCTGCAAATGTAATTGGCTTCAACAGAAGTCTACAATGCAATTCACTATTATCGTATCACAATAGAAAAAGGGAGGTATTAGAAAATTAAATAATAAATATAAATATGTAATTTAAAAAAAAAAAGAATCTAATTGAGTAAAAAAGTGTATAATGGTTATCATTCACACTATCTTATGAACAGTATTGGTTATTCAAGTGCTACATTGCAGGGATTCATATGTCTACAGAAACAGCAATTATAACAACTGCTTTTCTATTTGTAAGACCTATAAGAAGTAATAAAACTAACCAGGCATAAAATTCTAACCTGATAAACAACCACCCAGCATAAGCACCAAGGAAGATGGTAGACAGAATGGAGCCCAAAACTGCCCCAACAACAGCCAATGGCCAGAGTAGAATGGCAAGACCGGCAAATGGTACATATAGTCTCTAAAGGGACCTTCTCGACCTACAAGGTCATGAAATAATCGATGCCACCCCTTAAAGAGCATATAGGGGCTTTTGCATATGGCATGGCTGAGACACTGGAAAATCAACCAGTACAACAAGCACCCCAGCTACGATGCACCTGGAATATCAAGCAATGGAACAGAGTTGATGAAAAAAGTCAGCTAAAACCCAAACCCAAAAATGAAAAAAGAAAGTCATCACAAATGAATAAAAATGACTAAATGAACTGATTATGGCTAATGCTCATCATACAAGTTGTTGAGAATTATAAACAGTAATGCCCATTCATTTTCGCCCATTCAAAGCAATATGGTATAAAGAAGAAAAATTTTAAGCAGGAAGACTAACAGCAAACCTTACTTCATAATATTTTCCATCTGCTCTTTTCTGCTGCAGGTCATCCAACTGAAAAGTAGAATGGAAGCAAAATCAAGAAAATCTCTGACACAGTGAAGCTGCCTTTACGTGTCCAAGTTCCATCCTGCAAAGGAAGTGATATAAAGTCTCCATCATTCAAACCTACAAGAAGGAAATAATATATACCAAAAAAGTCAAGGTTTTGATATTCAAGACATACACAAAAACAGTGGAACAAATCATTTTCTTTCCCTTCACCAACAGCATCAAAAGTGGCAAATATTGGCGAAAGAAAGCATACAGTGCTCCCACTATGAACTTCCAACAATGCCAACCACGGCCATAAAATCAAGAAAACTGGCCTGCATATGCAGATAAGAAGCTTCAGAACTGGCCCTAATCGTTTAGCTCTGCTTGTCAGAGAAATCAACACATGAGAGAGCAGATAAATAGATATAGTCAACATTGCAAATGAAAAAGTAAAGGATTAAGAAAGAACCTCAAAATGGAATAGTAAGTCCAGAAAACATGTACTGGCAAAAGTCCAATATGATTGTGAGTTTCCGATTGTCATGATAAGGCATATAAATGGGAAGAAAATAATTCCTGAAGAGCATTGGGTTAGATAAGAATTACTGTGTTCTACCAAAGTCGGAAAACATATTTATGCAGCTCAGTGCTCATCACTGATGATTTATAAAGAGTTCACAAAGATGCACATAACAACTAAATACTCCATAATTATTCTACTTTCTCTAGTACATAGCTTAGAAACCATCAAGAAGACATATTTTTTTGCATTAAGGTTGGAACTATCAAAAAACACCTCAGGTGGTTAAAACTCACATGATATTTATCCATGTAATGGCCAATGCTATTTCAAAGAACATGATTATAAATAGTGATTAAATTAAAATCACAAATGATATAATCTATTTTATCTTAGAATTAAATTAAATTTTCTTCTGTGTTGTGGCATTTTAAGTGAATAAAAAAAACATAGAAGTTGATCAATGAAATCATTTTACATCAACCATTTTGAAATGCATTCATCATATAAATAAAAAATAAAATATGCTTCTTATATTTCGTAATCCAAAACTACAAATACAAAACAAACATACTTGAAAGAACAAGAAAAAAGATATTCACGAATACAGCAACATTGATGAACTAGAAAAGATAAGAAGCAACATAAAGGTAAACAAGGTGAAGAACAATGGCTTGTTTAGAAACTCCAGGAACCGAGACTGCAGCAGGAGAAGCAGAAGATTTGTGGTCACTTGGAGTAGAGTCCTCATACGCTATGACTTTCACGATCATCTTCTGTCCCTTTTCACAGTGTCCGGATACTCCACTAATGAAGTAAAAAGACCTCGAATGATCAAACCTGAAGGCTGAGTTGCCAGTGTTGGAGAAGAACTTGGGGTGTGTTGAATTGCAGTTCTTGTACTCTTTCTCTGTCACTTCCATGACTGAATCCTTCTTGTACTTGAAACCTGCACATGGGAAAGCACACAAGAAGATTAAGAAAAAAGGTTACGTTTTGATTCTTGTAAGTGTAAATGAGTGTTTATGTTTGTTTGTTTTACTCACGGATAATGTCACCAACTTGGAACCTATTCTCTGAGGCCCAGTCATTGTAAAATTTGGTGTCATTGGCAGGAGGGACAACCCAGCCTTGGGTGCCGCCGACTTGGAACTCGAGGGAAACTGAGAGATAATAAAGAGAAGAGAAGATGCTGAGAAAGAGAAACATTACATTGACAGAGTTGATGGAGAAATGAGCCATGATTGGCAACTTGGTACGCTCTTGCAGTGAACAAAAACAAAAGGAGATAGAAAGTTGCAGTGAATAAGTTGTTTCAGGACCTGGGTTTTTGTTTTTATAAGGAGCTGCTGAGAGTTAGTTATTTTGAATGTGAAGGGTGGACATGGGAGTAGTGGGGGAAACGGTTGAGGTATAGGGCTCTTTTGACATGGTCAGTTGGGCTAATAGATAGTTAAAATAGGTATCAAAAGCGTTATTTGATAATGATGATGTAGAATCTGCTAAATGTTTGCTATAATCATGGGTCATGGGCTTGACCAACTAGCTTTCTCATCAAACAAAGTCACGGTGGTTTAATACTTTAATTATATGAAACTAAACTTCATTTTCCTTCCTGTTCTTCTCTAATTTGGTATGCTTATCCAAGATGGTGTTTCTGGGAGATTATAAGAATGTTTATTTTCTCAATTTGCAGATCAAAGAATTAATCCAACTGCAAATAAGAGTACCAATTCAACTGCCTAATGCTACAATAAGGATATTGAGAATCCACTGGCTATATTGTATCTGGCTGAAGAGGATGAAATGACAACATGCGGTTACAGTATAAAACACAGTTTGCAAACAAGACGGACCAATAAATAGCTAATTTATTTGTCAATTCATGTTGGTATATATGGCTCAAAAAAAAGGTTAAATTTACAGTTTTACACAGTTGCGGTGATATCTAATGCCAGAAGCTGTACATACAATAAGCATTTTTGACAGTGGGAGGAACTTGCTATATTTCATTCATCTCATGCATTTGTGTTCTTCTCCCCTAGTGCAAGCTACTATAAGAAGACGACAAACAAACATAATCATTCTAGAAATGCATTATTCTCCTTATGTGCCCAGCAACGAGAATATAAGGATGAGAAACGCCATTGACCTTACACTAGCATCCTCATCATACAATGTCAATATCCCTAACAATTGTTGCTGACTCTTGATCAGATCCGGTGTTGCTTGTTATCCTTTTAAATGATTTCTGGATTCGGGCAAATGCACTCTTGGATCTTTGTATTTTCTGAGGTTCATCAGTTAATTTACTGTCACCATTCTTCTTCGCAAGATCTTCTGATAGGGTCTCTATGAGATTCTCAAAATGACGCCGGTAAGTTGGATATCTTGAGATAGATTTGGTGAGTCCTAGCAGCCTTCATTGTAAAATTAAAGGGGTAAATAAAGAAACAGATGTAAATGAAAAGATAATTTACATGGAGCAGATTAACAGATCTCTGGATTCTAGAATGGTATTTGTCAAATGTTTTTCATCATTACCTTCTAGCGAAAGCATCAAGTTCAGCTCGTTTACGCTCAGATTCAGGTGGTGAGCAACTATTTGTGTTTTTCAACCTCACAAGATCACCACACAATAGAATTGATTTGCCTAGGTAGTCCTCTTCTTCCTCCGTAAGGTTTTCTGCTCTAATCTGATCCTTCATTATCAAAAAGGGGTTAAGAAACCAATCAAAGAAGGCATCTTTTGGTTTGTTTGTGCTATTTATCTCACCAATATTGTCGGCTGCATTGGAGATGTAAGAACAAAGCATTATTAGAATTTTGTCAAGATGAACAACATAACTTCATCACAAAAATCCAAAATTTCCCTTTTAAGGATCTTAAAGTGTCTTCTTTATAGACACTCACTCAGCATACACAAGAGAATACCTAGGCGCAAGACAATAAATTCACTTACCTAACAATATTCCAGATGAATTGGCTTTTGCAGAGCGCACAAGTGCCTTAAAAAGGCAATAGGCTGGCAGGCCAATGCTAACCACTCTACTACCACTACTAGATTTGGCTTCTTCAATGTCTTTATCAGTTATTAGTCCTTCAAGAACCATGATTTCCCCATGGCGTTTACACTCCTTCAGTAAGCCCTCAAGAAGCTACAAAATTGACAAAACAAATTTTCAGTGCAGCCCAGACCCATGAGCTAACATTGAAGTTTACAAATTATACAGAATAAAATTATAATGCTGAAAATGTTCAAATTATAAGCATTTTCTTAAGGCCAGACGCAAGATACCTCAAATGGCTTAAATTCAGTCAGAGGCTTGAATGAACCAGAGCGAGACGGAGGATTTTTCAAAGAGTCAGACTTTGAGAAAGAAGTTGTGCGAGAAGTGGTCTGTGACAGCTCTGTCTTCTCTGTCTTCTTTCGATACAGGGGCCTGTCAACAGTAGAAACAAATCAAACTCTGTCAAGTAGCATGAACTAAAACCATAACTTATTAGAGTGCTGAAGTGAACCTAGGAAAGCAGGATCCCTCAGACATGCCAAGTACGTCATTGCTGTACTCGTCATAAATGGAAAAGGAAGCAACAACATAGCAGAGACCGAACCAAAAAGAGGACTCCTGAAATGTAAAGGCTACAAAATCAAATTACATTTTACCAGCAATCTATGTAATAAATCGAAATTTTCATCTCTTAGATAATTTCAAGGTCTCTGGCACAGTGACCAAATATCATAACAATTTAAAGAATGGGATAGGAGGCTTGCATCAATGAATACCGATGTGCATAATTTGAACATGTGCATGAAGAAAACAAGGCTCAAATAAGAGAATCAGCCTGCAATTAATTCCACACTTAGCTTAATTGAAATGATAACATAATAATAATCAATGAAATGAAATGAAATGAAATGATAGTCTACTATGATTGCTGTTGGGAGACAAAATGGTCTGCAAATGTAATTGGCTTCAACAGAAGTCTACAATGCAATTTCAACCATTATACCGTATCACAATAGAAAAAGGGAGGTATTAGAAAATTAAATAAATATAATATAAATATGTAATTTAAAAAAAAAAAAGAATCTAATTGAGTAAAAAAGTGTTATAATGGTATATCATTCACACTATCTTATGAACAGTATTGGTTCATTCAAGTGCTACATTGCGCAAGGGATTCCATATGTCTACAGAAACAGCAATTATAACAACTGCTTTTCTATTTGTAAGACCTATAAGAAGTAATAAAACTAACCAGGCATAAAATTCTAACCTGATAAACAACCACCCCAGCATAAGCACCAAGGAAGATGGTAGACAGAATGGAGCCCAAAACTGCCCCAACAACAGCCAATGGCCAGAGTAGAATGGCAAGACCGGCAAATGGTACACATATAGTCTCTAAAAAGGGACCTTCTCGACCTACAAGGTCATGAAATAATCGATGCCACCCCTTAAAGAGCATATAGGGGCTTTTGCATATGGCAATGGCTGAGATCACTGGAAAATCAACCAGTACACCAAGCACCCCAGCTACGATTGCACCTGGAATATCAAGCAATCTGGAACAGAGTTGATGAAAAAAGTCAGCTAAAACCTTAAAACCCAAAAATGAAAAAAAGAAAGTCATCACAAATGAATAAAAATGACTAAATGAACTGATTTTATGGCTAATGCTCATCATACAAGTTGTTGAGAATTATAAACAGTAATGCCCATTTCATTTTCGCCAATATGGATATAAAGAAGGAAAAATTTTAAGCAGGAAGACTAAACAGCAAACCTTATCTCATAATATTTTCCATCTGCTCTTTTCTGCTGCAGGTCATCCATAACTGAAAAGTATGAATGGAAGCAAACATCAAGAAAATCTCTGACTACAGTGAAGCTGCCTTTTACAGTGCTCCAAGTTCCATCCTGCAAAGGAAGTGATATAAAGTCTCTATCATTCAAACCTACAAGAAGGAAATAATATATACCAAAAACAGTCAAGGGTTTTGATATTCAAGACATACACAAAAACAGTGGAACAAATCATTTTCTTTCCCTTCACCAACAGCATCAAAAGTGGCAAATATTGGCGAAAGAAAGCCATACAGTGCTCCCACTATGAAACTTCCAACAATGCCAACCACTGGCCATAAAATCAAGAAAACTGGCATGCATATGCAGATAAGAAGCTTCAGAACTGGCCCTAATCGTTTAGCTCTGCTTGTCAGAGAAATCAACACGATGAGAGAGCAGATAACTAGATATAGTCAACATTGCAAATGAAAAAGTAAAGGATTAAGAAAGAACCTCAAAATGGAATAGTAAGTCCAGAAAACATGTACTGGCAAAAGTCCCAATATGATTGCTGAGTTTCCGATTGTCATGATAAGGCATATAAATGGGAAGAAAATAATTCCTGAAAGAGCATTGTGTTAGATAAGAATTACTGTGTTCTACCAAAGTCGGAAAACATCATTTATGCAGCTCAGTGCTTCATCACTGATTGATTTATAAAGAGTTCACAAAGATGCACATTTAACAACTAAATACTCCATAATTATTCTACTTTCTCTAGTACATAGCTTAGAAACCATCTAGAAGACATATTTTTTTGCATCTAAGGTTGGAAACTATCAAAAAACACCTCAGGTGGTTAAAATCTCACATGATATTTATCCATGTAATGGCCAATGCTATTTCAAAGAACAAAATTCATAAAAAAGTATAATCTACAAAAATACAAAAACATATACCAAAATTAAATCTTTTTCAAAATAGAAAACACTGGCTACATTAAAAGCATACTATGTTGATTCAAAATATCCAATTTACCTGATAAATAACTTAGCCAGTTGAGTATAGAAATGGAAGAAAAATAAATAATTAACATAACAAATCATATAGCAGTCAAAAAAAAGGAATAAAATTTGAGAAACACAAACCTTTAATGACACCCAGAAGAAGCAACCCGAAGAAGTAAGGAAGAAAGCAAATAAAGTTCCATAAAGAAGCCAAAAAACCTCTGGGTGGCTCCATTGATTTCTTAACTCGTTAGATCTCTACAAAACTTCACACAGTAAACCTATCTCAGACTCCACGCAAATCAATAAAAGACTCCACTCTGGACCCTTCCAAGCCAGATACACAATCCAAAAACAAAAACCCAATCAGTAAAAATAATTCACTGTTACTGGGCTAAAGAAATGACGACGAAAAAACTGAAAAAAAACAAAAGCAAAGGTTGTTGCTTGTATGGTTTGGAGTACTTTCTGAACGTTGAAGTTTAAATATTTTAAATGAAAATATTAGAAAAAGGTAAAAATAAAAGAAAAAATAATGATATTGGGTTTGTGGACGGAAGGAAAGACGGTTGAAAGAACAGTTGAAGAGGCAATGAAACTGATAAGGAATCTATCCGATGCAGCAGTTACTTAATGACGATTGGATTGAAAGGAACTAAGGAAGTAAGTGGATGAAATACTTTGCTTCCTTGCTTTAAAATTAAAATGCACCAAGTAAAGCAACAAGCTTTCTTTTGAAAAATAAAAATATTCCAAATAAAATCCTCCTACTGTTTTTCTTAAATTTACAACGAATTCATTCCCTATTTTCCCACCAAATCACTCAGGTCGACAATTGGAATCATACACGCACACCAAAAACGAAATTAAAAGATTATATTAAAAAATATATTTTTATTTAATTAATGTGGATTTGTCTTTTTATAAACTCATAAAGCGGCGAGTGTATTGATTTTTTCCACAGAAGCGCGTATGACTCTGACCCACGTCACCCAAAGGACAATGGTTTTGAATTTTTACAATTTTACCCCCCGTCAAATGAAACCGAAGACTGTTTAACCATCTTTATTCTTTGTACTTTCGGCAACTCTTTACAAAGAATTTTCAAGTTTTCTCCACCGTCAAATTCAAGACTAAACGACATATTCCAAGGTTTGACGAAATCCCAAGTTGATACTTCTGATTATATTTATTTCAGATTCTCACTCTTAAAGTAACGAAAAAGTGTTTGATACAGTGGTAAAGGGGTAAATTTGTCATTTTACATGGACGACGCACATTAGCGGATTGTTGCCTCTAACAGTTCTCTGGCGCACGTTAGTAGATAGCGTCTTCGATGTTTAACATCCTTTTTCCGATGATTCTTCCACCCAAAATCACCCTTGTCACCACCATTTGAACCTCATCATTCCCTCTACAAAATCTTACCCTTCACAACCTCTCATCACTCACTGATCGTCGGCCATGGTACCCGCAACATGTGATTGGTTTTTGCCAGTTTCTGGCCATTTTGAACTACGACAACCCCAACCACCACCATCATTTGACTCCTCGCATCCTCGCCTACAAAATCCCTAACCTTCCTAGCCACGGTAGCTCACCGTTGGTCGTCTACCACTTCACCAAAAAATTGGTGATGAACACGAACTCTTGGCCCGCGAACGGCGACTAAACGATTGCGGGGAACATAAGGGTTTTATAGAGTTGGAGACGCTAGTTGTAGTGGTGGTGTCCAATTGGATTTTCGCCACCGAAATCTGGCGAAGAATAGAGAAACCCTAAGCCTAACATCGTCGGCGATTGGAGGGGCCAATGAGTCGGGAACCAAAGGGGTTTTGGACGAAAAACTACAGGAAAGGTGATAGAGGTGACCAGGGGTTCGACGCTGTAGGAAACAGCCCAAACAGGCAAAAATCGAGAGGGTGTGTAGTGACTGAGGGTGTTATTGAGATAATTTGAAAATAAAATGGTAAGTTATAATTCTACTAATTTAGGGGTTAAAACATAATTTATTAATTTAGGATTAACGACATTATGGTAATTGCACCCTTTATACCCTAAAAATTGCTAACAGTGTTATTTTGAGGGTGTGAATTTGGAATAAATATAACTTGGGGTACCAACTAGGATTTCATCAAACCTTGGGTGGGAATATGTCGTTTACTCTCGAATTCAAATATAAATATAAATGATAAATCAATTATATCTATAATGCATAAACATGATTGATACGAAAATTGCAGATTTTCTCTTGACTTTGACCTTAATTTCAATATAAACTCTTTAAAATTTACACGTGATTTAGTTTTCATAAATATTCTAGTAATGTAAATCTTAGCCGTCATATGGTCAAATATAATCCAGCTTTGTAGTATTATTATTATAAACAATATTGTTTTGTCAAAATAGTTGTACTATAAAAGTTGTCTTCTTTGTCTAGAAATTTATGAAAGTTTGACATNTCGAATTCAAATATAAATATAAATGATAAATCAATTATATCTATAATGCATAAACATGATTGATACGAAAATTGCAGATTTTCTCTTGACTTTGACCTTAATTTCAATATAAACTCTTTAAAATTTACACGTGATTTAGTTTTCATAAATATTCTAGTAATGTAAATCTTAGCCGTCATATGGTCAAATATAATCCAGCTTTGTAGTATTATTATTATAAACAATATTGTTTTGTCAAAATAGTTGTACTATAAAAGTTGTCTTCTTTGTCTAGAAATTTATGAAAGTTTGACATCTTCTAAATTCATGCTCATGCATGACATGATATTAGTATCCAATAAGAAAATCTACATTAAAGTAAGTAAAATTGGATTGGCTTACGGTTTGATAGAGTTTTTTACGTGTATTACTTAAAAAGTCTTAAGTTCAAATTCCTTTTCGTATGCTAATTGGTACAGTCAATGAAGCTCTTACTCGATCGATAGTTTCAAGTCCCAGAAAATTAATTGAAGTACGTATAAATTAACATAAATTAAGCCAGATATCTCTCAATCATCCAAAAAAAAAAAAAAAAAAAAAGGGTTGAGTTATGATTTACTTACATTACATCTCCACTTTTAGGGAGTAATCAATTTGCTGCATGTTCGAATGTTTCAAGTCCAACGAAGCCACAACTTAAAGTTGCAATTTACAAATAAAAGAATAATTTCATTTTCATGCAAATGTGTTTACGTATTCCGCGTTAGAACTTAGAAGCATGAAGACGAAAGGTCTTGTTATTTGTTGATGAGGAGGTCTACAAATTAGACACGTATAATCTTAATGGTGACTGCTTCCTCATGTTAGGCTGTCTCATTCTTGGTGCAATATTCTTTATCTTTTGGGAAAATTGAACGAAAGTTTCAGGTAAAATGTCCTTCATTCATTTCCCTCATTATTACTGGTGGCATGTGACAGCTTCATTTGGTTGACAATGAACGCAAGTTATATCCTATTGTTTTTGGGTGTCATTGTCACTTTTTAAACCTTTTTAATGGGTATTCTGGAAAAATGTTATATTCAGGTATTAGAAAAGAATAAAAACCTGTATTTGATGCTCAACTATGATATTACTAATTTAAGACTTAAGTATCATATCTTATCTAATCACTTAGTGATCCTCTGATGATTTGCACTTAGCGGCTCAAAAAGTTTACAGAATAGTAATAGCAATTGAGATTAAGACATCTTTGTTATGGTAACTTGTGGACTATGGCCACTAGTCATATCTACAGCCTGTTGGTTGTGGAGATTATAAAGAAAAAGCATCCTTTGACAACATAAAAGTGGCTTATTTATGGTTAAATGGCCAGCAGCTTAACTGGATTCCATTGTTTAATGTATACTTTCAGTTGGGTGCTCTCTGAGTTGTGGTTAGACTCAGAAATCCCCAACATGGTGAGTTGTCTCAGCTTTCAAATTACAGAAACCGGAGTGATTGAAAGATTTGAAGTATGGCCTTCTGATTTTTCATATCATTGATTCCTAGCTAGAATCAAAAGATTGTAATGTCAAAAGCTTACTTTCACAAGGAAGCTTAAAAGAGAAGAAAAAGTCAACCTTAAAGCGCCATTTCGTACCTGAAATTAGTAATCAAACCTGAACGATCTGCAGAAACTCTTAAACTTCAGTATCATTCGGTGAAATGCTAGTCCTCAGGTATCCGCTCCTTTGACAGTATCAAGAGTATTCCTGTTCTTACAAACTGAATATAAAATGACATGCAAAAAAGAATTTGTACAAAATTCATGATAAATATCTATTGGTTTCCTTCTGTTTGTGGGGGTGTAAATTTCATTTCAATCAAATGGTTTACTTCTCCTAGGAACATCAGCAAAGTGACAGAAATCCGTTAAATTCTTCCTAATTACCACTTTCTTCCTTGTCTGGTGGCTGAGCTCCTAAAACAGTTAAATCAATTGTTGATCCGTACGCTTGAGAGGATTGTACAACTGCATCATAAGCCTTTGTAGAGAGGTTAAGACCCTCATTGTGAGCCCTCAAATATAAGTCGAACGCAACCCTTGGTTTACCATCCTTTGCGAGACCCTCGATCAGCATTTCGTAAGTGATCTCATTAGGTGAGATGTTCTGAACATTCATTCTGTGAAACCATTCATATGCTGCACTGCTCATACAATTGCGTGCACATGCACTGACAATTGCATTGTATGTGACAACTGTTGGCTCGATACCAGTTGAAGCCATCTCCTGCAATATTAACTCAACCTTATTAAACTTCCCCTGTGCACTGAAAACTGACGCCATAATTGTGTAGGTGTAAAGGTTTGGTTCCACGCCAACATTGAGCATATGTTCCCACACCCGGAGGGCTTCATCATAGAGTTTGCCCTTTTCGAAGGCACTAAGCAACGCTGCATAGGAGATGATTGTGGGTTTTTCACCTTTTTCAACCATTCTCTTAAATATCTGCACAGCAGCGGAATATTCTGAGGCCTTGGAACAGGCAACAAGAACTGCATTCCACTCCCTACTTCCAGGTTTAAGACCTTTTTCTTCCATTTTATTGAGCAACCTAACACCCCATCTCCAAATTCCTCTTTTCCTAGCTGCACTAAGCAATATGTTAAAGTGAGAGACAATTAATTCATCTGACATGTTATTAGGCTTTGGTCCCTTGTCCAATAAATCCTCATAGATCTCCAAAGCTGCCCACCACTTCTTGGCCTTTCCCATCAACCAAATCAAATGATTGCAGACAGTTATGCTTATTTCAGAATATCTTTCTCTAATCCTAGCGTACAATTCTTTTGCAACAACATAATGTTCATCACGGGTACAAGCCCACACAAGGCGCTCATATTCAGCCCGACCAGGCGGAAGCCCAGCCTTGTCCATTTCTGTCAGGAGTTTCAACACATTGGTGCTGAGGTTTTCATCCTTTACAAGCCAATGCCGCATCACTTGGTAGCAAATACGAATGGTGAAATTCTCAAGCTTAGCAAACTCGTTTTCCCAATCTTCGTCATCATTTTTTCCTACGTCACCTTTCAGATATTTCTGTCTAAATTCAACAAAGAACTTCAATGCTCCAATTCCATCTTCCATCCTTCGATAAGCCAACAAAGCCTGAGAATAGGATATGGCAGATGGAGTAAAGCCCTTCTGCTGAATCTCCTCAAGAACATTAAGGGCCTTGGTTGCTTTTCCTTGCTCTATATAAATAGCCATCAAAGAATTATAAGTCACAATATCAGGAGCAATCCCTTCCTCAGCCATATCCTTCAGAATTCTCTCCATTTCCCTAAATTGTTGAGATTGTTTCGTTGCACCCAATAGACTATTATATAAAAAAAGGTTAGGCCCAATAGCACCACCTGTATTTTTCTTCTTTCTCTTGAGCCACTCAAAAAGAGCTATTGCACACTCCATTTTCTTATCCCTGCCAAAACCTCTAATCATGGTACAGTATACTTGAGGAGGCAAATCACCCACGTCCTTTAGAACCTCTTCTACATCATCCGCTGTTTGAGCAACCCACAGACTCTGTCCCAAGGCCCTAACATCAAGCCTAGAACTCTCCTGCTCTCTAACTTTGCCCTCACTCTTAATATCAACTTCTTCACTTTCTTCGTCATCATTTCCATCACTATTTTCCACCATATCTACACCAGGATAATCGACATTGTCACTCTCGGTTTTCTCGGACAACCCATCTACCATAAGGAGTTCATTTCCAATTTCTTGTTCCTCCATTGCCCAAGCCAACATGACTGGCATCCCAAAAGAACATTTCTTTGGCTCACAAAAGATAGCCAGGTTGAGACTAGAGAATCCAGATAAAAACACACATTTAGACTTAAGTTTTATGCTCCTAAAACACAGTCCACTACAACGAAACCTTGAGTTGCTTGAAACTAACAAAATATCAGCGTTTGTGCTATCACAAACAGATTCAACAACACAAAATTTCTTTCTTCTTCTATTTCTTCTACCGAAAAAACTAGAAGAACCAACTTCTAAGTACAGCGGAGGCACTACACCACAGCCACCTTTCGACGGCCACACACTTAAAGCTTGCATCTTGTACACCTCAATATACAAATAAGCAGAAAAACCCAGATATGAAATACAAAACTGAGGAGCAACAAAACATGTTATTTGTAAAGTCCTGGTAAATTTCCAATTCTTATCTAATTTCTATATTATGCACAAGTAAAACAGTGACAGTACCCACTGTTTTTTGGTATACAATTCAGAGATTATTTTTGGTTCAGTTGAGAGAAATGAAATTCATACCTTGAAGATTGAGGTTTTTGAGTGAAGTTGTAAGGTGAGTATTTGGTGTTGTGTCTTTTGTAGTCTTCTCACAGCCATTCAATTGATATTTTGATGCCAGCGGTTAAGCTAAGCTTGTGAATGAAATGTTGGAATTAGCAAATGAAACTACGTCGTTTGATTTTTGTAAGGATAAACATTAAACACAGAGTCTCATGGCCCATGGGTTCTACCTTTTTCCCAACCCAGAGATTAAATGGGTCTAGTATAAAGCCCATAACTAAATAGGGTAAGGCCCAGGCCCAAATTAAAAGGCTTGAGCTAATATCATATTTGGATTGTTAAAAACGACAATCAGAAGGCAACAAACAAGAATAACACAAAAAGAAGGCAATAAATTAATCAAACAAAACAAAACAAAGAGACAAGACTATTGATAAATGAAAACAAATGGCGTGCTATAATACAAGAACAGAAGGGACTGATCACTGATGGGTAGATGTCGTTTCTAAATAATATTAGAAAAGAATAAAAACCTGTATTTGATGCTCAACTATGATATTACTAATTTAAGACTTAAGTAACATCATATCTTATCTAATCACTTGGTGATCCTCGTATGATTTGCACTTAGCGGCTCAAAAAGTTTACAGAATAGTAATAGCAATTGAGATTTAAGACGTCTTTGTCACGGCAACTTGTGGACTATGGCCACTAGTCATATCTACAGCCCGTTGGTTGTGGAGATTATAAAGAAAAAGCATCCTTTGACAACATAAAAGTGGCTTATTTATGGTTAAATGGCCAGCAGCTTAACTGGATTCCATTGTTTAATGTATACTTTCAGTTGGGTGCTCTCTGAGTTGTGGTTAGACTCAGAAATCACCAACATGGTGAGTTGTATCAGCTTTCAAATTACAGAAACCGGAGTGATTGAAAGATTTGAAGTATGGCCTTCTGATTTTTCATATCATTGATTCCTAGCTAGAATCAAAAGATTGTAATGTCAAAAGCTTACTTTCACAAGGAAGCTTAAAAGAGAAGAAAAAGTCAACCTTAAAGCGCCATTTCGTACCTGAAATTAGTAATCAAACCTGAACGATCTGCAGAAACTCTTAAACTTCAGTATCATTCGGTGAAATGCTAGTCCTCAGGTATCCGCTCCTTTGACAGTATCAAGAGTATTCCTGTTCTTACAAACTGAATATAAAATGACATGCAAAAAAGAATTTGTACAAAATTCATGATAAATATCTATTGGTTTCCTTCTGTTTGTGGGGGTGTAAATTTCATTTCAATCAAATGGTTTACTTCTCCTAGGAACATCAGCAAAGTGACAGAAATCCGTTAAATTCTTCCTAATTACCACTTTCTTCCTTGTCTGGTGGCTGAGCTCCTAAAACAGTTAAATCAATTGTTGATCCGTACGCTTGAGAGGATTGTACAACTGCATCATAAGCCTTTGTAGAGAGGTTAAGACCCTCATTGTGAGCCCTCAAATATAAGTCGAACGCAACCCTTGGTTTACCATCCTTTGCGAGACCCTCGATCAGCATTTCGTAAGTGATCTCATTAGGTGAGATGTTCTGAACATTCATTCTGTGAAACCATTCATATGCTGCACTGCTCATACAATTGCGTGCACATGCACTGACAATTGCATTGTATGTGACAACTGTTGGCTCGATACCAGTTGAAGCCATCTCCTGCAATATTAACTCAACCTTATTAAACTTCCCCTGTGCACTGAAAACTGACGCCATAATTGTGTAGGTGTAAAGGTTTGGTTCCACGCCAACATTGAGCATATGTTCCCACACCCGGAGGGCTTCATCATAGAGTTTGCCCTTTTCGAAGGCACTAAGCAACGCTGCATAGGAGATGATTGTGGGTTTTTCACCTTTTTCAACCATTCTCTTAAATATCTGCACAGCAGCGGAATATTCTGAGGCCTTGGAACAGGCAACAAGAACTGCATTCCACTCCCTACTTCCAGGTTTAAGACCTTTTTCTTCCATTTTATTGAGCAACCTAACACCCCATCTCCAAATTCCTCTTTTCCTAGCTGCACTAAGCAATATGTTAAAGTGAGAGACAATTAATTCATCTGACATGTTATTAGGCTTTGGTCCCTTGTCCAATAAATCCTCATAGATCTCCAAAGCTGCCCACCACTTCTTGGCCTTTCCCATCAACCAAATCAAATGATTGCAGACAGTTATGCTTATTTCAGAATATCTTTCTCTAATCCTAGCGTACAATTCTTTTGCAACAACATAATGTTCATCACGGGTACAAGCCCACACAAGGCGCTCATATTCAGCCCGACCAGGCGGAAGCCCAGCCTTGTCCATTTCTGTCAGGAGTTTCAACACATTGGTGCTGAGGTTTTCATCCTTTACAAGCCAATGCCGCATCACTTGGTAGCAAATACGAATGGTGAAATTCTCAAGCTTAGCAAACTCGTTTTCCCAATCTTCGTCATCATTTTTTCCTACGTCACCTTTCAGATATTTCTGTCTAAATTCAACAAAGAACTTCAATGCTCCAATTCCATCTTCCATCCTTCGATAAGCCAACAAAGCCTGAGAATAGGATATGGCAGATGGAGTAAAGCCCTTCTGCTGAATCTCCTCAAGAACATTAAGGGCCTTGGTTGCTTTTCCTTGCTCTATATAAATAGCCATCAAAGAATTATAAGTCACAATATCAGGAGCAATCCCTTCCTCAGCCATATCCTTCAGAATTCTCTCCATTTCCCTAAATTGTTGAGATTGTTTCGTTGCACCCAATAGACTATTATATAAAAAAAGGTTAGGCCCAATAGCACCACCTGTATTTTTCTTCTTTCTCTTGAGCCACTCAAAAAGAGCTATTGCACACTCCATTTTCTTATCCCTGCCAAAACCTCTAATCATGGTACAGTATACTTGAGGAGGCAAATCACCCACGTCCTTTAGAACCTCTTCTACATCATCCGCTGTTTGAGCAACCCACAGACTCTGTCCCAAGGCCCTAACATCAAGCCTAGAACTCTCCTGCTCTCTAACTTTGCCCTCACTCTTAATATCAACTTCTTCACTTTCTTCGTCATCATTTCCATCACTATTTTCCACCATATCTACACCAGGATAATCGACATTGTCACTCTCGGTTTTCTCGGACAACCCATCTACCATAAGGAGTTCATTTCCAATTTCTTGTTCCTCCATTGCCCAAGCCAACATGACTGGCATCCCAAAAGAACATTTCTTTGGCTCACAAAAGATAGCCAGGTTGAGACTAGAGAATCCAGATAAAAACACACATTTAGACTTAAGTTTTATGCTCCTAAAACACAGTCCACTACAACGAAACCTTGAGTTGCTTGAAACTAACAAAATATCAGCGTTTGTGCTATCACAAACAGATTCAACAACACAAAATTTCTTTCTTCTTCTATTTCTTCTACCGAAAAAACTAGAAGAACCAACTTCTAAGTACAGCGGAGGCACTACACCACAGCCACCTTTCGACGGCCACACACTTAAAGCTTGCATCTTGTACACCTCAATATACAAATAAGCAGAAAAACCCAGATATGAAATACAAAACTGAGGAGCAACAAAACATGTTATTTGTAAAGTCCTGGTAAATTTCCAATTCTTATCTAATTTCTATATTATGCACAAGTAAAACAGTGACAGTACCCACTGTTTTTTGGTATACAATTCAGAGATTATTTTTGGTTCAGTTGAGAGAAATGAAATTCATACCTTGAAGATTGAGGTTTTTGAGTGAAGTTGTAAGGTGAGTATTTGGTGTTGTGTCTTTTGTAGTCTTCTCACAGCCATTCAATTGATATTTTGATGCCAGCGGTTAAGCTAAGCTTGTGAATGAAATGTTGGAATTAGCAAATGAAACTACGTCGTTTGATTTTTGTAAGGATAAACATTAAACACAGAGTCTCATGGCCCATGGGTTCTACCTTTTTCCCAACCCAGAGATTAAATGGGTCTAGTATAAAGCCCATAACTAAATAGGGTAAGGCCCAGGCCCAAATTAAAAGGCTTGAGCTAATATCATATTTGGATTGTTAAAAACGACAATCAGAAGGCAACAAACAAGAATAACACAAAAAGAAGGCAATAAATTAATCAAACAAAACAAAACAAAGAGACAAGACTATTGATAAATGAAAACAAATGGCGTGCTATAATACAAGAACAGAAGGGACTGATCACTGATGGGTAGATGTCGTTTCTAAATAATTAAAAAAAAAAAAAAAAAAATAGTATGGAATAATGCACCCCATAAGAAATGTAAAATAAGTCCAGGTCCAGCCAATGCATGCAATGCAAAGACTGTATAATTGAGGCTAAAATGGCATCGATGCGCATAAAATCTCTGGCTATATCTTCTGAATGGGCATCCAAACAAGCAGCAAATCCTGTGGGGGGCGTGAAAGTATCTATCTTGTGCTGCATTATTTCTCTTTGCATGCGTTTCTAGATATCATATCTTCACGTGTTACCTCCAAAGTTTAACCGTTTTAACTAATTTTTAATCATCTTTCGATTCAAAATTTGACAAGTAGACTCAAAACTTATTAAGAATCCAAGCTTGTCTGCATATGCCATTGATAATTGATTACCACACCACACATGAAGATATCATGGGTTTAAATCACCAAGGTAAATAAATTTATATATTTCACAGCACTATCAAATTAATTTCAAAGAATTTTCTTTCTGGGTTTGGATTTTTTGAATCAATCAAAACAGCTCCATAATTGTAACTCATACCTAGATGACATATACATGCATGGAATCAACTCAGGGTCAGGGCCCTCCCACATGCGCTTTGGTAAGCCTATTTGCTTCATATGGTGACATTACTTATGTTATATCATGTCTCTCTCGCTTAAAACATGTGGGGTGCTATGTATCTTTCTAACATATCTAAGGAATCGGTGAACAAGAAAAATCTGTATTACCTATCTCAATCTCAGAATTTTGGGCATATCCCAGATGTTCAAAACCTGCAATATGTGAAGTCACATCAATGGTTTTGATTAATATTACAATACTACTTAAAAGGTCTCCAAGCATGGTGGCTAGCCTAACCTTGCTTAGTTGATGAAGCACTAAAAGAACAAGTCATCAAGTTTCATGAAACATGTATCTAAAATTGGGAAACTTATCCCATGATTTACGTAAAGATTAAAATTTTCTATGATTGCAAGAAATAGAATAATCGAATAGGTATAGACTAGTTCATCGATATGGAAGGTTTTAGTTTAATAAGTAGTAGTAATATTCTAAACTCTCCCCACATGGGTTGATGCCTTGAGGATTGGCCAACTACCCATACAAAAAGTAAACACCAAGAGCTATCTTTAGCCACCCACCGAACGAGACCTAAAATATATTATAGAATCAAATAACAAGAAGCAAGTAAAGACAAACAACTTTCTCTCTTTTTAATATCTAACATATATTCCATCAAACATTTGAGATCCAGGGCCCAGGACCTTATGTTACGGCGGAGGAAAATATTTTCTGGGGTCTATTTTATGTCATATAATGGGGAAATGTTTAGATATATCATTCATTGTTCATTGTTTCTGGATCCTGATCATACATTAAGAGGTGAGGTGATGCATTAATTATATGTATAAAATTAAATATTATTCGAGGATAATACCTTCATTCAAGAAGTCTTATTTGGATATCTACGGTCAGACTAATGCAAATTATTAGGGTAAATGAGTACCTAATTCAAGGAAGATTCAAAAGACTGGCTCTCGTTAATCATTATTCAATCCAATATTTCTGAAGCTGGAAAGATAAATGTCAGACATGTTTTTGATAATAAGAAATTGTTATTTGTAAGCTTCCATGAAAGAATGGAAGGAGAAAGAAGAAAAGCTCTAAAGGAAATAAATTAAAAGAAGGAAAAGATGACAAGAAAAAGTGAGGCAAAAAGGAACTGCCAGGCATGTTGGTTTGCTCTTTCTTTGATTTTGGTTTATCCAAACAAGTCCTTAATTTGACAGATTCCGAACAAAGTCCTAATCATTTGTAAAACAAAAACAATAATACTAGATATACAAAGTGATGTGGTAAGAAATGAATGGAAGAGTAAATATGATGAGTTTGACTTTTTGTGTTCACTCTTCCATTCATTTCTTGTCACAGCACTTTATACATAAATTTTTGTAAGATTTCTTTGTACACGTAGTATTACTCAAACAAAAATATATCCTCTATATTTGATGAGGAGAACCAACCGCCCATTTGATGTAATTGTGTTTGGGCGTCAATCAAGCAAGCGTGTTCCAAAATAACCATTCCCATGTGCCTGAGCCCCCCATAAAATCAGCATAAGAAACTTTGCCCATATCACACTCCATATGTCATTATCTCATTTGTCCTTCAGTTTGCTAAGTCTCCATTTTTTTCTATTTTATTCAAACCTCCCACTATTATATAACTACGTAGTCCCCACCCCTTCTTCTTCCCTTTACTAGAGAGTTTTGAAAAATAGAGAGCTTGTTAAGAAGAGAATAGAAAGTTTTCAACTAGAACTAAGGGAGACAAAGATGATCAAGTTGAGGTCAAAAAGGTTCTGCAGAGGAAGTTTTAAGCTCGGGGGCGGTAGCAGCAATAGTAGCAACAATATTAAAGCAGCTTCAACTGCAACTAGTCCAAAAGAGTATGGAGGTATTAGTGAAATCAAATGGGAACTTAGGCCTGGTGGAATGCTAGTTCAAAAGAGAGAAAGTGGAGACAGTGTAGGAGAAGGCACCATCACTCTAAGAGTCTCAACTGTTTCTAAGTGGCATGATATCTCCATTGAAGCAACGTCAACTTTCGGTAAGCTCTCATGTTCGTTTCATCCCTTGAAAGTTTAATTAATTTTATGCAGAAGTTTCTTAAAACTGTTTGATATGGACCGACTGAATTTTTGCTCTGAATCTTATTTTTTCAGGGGAACTAAAGATGATACTGTCATTGGTAACAAGTTTGGAACCAAGAGAGCAAAGGCTGTTGTTCAAAGGGAAAGAGAGAGAAGATAATGAATATTTACACATGGTTGGTGTTAAAGACAAGGACAAGATGCTACTGCTACAAGATCCAGCTATCAAGGAGATGAAGCTTCATGGATTGAGAGGAAGAAGCCAACCCATGGGTACTGCTTATCGTACCATTAGTGTATGATTAACACTAATTAAAAAAAAAAAGAAAAAAAAGAAAAAAAACCCTCATTGGTACATCTTCACTAACCACCAAATGAAGTTGCTAAAACATTATGGTGAATGGATTCTTCTTGTTCAATTGGTAATTAGATAGGGCTTAATTAATTTAAGTTGTATTATTAATGTATCAGACAGACGGGGGCAAGTTATTGTGTGTTAGCTGATGCAAGTCCTAGTCATTTTGCCTAGTTTACTATGTTTATAAAAATGTTGATTCCTGATCATGTAATGTAAATTAATTAATGTCTAATCAATGGTTTGTTTTCTCTCATATATATGTTAACACATGCACGACTGCACGCGAACAAGAAAAAAAAACAAAAAAAATCAGAAAGCAGTACACCTAAAGTGAGGACATTTTAATGAGTGAGACCTGACTTTTAGTGTCGGTTCTCAAATTTAGAATACTTCAGACAAAAGCGAGTTGCATATATAAAGTGATAATGTATAATGATATTACTCCCAATCATAAATGAAAGGAAGCTTCAAATGCTTGAACTCATTTGTATCGATACACATAAAGCAGATAAATATTTACCTGGGTTTTGCAAATAGACTGGTAGTAATTTGACCCAACCTTTTGTGTTGTAAAAGGATCCGGTTTGCGCAAAGGTAACTTCAGAATAATCTGTGAAATTCCAGCTCGTGGCAATTTCTTTTGGCAACCCAATTGAGCATAATAAAAACTAATAACTTAGCTAATAATCAATCAATCGCTGGCCGACATATTCAAGATGCAAAATCACCTGATAAATTGTAAGGTTCAAGAATTACCCAGCTAAATCAGTCGTGGCCCGCATTGGGGATGCAAGAGTGCCGGATTGATTGTAATGTTTTAGGAATATTTCTTTCGATACAGAGGAAGTTCCTCGATAAATGCTGAACAAATTAATTCAACTAGTAATAAAACCATATTTTCCAAGGTTGATTTGTCCTGGATTCTTTCCCTCAAATTAAGCCGGCTGCCATGGGCTTCGAAAGGATAGCACTACAAATGTGAAGCTCATTTTCATTATGGAATTTCACCCTTTTTAATTGGCAAGATCTTCACATAATTAAAAAATGTTAGGATCCCACATTGAAAGGGAAAAGGATGGGCATGTGAGTTATAAAGACTTGGACACCCTCTCTTGACAAGCCAGTTTTCCAAGGAGAGTTCTACCTAAGCTCATGAAAGACTCATGACCTAACCCAAATTATTGAGTTATTAAAGTGGGTTCCTATCAATTGATATCAGAGCATGATCCTACGCACGCGTGGCATGCTAACCTTGAGCTCGGGCTACTACCCAAGAAAAGGAGATCCGCGAAGTCACCCAAAGGGTAAAGAGATCGACGTGGAGCCCACGTAGTAGGGCCCAATGGGTCCTTCGAGGGGTCGAGAAGGAGAGTTGTTGACAAACTTCTAGGCGAAATAAGACCCAGAAGGAGAGCAGTAAAGGCCGATGAGGGCAGGGTAGCCAATGAGGGCGGACGCTCTCTGGAAAGAAGACTAACGAGGGCGTTAGGTCTCGAAGCGTAAGGGAATGTTAGGATCCAACATTGAAAGGAAAAAAGGTGGGCATGTGGGTTATAAAGGCTTGCGCGCCCTCCCTTAGTAAGTCGGTTTTCCAAAGAGAGTTTTACCCTTAGCCCAACCCATGACCCAACCCAAATTGTTGAGTTGTTGGGGTGGGCTCCTATCACAAGATCTTCACATAATTCAATGAAATGGAGCCATAAAATCTTAACAAAAGAATCATGAGATCATGAGAACTTAATCGATGAATTCAACAGAACATGTGAAAACACCCACAAGGCAATTTAAATAGTCAAATACCCAAATTAGTGTGACTATGCTCTTACTTAAAGGCGAGTTAATAAATTGTCTGCTTCTACCTCAAGCCAACCCTCTAACTGTGAAGCTCCTCAAAACAAACCGATGAAATCATTCATGATGAAAGGATAGAAGTCTTAATTCAAAAAATTGAACAATTCTTCATATAGAAAGACAAAAATATATAATATATTTTTGCACAATATAGAGATTTGAGATAGAAGTTATATACAATTGTATTTCAGTAGCATAATCATTGTAAGATCTCTTGCAAGTTGTATATATAACAAGGGTAATACCAGGTACACATGAAGCTTCAATATAATATCGGTATATTAATCACTGATTTGTGAAGATATAGTAATACTTTAACATAACATGAAATGAGAATATAGTAATGCTTCCAACATAATATGATAATACATGATTACCATCCAAAGATTATAACAAGTAACATAACAATGCAACCATTTGCTTAAAGAAAAACAAAATATAATTTCATATGAATGGTTGTTGGTTGATAAGCATTCTATTAATACATTTATTGGGACAATATAAGAAAGAGATTATAGCACCATACTAAGTGAGGCAAAATAACAGTTCTGTATATATATCAAGAGTGCTACAATGTCAACATGGAACTTTTATATAACTGTCAAACCATGTACAAGGCAACAACTTAATAATAGAATACAGTAATGCTTGCACACAATATGGCAAATTTTGATTACCGTAAAAGTCATCCAAAGGATCAAAGGCAACAAGCAACTTAAATAACCGATCAGTTGCTTAAACAACTAAAACACGACGGTGGCTAGTCGCTAAGCATTCTTATGTTTTTAGAGGCAATCATCAATTATAGCAAAGCAGCAAAGAAATCTTGGATCTTACTCCAAGATATTTCAAGGCAAATCAAGTCGAAAGAGGTTAGACACCAAAACACATGACTGAGGCTAGTGAAGCAGAAAAAATATTATTCCAGAGTAAAAAGAACCTGATAGTTGAAATTCTTCCATAAATGCAACTAGGCAATAATATGTACTGAATCAATTCAACTTCCACATAACCTGCAACCAAGATACATCACAAGATAGAGATTGTATGAAGGATCGCGGAAGTTATTTGAGGTAGGCTTCTGAGTCTCTATCACTAAATGCAACCAAATCTCTGGCGTCAAATAGGACAGCTTACCACTTTGTGGGTAAGCTGTATTACACTGATGATTCTGGAAACTCTACGGTCGATGGGTTCGTTAGCGGGGTATGCTCCACTGTTTAGGACAGATGCGTGAACAGTCCCAAAGTAAAGCGTTTAGAGACCCAAAAGCTCATGTACTAAATATGTTCTCATATATCAGGCAAAATTTCAACATATTTTAAAGAAACTAACAGATTTCAAAATAAAATATTAGAATTTGAAAACAATAGGATATTCAAACGAACTTTGAAATATAAAAAAAATCTTTATACAATACAAGAAAATTTTGATGTGTAATATAATATCATTTCTACTTGCACTAACTCAGTCAAAGCTCAAAAAACGCATTTCATTCATAATCAGAAAAATCACATGAAAGCTTAAAAGAAGAATATATAATGACAAAATATACATGGCAAATTTTTAGCTTAAATAGGCACGAAAAAAAAAATGAGTGTAAAAAAAAAAAAAAAACAAAATATCTGCAGAAGGGTTATATACAGACTTGCTCAATATGTCGATGAATGATGAATCGTATATGAAAGAGTAGAAATAGAAACAATTATTAAGCAATAGCATAAGATGTGAAGTTCTGCTAAAAAAGAAAAAAAAAGAAATCATAACTTTATGATCGAAAAGGAGAGATTAACTGTGACACATATAAACTACGATATAAAACGTCCTGAACATGACATTGCTTTTTTATTGTCATATCATATCAGTCGCATTAATTAATTGACCTTTTTACTTTCCACCTTTTAATCACATGTGTCACACAATTGTACCAAAGCAATAAGTGGTGGAATTATTCAAAATTAAAAGAAAGAGTAATAAGTATGAAACATCAAGTTCAAAATAACACTAATGACCCATTATCCAAAGCAACTGCATGCTCATTCATGAATGAGTTTTGTTTCCGTAATAGACCCTTCTTAACACAGTTTAAGGCGGCTTGCAGAGAAAAACTATGTAAATCAACTGTAATAAAGCAAAACGTCTTAGTTTTAACTAGCATAAAAATTTATGCAACCTTTTTAATGATTCTCGCAAACCCACCCCCGTAACAGAGTATAGTCAAACCAAAAATATTTCACTTTGAATATGGTAAACACAATAATGAAATTCAAAATTCAAATTGAAAAATCAAACATAGTATAAGCAATTCCGACCCTGAAAAGTCAAATTGAAAATCAAAATCATAGGATCAGCGTCAGGCCTGATTTAAGCAATTAGGGTTTTTTTTCCTTTAGGGAAAAAAAACTCTGAAATTTGAAAATTACAATCCTTTTTTATTTACATCAATTTGCATCATAAAACTTAGGACACTTACTAAAGATTCTCGCAAACCCACCGATAAACACAGCGATAGATCAAATCAAAAAATATATGATTTCAAATTCAAATTGAAAACTAAACACTAGATAAGCAACTCTGGCCTTGAAATGAGAAAAATTGAAAATCAAGATCGATAGGGTCACGTTAGGGTCAATTCCAGGAATTATGGTTTTCCCCATTCAGGAAAAACACTCCGAATTCGAAATACTCATATTAAAAAATTCTCGTTAATTTGCGTTGAATTTGCTATACAAAATTGGCAATTTTACTAATGGTTCCCGCAAACCCACCCCATAAACGGAGTGAGACCAAACCAAAAATATATCAATTGATGGTATACAAGAATATATAATTCAGAATTAAAATTGAAAACCAAACACTATAAAAGAATTCAGTCCTTCCAAAGAAAAAACCTGAAAATCAAGTTTATTAGGGTTGGGTCCAATTTCAGAATTAGGTTTTTTTAACTTTCTGGAAAGAAAACACCAAAGTCAATAGATAACTGAATAAACAATCCTTAATCTCAAACGAAAAAATCAAAAACGCATAAAAATCCAACCAGGAACAATCGACAGATTTCTCCAAATAAAAATCATTGGAATCGAAAACCACCCCGATGTTACTCCTTAAGAAAACATTGAACTTCAATGTCGGAGAAATCACCTAGTGTTCCGGCGTCTTGAGAGGCTTTGAAAGGAAGTTGGCGCCATTTCCGTTGCTCCTCGAGGGACTTTGAAAAAAGAATTGGCGGGTTGGGACTAGAGATGCAATGCCCGGCCGATCTTTCGGGTACCCGCCCGGCCCGGCCCGAAAGGGGCGGGCTTTACCCGAGGTTGGCGGGCTTGGGCTTGGGCCTGGCTTGATTTTAAGGCCCGACCTCGGTACGGGCCGACATGGGTATATCTTTAGGCCCGGCCGGCCCGGCCCGTCTTGAAAATTTTAGTATTAATTTTACTAATTTACCCTTATACTATATATTTATTACAATATTATCCTCTATATATATTAATATATATATATATATATCCATTTCTCAAACCTAACCTCCATTTTCATCCCATATTAAGGTTTAACATGTTAAAATTGTCTTTAATGATTTACATGGGTTTGTTCAACTGTTAAATGGGAAATTTCAACCATGAATACGACCAGGTATTATGCCCGGGAAACGGAAGGCATGGGGCTGAAAATTTTTATAGCAACTCAAGAATAATATAAGTGTTTTGTGGTGAGCTGCATCGGGAACGGGGCGGTATGTGATGAGCGTGGTAGGAATGTGGACTTGTGATGGCGGACATAGACTCATCAGAATACTATGTTACAAAGAGCCATGAGGTTCGTAGAACAATTAAAGAAGAGAGGATGATAAGCAAAAAGGGTTGAAAATCTTATTGAATATTGGTAAGCTGAATAACGCAGTTAATTACCAAGGCGTGGAGTATGAGTGGCCGCGCTGAAAGGGGGTTCGATTAACAAAACCCGCGTGCCTGGGGCTTGGGCTTTGCCGTAAGGTGCGGATACCCGTGTAGGGCTGGTCGTCGGGCCGGAAGCTTGGTGCCTGTGTCATTAGAGTCTAGAGGGAGAGCTTGGAGCCTGTGCAAGGGGTACCCAGCCCAGGCCCGCCGCCGTGGGCCCTCACTCTATGTGGTACCTAATTTATATGGAAAAAAACGTTTACTGAAACCCTGATCTACTTCTAGTACGTATCAAATCAATGATAATAGCAAAAAGCAATGCAGTTTCATAAATTGTGTATCAAGACTTGCAAACAATTAGATCAACAAATAAGATCCTGTAGAGAAAGAGAGCGTTTGGGGCCGTGTTGGGAGCTATAGTATGTTTGTCTAAGCCCATTTGACGTTTTATTTCAACACGAGTGAGAGTAGGGTTGGAAGTATCAAGTGAATTTTCGGTCAATATTAGAACTTATATTAGACCCAAGCGCTGAGTTGAGTGGAACATAACACAGTAGTAATAACAGAAACAAACACAAAGACAAAATGCAAGGTTATTGAGTCAAACCTCATATAGTACATTGATGTCAGAAGATAATTACAAAGAAATGGTGAGTAGATATGATATGATGGATGTGGATGTCGAATCGTGGAAATAAGTGCTAAGAAGGGTAGGTTATCGTATAGGCGTTTGATCCAGGGTAACATATGGCGCCTCAAATAACAGTAGGGGGGCCAATAAGTTACGAATTGTTATGTACAGCGAAGAAAGAAACAATAGGAATCCAAATACCCGTATGCTGATTCCATGAGACTAGGGCATTAAATCAGGCAAAGAGCGCAAGCCTAAGAGTCGTTATGCATGTTAGATGCTTCAAGACCGCAATATATAAGAGATGGGGGGGTGGGTATAGGGGTGGTGACGTAGGGGATGGGGGGGTGGTATAGGAGATGATAGGCTTACATACGGGTATCGGGTATATAGAGGGTATGTATACGAATAGTATAGATAGAAATAATAAGAACAAATGTAACTGTATATGAAAAATTTGTGGGCCTTGTGGTGCATGACATGCTACTTGATGGTAGAATATTATTGACAAGAGCAAACGCGGACCCAAAAAAAGGAAGCACGACTTAAAACAACGAGGTACAATAAAGGGAATGGCAAACAGAGCACAATCAATTTCCTTAAGTAAAAAATAATTAAAATAAACTCAACCCGTCTTCTTCACATCTCAAATGCGCGGTCTATCCGCTGTGTTAATAAGTGCGTAAGGTCACAAGTATCATAAATGGATGTATAGGAAGGGGTCACACACCAGGCAACAAAGCCAGGTGCCCGGACGAAAGCCATTCACTTCATGTCCTTCCTGGCATATTCCAGGCAGCCTGACCGCTCTGAAGGAGAACTTGCCAACACGATGAACGGGGACGACTCAACCTGTGCCACTTATCGGTTTCTAATCAATCTTGTTCAGACTGTCCGGGGTGCTCCGCCGCTAATAGGGGTCGCACCTCGGCCTGAGGGCATCGTGTGTGGAGCTTCAACTACTTCGGACGGGGGCCCTTTCTGGTGAGCCCTGGTAGATCGGCTGGTGAACACGCAACGTGGGAGCTTGACGTGGGTTCCTTCACCATACACGTATATGGTAGTTTTGGAGAGGTGACTGGACATTGGTTTAACCAGTGAGAGGAAGATCAATGGCTTCATCACCACGCATTTAGTATAAGCGACATATGAAGTTACGATCGATTAAACTTGTGTTTGTACGCAAATGGAATTTATTGATAACTATGTTATTGGGTTTAATGGTAGGGTAATAATAGGAATCAAGGTGGTGATGAGCTGGGAAATTTCTCGGTCTGAGGGGTCTTTTCATTGTAAGATTTCTGGGGGTTATGTTGGAAAGAGAATTGGTGTTCTAAGACCTTCGGTGGTTAGTTGGAATGTTCACAACGGTTAAGTATTCCTTGAGTTGATGAAGGTCGGGAAGTTACATGGTATTTTATATTATTTATATGTACTAGGTTTATGAGGATCAGTTGAATCCAGAAGTTAGATTAAATGCTGATTTGAGGTCTCATCGTGATTAGTTTTTTTGTTGTTTTTTTCTATTTACGACCTGGGTGTGGACATCATTGCATCGTATGTGGAGCATTACGTACGCGAACAATGACACTACAACTGGATGGCAAGGGTAGGGATAGAACCGTATTCAGAAGGTCGACCCCGGAAACCGATACTATGGCGGGTAGCATTTCGGTTGCAATTTTTGTGAACCCAGGCTCTCTAGTGGGCGGCTCGCGGGTTGGACGCAGTGATGGGCCTTGCGATGTCATGGAACCCGGGAAGGGAGAGGAGGCGGGGGGGGAGAGAGGAGGGGAGAGAAGGAAGGGGAGAAGAAACCAACCGCAACAAGTGTGAAAAAGTACGGTACCCTGGTTGGTGGAACCTGTAGGGTACCACAGTTTGGCTCCACCGTGTGGGGAACCATTGGTTGTTAAGAAACACTATTTAGGGAGGAGGAGGGGAAGAACCTTATTTTGAAACTCTGGTTTTTGGGAAACCTTGTTTAAACCTATGTGTGGTTGAACCTAGACTATATGAATATTTGTGAAATGTAATAATTAGTGGGGGGAGTTTCTTTATAGGTTACATAGGGAAAAAGGAATGAAAAATATAAAAAAGCCGTTCAATTTTAAACTAACCTAAATTAATAATATCCGAACCAATTAACTTATGACATATAAGAAAGTAACACAGTATTAAGGGAATTAATGGGTAATATGAAGGTAATATCCCTTGATATTAAAAAGGTATTAATATACAATTAGGGTGAATAGAATTGGAAGGTTCACTGGATCACAATTACACGGGTTACAGTTTAATGTGACTGTAAAGAATTATTTGATGTGAATAAAAGTAGTCAGGTGTTTGACATTGGGAAAATAGGTGAATTTAAAAGTATTGACTGGGAGCGGTCAATGTGGACAAGGCAAGTTCGTGAAGTATAGGTCATATAAGACATTAGTAGAAGTTCAAATAATGGTATATAGTTCTAACAATAGATAGAATAAACTAATACTAGTTATTAGGTGTAGAATATGGGGTACGTTATCAGAGTCAGACGATGTGTTAACAGGAATGTCTAACATTACATTAGTAGTGTTAAATACTGTAATTTAGAAAGAAGGGTTCAATTACAGAGGAAGGGATTGTTGTAAACAGGGTGATAGTGGTGTATGAGGAGGGAGGGGTTACTAGTATGAGATTAAAATTAGAGACGCACAGATAATTGTATCCTACTGTCAAATGGTGCAAGGTAATTGAACAGACAGGTATGCTGGAAGGGAGTTTAAATTTCGTAGAAGAGGCATATTATACATTCATAATAATACTATATCCGGTGGAAAATATGTAGAATATAACATTCATAGGGCAGCATAGACGTGGGGTATGATGACAAGGGTGAAAATTAGAACGTATAAGAAGAACTTCCCAGTCCTTAATAAACAATTGTTGAATTATAAGAAACAATTCGGGAATAAAACTAAGTTGACACGTGGTTAAAAAGTTGTACCTACAATTCGCGATAAGTATAGCAATACCACTTTGTAGTAATGTTATACTTAACTAAGTAATTCAGACTATACGCATGTACATTAGAAGTATGAGGATGATACATTAATGGTGAAACATTACATCAGTAATAATTACACTTAAGGTGTGACAATCTAAGTGACGATTATATATAAATGATATAGATATGAATTCAGTAATTGTTACTACATAACAATTAGCATAATCCGTTAATATACATGATTAATTTAATGGGAATTAGAAACATATGACATTAATAGAGTTAATAGCACGATGGATGTAAAAAAGGGCATTGGTAAAAATTAACATTATAAAGGGTTATGTGTTGTACTCTGTGTGATAAGAGTTATAAATATTCTATTATGATACACATGAATTATAGTAATATGAATAAGAACGACTTAAGCAATATAATGTACTCGTAATTCATTGTAAGATAGGTTTCATTAAACATGTGTACCGGCGGTCATTATATTGATAAAATATCTACTTGTATTAAATTAGGATAACATTATGTCACAATTCACATTATATGATGATCACGATTAAAGTTACTTACTTATGTAGTAATACTGTGTGGTAGATCAGATGAGTTCACAGTTAATTAGTTATAAATTTATAACATCACATTATAAACATTAGTAATTTACTACATTATTATTTATTACATTACTTAATTAAATGATTAAAAATTTAATTAATTATAATATAACATTAAAAATTTATAATCTGATTACTTAATTCACTATAACATTACACTATAGTATGATCATATAATTAATTAATAACATTACATAATTAAATTATTACTTGATTGATTATGAGTTATGATATTATGTTTTAAACATTAGTAATTACTTGATGAAGGAACATCCATGCTTAATTTGGAGCATTAGACATGGGTCATGTACTCATGTTATGCTTTTTGGGTTGTTTTGTAGTTTTATAATTGTAGTGATTGAAATGGGAGAATAAAAAAACTTGGTGATAGTTTCTAACTTTCTATATTGTTGTTTGTTTAAATGATTTTGGTGAAGTTATTTTATGTGAATTGTGATGAATAATTGTTTGTGTTTTGGTTTTGATTGACGAATTGTATGTGAATTGTGATGAATTGATTGAATTCAAGTGTTGATTAGAGATTACAGGTTATGAGTTACATTGGACATAAATGAATGAATAATCAAAATTTGTTAGGGGTGTATTTGTAAACTTATAAGGTGTTTTTGTTATTTTTTAAACTAATAGGAGGGTAATTGACTTTTTATAGGGTACCCCAGAAAGGAACCGGAACCTGCATTTTAGGTTCCGGTTCCTTGAATCGAAGAACCTGCACTGTATGGTTCTGGTTTCGGTTCCTTTTTTTGGGAACCTGCAATGCGCAGTTCCGGTTTTGGTTCCTCAAAAAAATGTAAGGTACCCGAAACCGCTCACTCCTAACTAACACGAATGAAAAGACAAGTCATATTTGAAGGCAGAAGGATACAGAGAGCCCATAGACCCGGGACCGATACTATGCGGGTAGATTTCGGTTCCAATTTTTTGGAACCGCTCACTGTGCGGCTCCGGTTCCGATTCTTGCATGTAAAGGAACCGAAACCAGACATGTAAAAAGGGTACCCTGTTTGGAACCTGTAGGGGACCCGTTTGGAACCTGTTTGGAACCTGTTTTGGAACCTATTTGGAACCTATTTTGAAACCGTTTTTGGAACCTGTTTAGAACCTATTTTGGAACCTAGACTATAATGAAATATTTGTGAAATGTAAATATTGGGGGTTTCTATTATTTTACATATAAAAAAATTTAAAATAGAAAAAGTTAAATTTTTAAAATAACCTAATTAAATAAATATCGAATACAATATACTTATACATATAAAATTACACCATATTAAAAATTTTAATATATTATAATACATTAATATAAAGTTTTAATTAATTAAGTGAATAATTGGAATTATGATCCAATAAAAGTGTTTTACATTTTTAATGTTATTAAAAGAATTATTTTTGAATAAAATAGTATGTTTGATTGGGTAATAATATATTTAGTTATTTACTTCAATTATCAAGTTCTAAGTATATCTATAATAAATTAGTAATTAATTAATTATATATGATAAATTGATAAACATATAAATTTAATTATTAGTTAAATATCATACTTAATTAATTATAACATTACATTATAGTTAAATGATTATTTAATTAATTATAATTTATAACATTAGTTATTGATTTATAGTATAATTAATTATAGCATTACATTAATTGTTACTACTTAATAATTGACTTATAAGTTTAATATAATTAATAGTTAATTATTTGACTTATATTAGAAATTTAATTAATTATAGCATTACTTTATATATTTATATTATAATTACCTAGTCATTAAACATTTAAAATTATAAATAGATAAACTTAATTAAATGATTAAAAATTTAATTAATTATAATATTACTTAAAATTTTATAGTATGGTTACTTACTATTAATTCACTATAACATTACATTATATTAATTATATAATTAATTATAACATTACATAATTAAATAATTACTTATGATTATGACATTATATTATAAATATTAGTAATTACTAATTTACTACATAACATTAGCATAATACTTAATAAATGATTAGAAATTTAATTAATTATAACATTACTTATAATTTATAGTACGATTATGTAATTAATTGTAACATTACATATATTAAATGATTACTTAATTAATTATAATATTCTATTTATACAAATTAATTATAATTATATTAAAGACTTATATATAATTACTTAATTCATTGTAATATTTCAATTATAACATTATTACATTATAGTTAAATAATTACTTAATTAAATTATAACATTATTACATTACATTCTTAAATTATTTGTGGAAATAACTTCAATTAATATTTAAAAACCATTTCTAAAATTAAAAATATAAAAAAATTTGAAATTTATTAATATTTAAAAATAAACATTATTAAAAAAGGCGGGCTTGGGCCGGGCCTGCGGTTATAAAAAACCCGTCGGGCCGGGCTTGGGCTTTGCCTATCATACCCGTAGCGGGCTCGGGCCGAGCTTGGGCCTGTGTCATGAGGTCGGGCTTGGGCCTGGGCCAAGGGGTACCCGGCCCAGGCCCGGCCCATTGCCATCACTAGTTGGGACCTAATTTATAGGGAGAAAAAACGTTTAACGGAAGAACTATCTAATATCTATAACGTCAAAAAAACGTAGGCAAAAACGCGTTTTCATTAAAATTTAAAATTCAAAATTAATAACAAATAAATACTGTAAGATTGGGGCATTGGGCTAGTATGTTTGGGCTAAGCCCATTTGACGTTTTATTTCAACAACTATTTTAAGTAAAATAATTTTCTCAAATATAAACATTATATTACCAAAGAACTGTTTTATGAACTAAACAGTATTACAAAAAAAAAAAAAAAAATTATTATCAAACCATTATTATGTTACTGAGATTTAAAATAAATTTTAGATATTTATATTTGCTCAATCTAAACATTAAATTTGTTTTAAATATTATTTCCATAATAATTGGCTTCTAAAAATGACATTTGGACAATAAGTACGAAGTTTTTATCATAAGAAAAAAAATAAAAAACTATATCAAATACCCTTATTTCATTTATGGCATTAATCACAAAGACCAAGCATAAAATTAATTCATTTATTGGCTTCAATACCCAAAAAAAGATATATATATATATATATAGAATAAATAAAAATTATTATACTTTATTAATTTGTACCTTGCATGGACATGGTACTGATGGTAGAATATTATTACAGAGAAAAACCCAAAAAAAGGAAATCACACTTAGAACAAACATATTTATAATTTCAAACAAGCACACAATATTTCATTATAATTTTCTCAACCCTTGATTTCTTCAATCTCAATCACTTTCTTCTCTGGTTTCTTCACTTCTTGTTTAGGAATGGTCACCACAAGCACTCCATTTTCCATTGACGCCTTCACTTCATCCGTCTTGGCATTTTCAGGCAGCCTGAACCTTCTAAGAAACTTGCCACGACAACGCTCAACTCTATGCCACTTATCGTTTTTATCATCTTTTTCGACGTTCCTCTCCCCGCTTATTTGCAGCACTCTGCCTTCATCGACTTCAACTTTCACCTCCTCTTTCTTGAGCCCTGGGAGATCGGCTGTGAACACGTGGGCTTCTGGGGTCTCCTTCCAATCCGTTGGAGTGTTGAGGACTGGACATTGGTTAACCATTGAGAGGAAGGGATCAAATGGTTCATCACCAAGCAGTTTAGGGATAAGCGACATGATGAATGTTAATGATCGATGAAACTTGTGTTGTACGAAAATGGAATTTATTGATAATATGTTTTGGTGTTTAATGGTATGTATATATAAGAAACAAGGGGTGATTCTTGAAATTTCTCGGGGCTTCTTTTCATTGTAACTGTGATTTGGAAAGAGGAATGTGGTGTGTTCTAAGACCTTCGGTTAGGTGGAATTGTTCAACGTTTGATAATATCATTGATTGATTGAATATGAAGTTACATGGTATTTTATATTTTTATATTACTAGTTTATGAGAGTTCCAGAAGAGTATAGATTAAATGCTTTTGAGTCATCATCTTTATTTTTGTTTTTTTTTCCTGGGTTGTGAATCATTATCATATTGACATTACTACAGAACAGTAGAACACTAACACGAATGAAAAGACAAGTAATATTTGAAGGCAGAAGGATACAGAGAGCCCATTGTTCACCCTGCAGACTTTAATTGTAGAGGCCCATGCATGATATATGAATATTTCTCTCTCTCTCTCTCTCTCTCTCTCTCTCTCTTAGGACTTCGGTTTTTATTAATTGCAGGCAGCATTATCATTAATTGGGTAAATATATACCAACATTAATTCATGATGCATGGTTTTGATGATCAATCTTATCATCTGATAAATTAATTACCATGAAGAAGTAAATGCTCAAGAAGACCTGAAATTTCTTGATTCATTAATTATGATTGATGAACATTAAAACAAGTGATTCTCATCAAATCAGCCATTTGTTTTAAAATTACTTTTATTCAAATTCCAGCACCTCCACTATATCAACATCTTAGTTTCTCTCCAAAATTTTCTCAACTTCTCTACTTGGTTTCTATTTTCTAATACTAGAACTTCTCCTTTTTTTTTTTTTCCTCAATCTGATGTTAGTTCTGATGGTGATTATGTTTTTGCATAGAGAGCACAAGCTGCAAAACTGAACATAACCAAATCGATTCTGTATGAAGATTCCTTGTGCTCTTTTTTTCTTCAGCCACTGAAAATTTCTGATAGAAAATATCTAAAGATTAACTTCGTTCTCTCTTCGCCATAACCACAGAACAATGTAGTAAGAGAACTATCTATCTTAACACTTAAACAGCATTCTGCAACTCGTAACTTGTAGTATATTATCTAATCTGTCTATTATTACAAAGTTGGCACTTCTTCTCATTAATTTACACCAGTACCTCCACAGTAGTTTATATCATTTGTTTTTTTTTTTTATTTCTTTCTTTCATATTGGGTGGGAACAAAACTATGCTTATGCTATTTGACATGCATGCATAATCGAACAAATGAGAAAGAAAGAAAGAAAGAAAGGGATAAAAGAGAAGAAAAAGTTTGTAAATAAGCCCGAGTACCACTCTCTTCTAAGCAACAACACTATATCCATATAACTACACTTCCGATCTTTTCACGAATCGACCCTGCAAAGTTTCAATTAAATTTATTTTAATTACACTTGAATATGAAATTAAAGGGTAGATATTACGGTAAAAAAACAAATAAGATCAATGACAAGATTGTACTTCAATATTTACACATGGATGACGGATTCCTTTTAGAGTATTCACATCCAGATTTCATTTGCCTTTTGCTAGAAAGTTTAAGGATGAAGAGGGATAGACAAAACCTATAAAATTCTATACACATAACTACAAAATAAAAACTAAATTGAAGGAGAATTTGTTAGCTTCTCGGAAACCTTAAAATGACTCTAAAGGAGATACTATCGAGTTAGTGGCTTTGTTGATGCAATGCAAGGGAGTCCTTAAAACTAAGGTTACAACTTACATGATCAACAATGAACTCATGATATTTCTAGCTCAACCTATATATATATATTTGACCTAACTCTACATTAGAGAAAATGCGAACATGGAAATTTGAAAATATGCAATCATACCACTGAATTCGTAATTACACAGGGATCTTGATTACTAATAAGCAAGAATGGAGCAAAGGGTACCTTCATACGAGGGCGCTTCTCAGCATTTAGCTTTCGAACTTCATATCGGATGCGCTTGATGAAAAGCCTATTTTGCCTTTTCTCCTTGTATCTCAAAACACTTGCTTCTCTATGCTCTCTGTTCCAACCTTCTTTGCCTTCTACTGAATCGCTACCGTCAATACTAGCCCTTTCAGGCACACTCCACAAATTGCCAACATTGCTCCAAGCATCCGTTGGCAGCTGGCCCAGCACAAATACACACTCAATCAATTGCCATCCAATACAATTACTCAAACATAAATCATCATCAAGCCCTTCATTGTTTTTTATCAGAAAAAAAATAAATAAAAAAATAAATTGTCATGGCATGTGTATTATATCATCTTTTCGTCATCCACCAAAATCCTCATTCCATCGTATATATGCTGTTGTCTTATGTGAAATAAGCATAATAAATTTCATCACACATACATTCACTTTTAAACAATAAGAACATAGTAATGAGGCAGATAAAAAGAGAACTAGCCGAGGGTCCGAAGACTTCCAACTATAAAATGATTTTATTGAAGAGTATATGACTTTTTCCCACCCAAATAATGGCTTAATGACACTTTCCCATCCACATACTTTTAAAATATCACTTTATCACCCAATTTTATATTCCGTTTCCAATTCCGACATCGTTGCGACCCTACACCACCACCATTCTCTTCCCCGATTATCGCTTACCAAAACCCCTTAAACCATACTCCCGTCGACTCCGCCAATCACCAACAATAGAACAATTAGGGTTTGTGCAGCCGTCCCTCCTAAGTCAAATTCTGATCAATCCTAATCACCAAAATCCAACCTTCCACAACTAAAAGACTCATCGACCTCCCCTCTCCAAAAGCTCTAACAGTCTGAAACAATTTTGTTCTTTGTTCATTGTCAGAATATAAATTTAGGTAATAAAATAATATTTTTAAAAGTAATAGGAAAGTCGTTATGCTATCATTTGGGAAGGAAAAAGTCCTTAACTCTTTATTGAATGTCTTTTATTGTATGGGGCGTTTGGATGGGATATACTACGAGCCACACTGAGTTGGGCCACAAACAGCTGGCTAAAAGTGCACTGGACCCCCAAAAGAAAGGCAAAAAGTCTCTGCCAAAAAAATTCCCACGATTTACCCCATACACTACTCAACAAAACCACTCACTAAAGTACTGATACTTACAGCAATCCAAGCATACAACCAATTTAATTATATGTTCATCATCATAATTCCAAAAAAAAAAAAAAATCAAATGCATGCATAACAGCATACCTACATACATACATCCATACACATGCATGCGTATATATTCTATAGCATTGATTGATTGATTGACGATGATGGAGTGAGATGGATCTTACAGTGGCATCGTGCAATTCAGGAACAGTTTGTGGGGACTCTCCGTCAACATAGAGGGGACCTTTATCAGACCACGCATTCAGTATCTCCTGGTAATCAAGTTTCAAATCCAATAACAATTTCTTCTTCTGCCCCTGCACCTGTTTCATACACCATGCACCTTCATCCACATCATCATGATCACGATCACGATCACGACCATGATCATCAATACAACTACTACTCATCACCTCCTCTTCCTTAACGACAATCTTATTATTCTCCACAACCTCACTGTAACTCACCCACTTCTCCTCACTGGCGTCCCTCTCTTTACACCTCATGGCCGTCCGTACGAGCCCGTAATTACTATCCCCACAACGATCTTCGCCGTACGCAAACGTCAGCGATAGCGGCGACACTGCCGGGCTCTCCTGCTCGGAGGTGGTCGAAGTGAGCAGACCGTTAAGAGTGGTGGAGCTATCTGTGGCGGTGTCGAACAGGAAGCTCGCGACAACGTTGTTATCTTCATTATCATGTTCATGCATGTGATCTTTAGTGTCTTCAACTAAGTTTTCGGGGTGAAGAGGGAAGAGAGTGAGCTGCTGATGCAGCTTGTTCGTCATCTTCGTCTTCTTCTTAGAGGTTTGCGGCTTCTTCTGAGGGCTAAGCTTCAAGTTAAGACTGAGGTATTTTGGTTTTCTCCGTTTGGTTCTGGTTTTACGAGATGGTTTTAAAGAAACGGAAGTTGAAGTAGTCGTAGTTTTAGTTGATATCCTTCTCTTCTTGTTGCCGGTGGCAGAGCGGGTGTTGGGTTTTGTAGCATGGGGAACAGGAGTGTTCTTGCGGTGGTGGTGGTGGCACATCCTCCTGTAATCAAGAGTGTGTGAGAGAGAGAAGAGAGTGAAATGTGAATTGGGAAGAGGAAAGAGGAAAGAGAAGATGGAAAGGGGTTGGGTGTTTCAGGTCTCGTACAGAGGGAGGGTGATGGAGATGGGTTACTTTTATCAGACACGTGGGATAATGATATTGGATAAAGGATTAGATTGTGTTGTTATCTGGATTTCGTTTGGGTATGGATGGGAAAGCGATGGGATTGGAAGCGGTAATTGCAATTGCTCTTGCCCCTCTCTCCCTTCAATGATATGCTATTTGCCTGCGCCCTCTGCCCTCTCGTTCTTTTATATCACTCACGTGATGCTTACACTTACACGCTCTGCCTTCCTTTTTCCAAACTCGAAAAACAAAAAACAAAAAAATCATTAAAGAATTAAAGAAAAAAAAAACCCTAATTTTAATAATGACAATTTTGTAGTTTGACTAAACCATAGTTTACAGTCTAAATCGCCGTAGACTAATGGGTTTGACTTGTACCAATTGTCACATATTGTTATTAGTAGTGGCTTGAAGAAATAATAAACAATTAAGCTGTGTGTACTTTACTACTTGTGATGATTGTGAAGCCTAATATTCAATAATACAGTGATTCTTTTTTATTATTCAATTTATATTAAGTAAAAAATGTATAATTGTATAATATTTGGGGTTTCGGTCTTTTCGCCGTGAACACTTTCTAGTTTTAGAAATCAATAATGCTACGGACTTTTTGGATTAACTTAGCACAACTCCATCAACTTTTCTTCAATATTTCTAGTACCTAATTCAGCTTAGATTTACAGCAAATTCAATATTTCTACATAAAAAATGATTATTTCAACAGATTCAAACTGATTATATTGATTAAGGATCACATACTTGATGGAAAACTTAAATGAGACTTGAAAGCCTAGATGCCAATTAATGGGATCCTTACATGTAATAGACAGAGAGAAGAAATTGGCTTTGGTGATCACTGTGAAGGTAATATTTACCTTGGAGAAGGTTGATAGAGGTTTATTTGAATACTTGATTAAAAAGGGAATCTCTTATGCTGGAATTATAAATTGCCCGTAGGAAGGAAACCTAAAGTTCAATTTTATTACCATGTCTGACGGAAGTAGCAACTTTTAAGGAAAGCTTCTAGGCTAGAGAATGGACTGTGCTCGACTTGCCAGTTAAAATCTAAAACATAGCAAAAAGAAATTAACACAAGTTTCACAATTGCAAAAACTGTGAACATTCCACACAAACCATTTCACACCTCAAGTTAACCAAAACATTTCTATTTATCAATCACACAAACTAGTCCCACCAAATTGACCAGGATTTCTCATTATCAACTCAATTCAAGAAATCCCAACACAAATAATTTTCCACCCCAACTCTATTCAACACAAATTTCAAATCCAGCACACTTCAGTAATAAACGTATTGTTAGAATTTGAGGTGGGTTTGAATTTGAGGTGGGTCTGACTCCTCACCCAATAAGGTCTTGTTTAATGGAAGGATTACCCCCTCTTATAACCCAATAGGCTTGAGCATGCCTAGTCGATGTGGGACTCCAACACTCCCTTTCACGGTCAAGCCCATATTTTGGGTTATGCCTGTTATTGGAGGTAGTTGTTGGCTCTAACTCCTCACCCGCTGGTCAAGCGCTCAGCTCAACTGAACCTGGGCTCTGATACCATGTTAGAATTTGAGGTGGGTCTGACTTCTCACCTAATAAGGCATTGTTAAATGAAAGGATTACCCCATTTTATAACCCAATAGGCTTGAGCGTGCCTAGTCGATGTGGGACTCCAACACTCCCCCTCACGGTCAAGCCCATATGTTGGGTCATGCCTGTTATTGGAGGTAGTTACTGGCTCTAACTCCTCACCCGCTGGTCAAGCGCTTAGCTCAACTAAACTTGGGCTCTAATACCATGTTAGAATTTGAGGTAGGCTTGACTCCTCACCCAATAAAGCCTTGTTGAATGGGAGGATTACCCCCTCTTATAACCCAATAGGCTTGAGCGTGTCTAGTCGATGTGGGACTCCAACACGTACTACAAAAAGACACTCTTACCACCAACCAACAAAATCTTTTCATTCATCCAACATAAAAAAAAAAAAAAAAAAAAAAAAAAAAAAAAAAAGGAGAAACCAAAGTGACTAATTACCTTACAATAATAATGGCAGATGACGAACTTGAAGAAGAATCACGGTAGATGAGGAACTTCGACGAAGAAGAAGAGCGCGGTAGATGAGAACTTCGAAGAAGAAGAAGAGCGCAAATGAGGAATGAAGACAAAGAACAGCAAAGATAGGGAATGAAAACAAAGAAGAAGAGCGAAGAAGAAGCGGGTTCTATGTCTGTGTTTTAATTTTAAAATTCCCCCAAATCTGTGTTTTGACCTAAAAGTTTTTTTTTATTTTTTTTTAATTTACAGTATGGACGGGCGTCCATTATATGTGTACGCCTGTCCAAAAATAATGGACGGCCATTCGTAGGTTATGGTAAGTGAACGGCCGTCCATAGTTAATGAACGGCCGTTCACTCGCAAAATATTTGATAATGGAATACGTGGCTGGTCTGAGTCACGGGAAACGTAATTCGGTGAAAGAATTCGGTGTATAATCCCGGTGTCCGTAGCATTATTGTTTAGAAATGCACCCCAAACTCCCATGCATTTCCAATTTTTTATAGTTAGTACTAAATAGTTTTAAAAATATGACCTTAATCTCCATTTTTTACTAGATCGTTAAATTATTATATTTAAAATTTAAGGAAATAATGTTTTTACTATTTATTCAAATTCAATCAATCTAATATTCAAAATCTGTAAACAATATTAAAAGATTAATATCTTTTTTGGAGTATAAATGATGAAATTATTGATAACCTTGAAGGTTTAATTGATGATTTTTTTAAAACCAACCGATACTCACTTAAAAAAACAAAAAACATAACTCGGGGATTATGTCGTATTTCTGAAACTAACATATACTTACTAAAAATAAATCAAACATACATGATTTACTATAGGAGTCGTCAAAAGAACCAATTGGAACCGAAATAGGCGGGTACCTAGGGTTTGGTTCGAACCGACTATCAACGGGTAGGTTCCGGTTCCAAATTTTTGGAACCGTCACTGTGCGTTTCGGTTCTGATTCCTACAGTTAGGAACCGGAATCGAGAACTGAGACTAATATAAAATAAAATTAAAGAGTATGAGGGGTTAATAAAAACTTTTGTAGAAAAAGTAATGTGAATATATTTATACAGTAGAACCTCCATATAATCATAATGTTGGGACCAACTAAATTTATTACAATGAGGAGGTTATAACTTAATAGAGGTGTAATTATAATAATTATTTTTTTATTAAAAAAAATTTCTTACTTTATAATGTTAGTGATTGATCTCAAGGAGGCAACAGAAAAATCACAAATTAAAACAGAAATCAATCACTTTCTACGCCAAGATCTGGGTATAGATCAAATTGCTTACAAGTTAATAAACATAAAATCTATTCAATATAAATCATAGTAAATAATCCATACAAGGATCAAGAACACATTACCAACGTTTGGAGGCTCCTTCAATACTTTGATTTCGCTTGTCGATTCAAGAAAAGAATCGCACAAACGTCGTCACAAAGATAATCTGTAGAACCTACTATAGTTTTGCTAGAACTAATAGAAGGCTTCAAGAATCAAGTGAATCAAAGAAAAAAAAATTTTTTGATTCACACACTATGAAAAAAGTGAGAGAGAGAAGAAAAGGTGGCTAGGGTTTTTCTTTTCAATCAATGAATGAAAAATTATATGTTATGTTTTAATTAAGTTTCACTTATATAATGTCACTTAATTAAAAACCCTAATCCCAATAAGAAAAGCCATAGACTCTTAAGTTAATCCATCCTCGCAACCAAACACACCCTTTATGGTATTTTAATTTTAATTGATTATTAATATAATTAAAATCAATTAATATATTATATCTAATATAGATATTATTATATATCATATATATATATATATATATATATATATATATATATATATAATATATATATATATATATATATATATATATATATATATATATATAACATTTATTATTACTAATAATCCATTTAATATATGCGCACATATATTTAATATAATCCCACTAATTTTAATTTTAATACTAAATTAAATACAGGCAATAACCTCAGTAAATTTAATTGCACTATGAGTACCAAAATACCCTTTCGTCCTAAAAGATGAAAATACCCCTTTCACAAAACGATTCTTAATATCTTCTATGTGTGTGACCCGTAAACTCCTTATCATATCGGCAGTGAGTAGTATCGCGATTAACACCAATTAATCATCTCACTACTCATATACCAAGATTGGCCCCTAGCAAAGCGTCATGGCCACCCGATAGATTCGGATTCAACGAAACAGCTACCTATCAACGATATGGTTACTATACAATCTAATCATTTCATCATCTGTTATCTCATCGAGACTGAAGTACATAAATAGTGTCAACCTCAGTTATCCTCGATATCTATGTGTTCAGTTACTAGACCAATGACCGGAATAATAAATTAGATTGGGCAACAACTCAATCCCACTGTGGCCATAGTTTTAGTGTCATTGTCATTCATTGAATTGCACCATGAGATAACTTCTCCCATACCCGGGAGTGATGAATCCTCTGTCGATCCACCATAGTCTTGATACACTCCTTGATGCAGTCAATCACTACCTTATTGACAACTCTGAATAGAACTGTGTTGGGCTAATGTCAAACTACACCAATCGATGTACAAAGCGCTCCAGTGACCTTAAGTCTAAGGATCACATGCACTACCATTCGTTAGAGGATTTATTCTATAGACACTAGGGTTACCATCCATATGGAATCCTTTGGTGGGTCTGTCTAGTGAACTTGCCTCTAGTAAGCACCCATGCATTGCACCAAGTTGTCGGCAAACAACCTTGACAAGTGAGATCAGTCATTGTCTTTTGACAGGGTCGTTCAACACTATGATAGCCTTACCGTATTATCTGTGTCCTTGGTCAAAATAATACTAGGGTTACGGAAGTTTCTAGAATGGCCACCATATGTGATAATTGGGTTCTCACTATCAAGATTTGAAACACTTGATACCCTCATCACGATTCTACCATCATAAGGACATATATCATTATATACACAATATAAGAGAATATGCCATTTTTATTGATAAATAAACATTTATTACAGAGTCAATTTTATAATAATTGATTGGCTCTAGGGCACCTACTCTAACATATAATTCATGTTTTAGTAGTATTAGGATTTACATTCATGTTTTAGTAGTATTAGGATTTCAATTCATTGTTTTTGTGGCATGAGGATAGTACAAAAATATATATCAAAGAGTTATTGCATAATTGAGTGATTAGATTTGACAACTTCACTACACTAATCAAATGAATATTAATGTGTTCCTCAATCATCCAAATGAATAACAAGTCATGTATGATTTAACTGAAGAAAAAAACATTACTAGAATTAGACAAGAAGAGAAAGGAGATAATCTTGAGGATGATAGTATGAAAATACCAAAAGTTTCGTATCAATAAGCTCTAAACATACTTGAGAAGTTAGATATATTTTAGCTTCAATAAGAATGTGTCTATGTTGACGACTTATTATAAACCCGTAAGATAAAAGAGGTGGTAACAACTTTATAGTATAAATCATTGTCAAACAACTTTAGATAAATATTTTATTTCATCTTAAACTTTTAATGTTACATATCATATATTTTTTGCAATATACATATAATTATTACTATGTGGAGGTAAGTTCCTTAAGACGAGACCTAGAAAAATTATAATTTATTACAATGTGAAATTTATTCTTATCTATAACTGACCCAAGTTGGGGTTAGAGTTTTTTATGACTATATGGAGGTTATTCCTATATAGAGTATCACTATAGAGAAATTCTACTGTATTTATATTTCATAACATTTAAAGTAAATTGGTTTGACTTTTGAGTATCTACCTTTACAAAGTAATGGAGTTTGTAATTTGTAATTTTATTTTTGTTAACAAGTGCCAGGTGGGGGGGTATTTATAAGTTTTTAAGGGTTTTTTTTCCATTTTAAAAACTTTTGGGGGATCATCGAATTTTACAGGGTACTTGGATCCGGAACCGTCAGTTTTAGTTCCAAATTTTAAGGAACCGTCGGTTTTAGTTCTGATTTCGGTTCTTTTAAAAAATGCAGGGTATCAGGAACTGAACACCCCTAATTTACTATATACAACACTTTGTTACATTATGACAAAATTATTGTATCAAATTATTTAATTTAATATCATACCATAAATAACACGTTAATTATTGTTAATTGATAAGACAGAATTTGAACATTAATTTGATTTCACAAGTCTTCCACATGCTTGAATAAAAATGGAAGGTGGATAAAAGAAAGTTACTGCAAACCTACAGGAGAAAGTGGATGACACTGGATGTAACAAGGCTCACCAGTCACCAACACAACACTTTTTTCTGCACTTTTTGAGCGTCTTAGCTGGAAGTACACGTGTTCAAAACTCCGACATAGCCAACCAGAAAAATCTAATCTATACCTATTAACATTTTAACACTTTCACATTTTTCTCATGCTCCCCTGCTTTTACTGTACACCTTGCTATACCTTACCAAACTCTTTTATGTCATTACGTCATGCTCAAGCTCCAATCTCCTCTTTCGAAATTTTAATCAGAGGCCCCATCTGATTCTGATCATGCCATACGTCACCGTTTGATGAAATACAAATATATGATGTTTTATAATAATATGGTCACACATGCATTATGCTAATCATTTGAACTTACACTTTTCAAATAATTAAATGAATAAACAAAAGTATATAGTAGTTGTAGATTATTCACGGTTGGATGTGTGATCCCAATAATGTTATATAGAAGTTAATTAAATATGACCACTGGGTATCAAGATTCCCTTAGTAACGGCAAGCAAATTGAGAAGAGTCAGCTTAAAAATCTGACACCCTCAATGTTTGAATTGTAGTGTGGAGAAATGTTTTCAACGACAGATTGGGCCCAAGTCCTTTGGAAAGGGCCATACCCAAGCTCTCCGGAGCCTCCCACGGAATTTTCTTCTTCATTAGGGACTTTGGTAATTTTTCGGCGGTGGTCCATGGTGGTTGGCCTGCTGTTGGCGGTGGTGGCTGGGTGACAGTGGTGGTGGTGGCTGGGTGGCAGTGGTGATCCGTAAATAATTTTAAATATAAGGACATTATTGTCCAAAATTTTAATCAAACAAGGGTAAAATTGAAATAGGATATTAATGTAAATTTATTTTAAAGTAGGGGTATTATTGTCTAAAACTTTTATTAATAAGGGATAAAATTATAACAAAAAAAGATAACTTTAGTAATCTCATAATACCTAAGAAAATAGAGGTAATCAAATTACCTCTGATATTACTAATAGTAACTACTATTGGTATTTGAAGATTATCGGTATCTGATATTACTTGACAACCAAACATGGTAATCAAGTAATATAAGATGACATTACCCTAATAATCCTACTTAACCCCCAACCAAACGCCCCCTAAGGATTAATTGAGGTTCTTATAAAATGACCAAAACATTCACGGTGATAAAAAAAAATAGCTGATTTTGTTTAATCAAAATTAAGTGGATTATAATTTTGTGAAGGGACAAAGGGTGTCGGTGGAACTAGTACAGCTGTACAAGTCCCTTAAATAAGGGTAGGGTGGGTTGGACCTCATACTGTTCATGGGGTAGAGGAACGCGACCATATTTGGTGCATTTACTTCGGCTTTTATACAAACACTTAACCAACTACATCACCATGTTTGGGTTTGATTTGGTTTTCCAACTAAAAACGTTTCCTTTTAAAATATGGACCAGGCTTTCCATCGGCCCATCTTAACAAATTTTCAGTAAAATATGATTGAAATAATAATAATAAAAAAAATGATGTGAGCATCACTCGCTATTCATGGTGGTGATCAAACATTTATTCAGAAGCAAACCATCACACATATACATATGTATTAGTTGGCTTTGTAATATAACAATAATACGCACTAATCTTATCATAATAATACAAAAGAATATTTAAGCTTTTATTTTTGTGTTTTAAGGATTTAACATGAATTCATATTATGAGACATCACACATGTATATTAACAAAAGGATATTACAAATATTGAATTACCCGTTGCTCAACTACTGACACTTGTAAATATTAATGGATATAATTTTGTGATTCTTCAATTTAGCAAAGAGTATAGTACTCTTACAAAGTTTGAAGTAGCATTATCCATTAATTGTCATATTAGTTGTCTTCATTTAATTAATTTGTGATTTTACATACTCACTCTCTCTATCACAATGTGACATGTCACTTTGTATATACATTTTATAAGTATAGTATTATTCTTTAATAAATCATGTGTTGCTAAAGTCAAAAGCCTAATATACTTAAAACGGGAAATCAGGATTATGAATACAAATGTTATAACAATATAAAATTTTAAAACCAAAAATCATTATCTTATAAAATGAACGTGTATAGTGTTCTATAATAGCCAATACTTTATGTTTCTAAGTATGTGAAGAAACAAAGACTTGATAGAGTGGTAGGGAATAGAGGTGTCAAATGGGCAAGTATTTCGGGCTTGATCCATAAATATAAGGCTCACTCAACCTTAGGCCCAATCAGTCTCAGCATGTGTTGACCATGAAAATTGATCACAAATTTAAAATTTTAAGTAAATATTTATTTATTTATATACTAAAAGGGGAAAATAACTAAAGCAAGGCCGAAAATAAAAAAAAAGTCAAAATTTCTCTACGTCACCTGCGGTAAGCATTTCCATGGGAAAGTCAACAAAGGGCCTCTTAATTTCTGCCTCATTGCAAATCTAAAGTCAACAAAGGTCATCATAGTCAAGAGCAAGTGTAGACAAATATTTCCACTTCCGAGAATTTTGCAAATTCACCATTCATTTCTGCATTTATCCAATTTTGTTCATACGGTAAATTAATTAAAATTAAAATTAATGACTTAATTCATGTTTCCGCTAATGTATAGATGAGTTAATTAATTAAATAAATTGTCCAAAGTAATATATATTTATGGTCCTAACCATATTTGTTCTGACTTATTAAACAAAATTCGCGAGTTAAAGTGAGCATGAACACATAATATATTTAAATAATTAATGAAATTAAAGTGAAAACAAGAAGTAATTAGCTGACTTATTAAACTGACATTCTAATCACACGATCAGATAGGGTTAGCTATAATGAAGAGATAAAATCAATTGGTGTCTTCAAAAATTGACGTGGAGGTTTGAATTTATTGGGGGCTTGATTAACTGTTTAAAACTACCACATGAATGCCCGCGCGCTATAAAAACCTGAAATTACGATGAAGTGGACCCAGAATGTTAATTAACAGAAGATTAATCACGCCAGCTCTCTCGGCGTTATTCCTTTATATAGCCCCACGCACAACTCTAACTTACTACCACCAAGCTCTCCCAAGAGAGAAGAAACACAAAGGAAAAATGTCAAACCTTTCAATCTTTCTTGTACTTTCCTTCTGCTCTCTTCTAATAATCCCAAATTTGGTTTCTTCTTCACCAGTTCAAGACCCTGAGCTAGTTGTACATGAAGTACACAGGTAATTAGTGCACATTACTCTGGTTAAAACCATGCTTAATTTATATTTGGTTAGAGTTAATTTGTAGTTGTTTCTTTTGACAGGAGTATCAATGCGTCTAGGAGGAACTTGGCCTATTTGTCATGTGGAACTGGGAATCCGATTGATGACTGCTGGAGGTGTGACCCGAACTGGGAGAGAAACCGTCAAAGGTTAGCTGATTGCGCCATTGGATTTGGGAAGAATGCTATTGGGGGAAGAAACGGTCGGATTTATGTGGTCACAGATTCCGGCAACGATGATCCTGTGAATCCGAAGCCGGGAACTCTCAGGCATGCTGTGATACAAGATGAGCCATTGTGGATTATATTCAAAAGAGACATGGTGATTCAGTTGGAGAAAGAGCTAGTCATGAACTCGTTCAAGACTATTGATGGTAGAGGTGCAAGTGTTCACATTGCTAATGGACCATGCATAACCATTCACTATGCCACCAACATCATCATTCATGGCATTCACATACATGATTGTAAGCAAGGAGGCAGTGGCAATATTAGAAACTCTCCGGAACATTCCGGGTGGTGGAAAGTATCGGACGGCGATGGGGTGTCCATCTTTGCAAGTCAACACATTTGGGTTGACCATTGCTCGCTATCGAACTGCCATGATGGACTCATCGATGCCATCCATGGATCCACTGCCATCACCATCTCTAACAACTACATGACCCATCATGATAAGGTCATGCTCTTGGGCCACAGTGATTCGTATACTCAAGACAAGAACATGCAAGTCACTGTTGCCTTTAATCATTTTGGAGAAGGGCTAGTTCAGAGAATGCCAAGGTAATTTATATATTATGTATTATTATTATTTATCAATGTTGCCAACTATATAGTATAAATATTTATAATGTTTTCACAATGAGTTTTGCAGGTGCAGGCATGGGTATTTTCATGTGGTGAACAATGACTACACTCAGTGGGAAATGTATGCCATTGGTGGAAGTGCGGCTCCTACTATTTATAGTCAAGGCAATCGATTTTATGCACCCAGTGAGAGATTTAAGAAAGAGGTAGTTATAAATTTATAATTACTCTCTCCATGCACGAACACTTTTACGTTGCAATCTTCTATGTCAAATTTGATTTTATATGTATAATGCAGGTGACCAAACATGAGGATGCACCGGAGAGTGAATGGAGGAATTGGAATTGGAGGTCAGAGGGGGACTTGATGTTAAACGGAGCGTATTTCCGGCAAACCGGAGCCGGTGCATCTTCAAGCTATGCCAGGGCTTCTAGCCTCAACGCAAGACCATCTTCTCTTGTGGGTTCAATAACCATGAAAGCTGGTGCACTCAACTGCAGGAGGAACTCTCATTGCTAATATTTAACAGCATAATATTAAGCAAGATAAATGGATGAGAAGAATCATTAGTCAGGCTGTTAAATTAATTTAAAGTACTTGCAGTTTCTTTAATCAACTATCTATAATATATAGCAACCTCTACTTATTGCTTTAAAGGGCGCTATCCAAGGATTTTACTGCAATCCTTGTTATATATATGTCAAAGAAAGCGAGCGCAGAAGTGTTGCTTTAAATTAAAGTTTTCAATTAATTTTCCTGTGTGTCGGTATTCATGCATGCTGCAATCACTCACTTTTGCTCAGCAAGAAAACAGCTTAATTATGTGTGGCTGCTTTATTTACTTTTGCTCTCTAATCGTACTATCAAATTATGATGGCGGGTTTTCCTGTTTCTTCAGTTAATAACAGTAAAAAAATATGAACATTTAAGCACTTCTTGATGGCTTGATGTCAACCGTTCTAGTGATGGTGCAACTTCTTCAATCCTCATTATACATATGCATTCACAATGGGCAACCAAGTCAACAAGATGTACACGAATACGGAGTGTAAAAGAGAATTTATACATGCATTGCATGGCTCAGAAGTCAGACCTCCACCCAAGTCTTTAATGGAAGAATCGAGGAAAAAGAGGGCTCAACCTCAATCTCACCTAACTTCTTTTTCCGTCAATCATGCAAAATCATCAGCAGGACACTCTGTGGGTCTAAGGGGAAGGGAACAGTAATTCTCCATGAACTACTATTAATATATATTTCTCGTATGCAAAAACATATACTCAGTTCCTAAGGTCTCCACTTGGAAATATTGTCAAGGCAATTAATCCCTCCAGTACTTGTGATTCCACTCTGAAACCTTAAGATAGATAAATCAATTCTATTTATAAAAGGGTTCCATGTCAGGATGCTGATATATATGATGACTTTCTCTCCTGCTTATTCAGCGCCTGGAATCTGTCCTGGAATTAATGTACACGTCTTTTGATTTATTATATATGCATATCCCAAAGAAATTAAAGCTGCACACCGAAAGTTATAAGTTGATCATCAATATATGTTACACAAAGAGCAACAGTATCCGTGTAAAAACTACTCGAGCTTTTGGGAAAGGAAAAAAAAAAGTCAAGATTCTTATAAATTGTGCGGTATTATATATCTTTGTTGTAGGTGATTTAGCAAGAAAATTACTTTATAAAAGAAAAAAGATATTCTAAAATTAATTAACTAAAGAGGTGAAGACTTTCAAGAATTTTTTTTTTTCTCTTGCGTTTTCACTCATCTTAACAACAGTCTTATTACATTATTAAAGGCAGGTATTCCATCTCTTACATTAAGTCCAATGAACATTCTTACGTTATACACTCAATGGGGAGCGGGAACCTTGAGTGCATCGAGATATGCTGATAATCATGCAAGACATGAACACTAGATATGTATATCGTACTCAAAAGGTTTCCTCTCCACAAGCATTAATCCCCAATTCAAACTCCACAGCTACTCTAAAATTAAGCAAAACATGCAATACAACAATATTGTCTTTCCTACACTTCCACACATAAAACATTGTATGGGCAAAAAATCGTCTTGGGCCTTATGAGGTCCAAACATGAAACATCTACTACATGACCCAAGACCATAACTAAATTCCAGGTGGGCCTACGTCAAGGTTTATGTCATGGGTCAGACCCATGACACTAACCTAGCCTATCCAGTTTGGACCATCCAGATTAGGCCTCATCATTAGCCCACCTAAGGCCAGGCCTTTTGGTCCGTTATATCCTCTAAGGGTTCAGAATCCCACTAAAACCTTAATACATCTACTTCTTATTTGGGTTTTATCCTAATTCACCCAAGATCTTGCATCTTATGTGAATTAAGACTCTCAATCCTACAAAGGTAAGTAAATCAAGTTCTTTCTTATTTATTAGAACTCTGTCATTATGGACTCAGAGTCTAACTAGGATTCAAAGATCTTATGACCACTATATAAGGAGAGGTCCTACCTCTCATTAAGGATCCATGATTCAATACCACATGCTTGCAATCAAAGTTATTGCTCTTGAGAACTAGCACCTTAGCCGTAGCTCTATTCTCCGATTAGACTTTGGTAAACCCTTCATTCCCTTAGCCCTCACGAAATAACCTCATTCAACCTTACTAACTTGAGCATCGAAGTACCTATAGTAGACACCATATCGGTGTTTTACGAAAGCTTCGTGCTTATCTTCTTTGTGCGTAGGTTCAGTAGATTGTTAGTGGCCTCAACTTTACAAGATCAGACCTTATTCCGTAACCGTAGATTTTAACGTCTACAAAGTGCATTCACCACAACCAACCATTTCAAACCTCAATTCATCCAACACATAAGAGTTATGCAAAACACAAGCAACTATACACATATATACATATCGCATTCAAGATACCTTTCCTATCACAACCAATTTAATATACAATTACATTAGATTACAGGGGTTACATAAACAATACTATATCCATTCAAGATACTAACAAATACACGGGGTTACAATACATTACAATATATATACACACGATCTTCTTGCAGTTGGGCATTTGATACCTTTGTTTAGTAGTGCTACATTAATTCTTATGTGGGAGTTCATTTGGTTTAGAATTTAGTAAATTCATTTTTTTTAATTATAATTTAATATTACTTATTAGAGGTGGGCATTTGGGACTGGAACCCAAAAAGCCCACCCAGAAACCTAGGCTTAGGACTGGTCTTCGTGAGAACCGATCATAGGGGGTCTAGTCCTAAAACTCGGCCCAAACTGTGGAGGAGGGCCTGAGCCTTGGTTTGGGCCCTCCTCCAAGGCCCAGGCCCAAAACTTTATTTCATTTTTTCAAAATGATCTTTGGAAAATTTCCAAAAAACCCTTTTTTTTTTTTTTCAAATTTATAATAAATATGGGGGCTAAAAAAATGTTACAAAAAAAAATTGCATTGAGCATCCAATGGTCAATTTACCGTTAGTTGCTCAATCAACGGTCAACTGACCGTTGTAGCCAGTGGTCAGGTGACTGTTAAGAGGCAATGCAGTCACACATTTGGGTTGACCATTGCTCGCTATCGAACTGCCATGTGGACTCATCGATGCCATCCATGGATCCACTGCCATCACCATCTCTAACAACTACATGACCCATCATGATAAGTTCATGCTCTTGGGCCACAGTGATTCGTATACTCAGACAAGAACATGCAAGTCACTGTTGCCTTTAATCATTTTGGAGAAGGGCTAGTTCAGAGAATGCCAAGGTAATTTATATATATGTATTATATTATTTATCAATGTTGCCAACTATATAGTATAAATATTTATAATTTTTTCACAATGAGTTTTGCAGGTGCAGGCATGGGTATTTTCATGTGGTGAACAATGACTACACTCAGTGGGAAATGTATGCCATTGGTGGAAGTGCGGCTCCTACTATTATAGTCAAGGCAATCGATTTTATCACCCGTGAGAGATTTAAGAAAGAGGTAGTTATAAATTTATAGTTACTCTCTCCATGCACAACACTTTAACGTTGCAATCTTCTATGTCAAATTTGATTTATATGTATAAGCAGGTGACCAACATGAGGATGCACCGGAGAGTGAATGGAGGAATTGGAATTGGAGGTCAGAGGGGGACTTGATGTTAAACGGAGCGTATTTCCGGCAAACCGAGCCGGTGCATCTTCAAGCTATGCCAGGGCTTCTAGCCTCAACGCAAGACCATCTTCTCTTGTGGGTTCAATAACCATGAATCTGGTGCACTCAACTGCAGGAGAACTCTCATTGCTAATATTTAACAGCATAATATTAAGCAAGATAAATGGAAGAGAAGATCATTAGTCAGGCTGTTAAATTAATTTAAAGTACTTGCAGTTTCTTTAATTAACTATCTATAATATATAGCAACCTCTACTTATTGCTTTAAAGGGCGCTATCCAAGGATTTTACTGCAATCCTTGTTATATGTCAAAGAAAGCGACCGCAGAAGTGTTGCTTTAAATTAAAGTTTTCAATTAATTTTCCGTGTTGTCGGTATTTATGCATGCTGCAATCCACTCACTTTTGCTCAGCAAGAAAACAGCTTAATTATGTGTGGCTGCTTTATTTACTTTTCTCTCAATCGTACTGTCAAATTATGTGGCGGGTTTCTGTTTCTTCAGTTAATAACAGTAAAAAAATATGAACATTTAAGCACTTCTTGTGGCTTGAGTCAACCGTTATAGTGATGGTGCAACTTCTTCAATCCTCATTATACATATGCATTCACAATGGGCAACCAAGTCAACAAGATGTACACGAATACGGAGTGTAAAAGAGAATTTGGACCTCATACTGTTCATGGGGTAGAGGAACGCGACCATATTTGGTGCATTTACTTCGGCTTTTATACAAACACTTAACCAACTACATCACCATGTTTGGGTTTGATTTGGTTTTCCAACTAAAAACGTTTCCTTTTAAAATATGGACCAGGCTTTCCATCGGCCCATCTTAACAAATTTTAACTATAATATGATTGAAATAATAATAATAAAAAAAATGATGTGAGCATCACTCGCTATTCATGGTGGTGATCAAACATTTATTCAGAAGCAAACCATCACACATATACATATGTATTAGTTGGCTTTGTAATATAACAATAATACGCACTAATCTTATCATAATAATACAAAAGAATATTTAAGCTTTTATTTTTGTGTTTTAAGGATTTAACATGAATTCATATTATGAGACATCACACATGTATATTAACAAAAGGTTATTACAAATATTGAATTACCCGTTGCTCAACTACTGACACTTGTAAATATTAATGGATATAATTTTGTGATTCTTCAATTTAGCAAAGAGTATAGTACTCTTACAAAGTTTGAAGTAGCATTATCCCTTATCTGTCATATTATTTGTCTTTATTTAATTAGTTTGTGATTTTACATACTCACTCTCTCTATCACAATGTGACATGTCACTTTGTATATACATTTTATAAGTATAGTATTATTTTTTAATAAATCATGTGTTGCTAAAGTCAAAAGCCTAATATACTTAAAATGGGAAATTAAGATTATGAATACAAATGTTATAACAATATATCAATATAAAATTTTAAAACCAAAAATCATTATCTTATAAAATGAACGTGTATAGTGTTCTATAATAGCCAATACTTTATGTTTCAAAGTATGTGAAGAAACAAAGACTTGATAGAGGTGTCAAATGGGCAAGTATTTCGGGCTTGATCCATAAAAATAAGGCTCACTCAACCTTAGGCCTAATCAGTCTCAGCATGTGTTGACCATGAAAATTGATCACAAATTTAAGGCCGAAAATAAAAAAAAGTCAAAATTTCTCTACGTCACCTGCGGTAAGCATTAACATGGGAAAGTCAACAAAGGGCCTCGTAATTTCTGCCTCATTGCAAATCTAAAGTCAACAAAGGTCATCATAGTCAAGAGCAAGTGTAGACAAATATTTCCACTTCCGAGAATTTTGCAAATTCCCCGTTCATTTCTGCATTTATCCAATTTTGTTCATAAGGTAAATTAATTAAAATTAAAATTAATGACTTAATTCATGTTTCCGCTAATGTATAGATGAGTTAATTAATTAAATAAATTGTCCAAAGTAATATATATTTATGGTCCTAACCATACTTGTTCTGACTTATTAAACAAAATTCGCGAGTTAAAGTGAGCATGAACATATAATATATTTAAATAATTAATGAAATTAAAGTGAAAACCAGAAGTAATTAGCTGACTTATTAAACTGACATTCTAATCACACGATCAGATAGGGTTAGCTATAATGAAGAGATAAAATCAATTGGTGTCTTCAATAATTGACGTGGAGGTTTGAATTTATTGGGGGCTTGATTAACTGTTTAAAACTACCACATGAATGCCCGCGCGCTATTAAAACCTGAAATTACGATGAAGTGGACCCAGAATGTAAATTAACAGAAGATTAATCACGCCAGCTCTCTCGGCGTTATTCCTTTATATAGCCCCACGCACAACTCTAACTTACTACCACCAAGCTCTCCCAAGAGAGAAGAAACTCAAAGGAAAAATGTCAAACCTTTCAATCTTTCTTGTACTTTCCTTCTGCTCTCTTCTAATAATCCCAAGTTTGGTTTCTTCTTCACCAGTTCAAGACCCTGAGCTAGTTGTACATGAAGTACACAGGTAATTAATGCAAATTACTCTGGTTAAAACCATGCTTAATTTATATTTGGTTAGAGTTAATTTGTAGTTGTTTCTTTTGACAGGAGTATCAATGCGTCTAGGAGGAACTTGGCCTATTTGTCATGTGGAACTGGGAATCCGATTGATGATTGTTGGAGGTGTGACCCGAACTGGGAGAGAAACCGTCAAAGGTTAGCTGATTGCGCCATTGGATTTGGAAAGAATGCTATTGGGGGAAGAAACGGTCGGATTTATGTTGTCACAGATTCCGGCAACGATGATCCTGTGAATCCGAAGCCGGGAACTCTCAGGCATGCTGTGATACAAGATGAGCCATTGTGGATTATATTCAAAAGAGACATGGTGATTCAGTTGGAGAAAGAGCTAGTCATGAACTCGTTCAAGACTATTGATGGTAGAGGTGCAAGTGTTCACATTGCTAATGGACCATGCATAACCATTCACTATGCCACCAACATCATCATTCATGGCATTCACATACATGATTGTAAGCAAGGAGGCATTGGCAATATTAGAAACTCTCCGGATCATTCCGGGTGGTGGAAAGTATCGGACGGCGATGGGGTGTCCATCTTTGCAAGTCAACACATTTGGGTTGACCATTGCTCGCTATCGAACTGCCATGATGGACTCATCGATGCCATCCATGGATCCACTGCCATCACCATCTCTAACAACTACATGACCCATCATGATAAGGTCATGCTCTTGGGCCACAGTGATTCGTATACTCAAGACAAGAACATGCAAGTCACTGTTGCCTTTAATCATTTTGGAGAAGGGCTAGTTCAGAGAATGCCAAGGTAATTTATATATTATGTATTATTATTATTTATCAATGTTGCCAACTATATAGTATAAATATTTATAATGTTTTCACAATGAGTTTTGCAGGTGCAGGCATGGGTATTTTCATGTGGTGAACAATGACTACACTCAGTGGGAAATGTATGCCATTGGTGGAAGTGCGGCTCCTACTATTTATAGTCAAGGCAATCGATTTTATGCACCCAGTGAGAGATTTAAGAAAGAGGTAGTTATAAATTTATATTTACTCTCTCCATGCACGAACACTTTTACGTTGCAATCTTCTATGTCAAATTTGATTTTATATGTATAATGCAGGTGACCAAACATGAGGATGCACCGGAGAGTGAATGGAGGAATTGGAATTGGAGGTCAGAGGGGGACTTGATGTTAAACGGAGCGTATTTCCGGCAAACCGGAGCCGGTGCATCTTCAAGCTATGCCAGGGCTTCTAGCCTCAACGCAAGACCATCTTCTCTTGTGGGTTCAATAACCATGAAATCTGGTGCACTCAACTGCAGGAGGAACTCTCATTGCTAATATTTAACAGCATAATATTAAGCAAGATAAATGGAAGAGAAGAATCATTAGTCAGGCTGTTAAATTAATTTAAAGTACTTGCAGTTTCTTTAATTAACTATCTATAATATATAGCAACCTCTACTTATTGCTTTAAAGGGCGCTATCCAAGGATTTTACTGCAATCCTTGTTATATATATGTCAAAGAAAGCGACCGCAGAAGTGTTGCTTTAAATTAAAGTTTTCAATTAATTTTCCTGTGTGTCGGTATTTATGCATGCTGCAATCACTCACTTTTGCTCAGCAAGAAAACAGCTTAATTATGTGTGGCTGCTTTATTTACTTTTGCTCTCTAATCGTACTGTCAAATTATGATGGCGGGTTTTCCTGTTTCTTCAGTTAATAACAGTAAAAAAATATGAACATTTAAGCACTTCTTGATGGCTTGATGTCAACCGTTATAGTGATGGTGCAACTTCTTCAATCCTCATTATACATATGCATTCACAATGGGCAACCAAGTCAGCAAGATGTACACGAATACGGAGTGTAAAAGAGAATTTATACATGCATTGCATGGCTCAGAAGTCAGACCTCCACCCAAGTCTTTAATGGAAGAATCGAGGAAAAAGAGGGCTCAACCTCAATCTCACCTAACTTCTTTTTCCGTCAATCATGCAAAAACATCAGCAGGACACTGTGTGGGTCTAAGGGGAAGGGAACATTAATTCTCCATGAACTACTATTAATATATATTTCTCGTATGCAAAAACATATACTCAGTTCCTAAGGTCTCCACTTGGAAATATTGTCAAGGCAATTCATCCCTCCAGTACTTGTGATTCCACTCTGAAACCTTCAGATAGATAAATCAATTCTATTTATAAAAGGGTTCCATGTCAGGATGCTGATTTATATGATGACTTTCTCTCCTGCTTATTCAGCGCCTGGAATCTGTCCTGGAATTAATGTACATGTCTTTTGATTTATTATATATGCATATCCCAAAGAAATTAAAGCTGCACACCGAAAGTTATAAGTTGATCATCAATATATTTTACACAAAGAACAACAGTATCCGTGTAAAAAGGGAGAATGACATGTTCCCACCCAAAGTTTGGCAAAACGACACTTTCTTATCCATCAAGTTTCAAAATGACACTTTTCCACCCTTCGTCAAGTTTTGTTAGTATTTTCTGTTAATATTTGATTGAAAAGACGAAAATACCCTTAAATAGTTTATTTCTTATTAGTTTATTATAAATTAAAATTTAGTTAAGTCAAAGTCTTTATTCGATTATTTATTAGTTCAGGTGTAAATATTTTTTTTCTTTTGTTTATTTAATTAATTAGAAATATTAATTTTTTATGTTAATCGGTAAAAATGGAAAAACACTATATTATCAATTCTATTTATAAAAGGGTTCCATGTCAGGGTGCTGATATATATGATGACTTTCTCTCCTGCTTATTCAGCGCCTGGAATCTGTCCTGGAATTAATGTACATGTCTTTTGATTTATTATATACGCATATCCCAAAGAAATTAAAGCTGCAAACCGAAAGTTATAAGTTGATCATCAATATATGTAACACAAAGAGCAACAGTATCCGTGTAAAAAGGGAGACTGACACTTTCCCACCCAAATTTTGGGGAACTGACACTTTCTCAGCCGTCAAGTTTCAAAATGACACTTTCCCACCCTTCGTCAAGTTTTGTTAGTATTTTCTATTAATATTTGATTGAAAAGATGAAAATACCCTTAAATAGTTTATTTCTTATTAGTTTATTATAAATTAAAATTTAGTTAAGTCAAAGTCTTTACTCGATTATTTATTAGTTTAGGTGTAAAGATTTTTTTTTCTTTTGTTTATTTAATTAATTAGGAATCTTGATTTTTTATGTTAATTGGTAAAAATGAAAAAATATTATATTATGAAAAACATTATAAATTTAGTAGATTATTGAATAATAGTGATGAGATATATATGACATTATAAATAAATAAATATTAAGGTCATTTAACTTTAAATAATTTCATAGCATCATTCCTAACTTTTTAGGTGGGGTTAACTATTTTTTTTTTTTGGCTAATTAAAAATTTTATAAAGTCAAATATTTAAGGGTATTTTTGTCTTATCAGTAAAATATTAACGGAAAATATAATAGCACCTAACGAAGGGTGAGAAAGTGTCATTTTGAAACTTGAAGGGTGGGAAAGGGTTGTTTCACCAAACCTTGGGCGGGACAATGTCGTTCTCCCGTGTAAAAACTACTCGAGCTTTTGGGAAAGGAAAAAAAAAATGTCAAGATTCTTAAAAATTGTGCGGTATTATATATCTTTCTTGTAGGTGATTTAGCAATAAAATTACTTTATAAAAGAAAAAGGATATTCTAAAATTAATTAACTAAAGAGGTGAAGACTTTCAAGAATTTTTTTTTTTCTCTTGCGTTTTCACTCATCTTAACAACAGTCTTATTACATTATTAAAGGCAGGTATCCCATCTCTCACATTAAGTCCAATGAACATTCTTACCTTATACACTCAACGGGGAGCGGGAACCTTGAGTGCGTCGACATATGCTGATAATCATGCAAGACATGAACACTAGATATGTATATCGTACTCAAAGGTTTCCTCTCCACAAGCAGTGATCCCCAATTCAAACTCCACAACTACTCTAAAATTAAGCAAAACATGCAATACAACAATATTGTCTTTCCTACCCTTCCACACATAATACATACCACAAAAGTATGTATGGACTAAAAATCGTTTTGGGTCTTATGAGGTCCAAGCATGAAACATCTACTACATGATCCAAGGCCATAACTCAATTCCAGGTGGGTCTACGTCAAGGTTTATATCATGGGTCAGACCCATGACACTAACCTAGCCTATCCAGTTTGGACCATCTAGATTGGGCCTCATCATTAGCCCACCTAAGGCTAGGCCCTTTGGTCCGTTGTATCCTTTAAGGGTTCAGAATCCCACTAAAACCTTAATACACCTACTTCCTATTTGAGTTTTTATCCTAATTCACCCAAGATCTTGCATCTTATGTGAATCAAGACTCTCAATCCTACAGAGGTAAGTAAATCAAGGTCTTTCCTATTTATTAGAACTCTGTCATTATGGACTCAGAGTCCTACTAGGATTCGAATATCTTATGACCACTATATAAAGAGAGGTCTCGCCTCTCATTAAGGATCCATTATTCAATGCCACATGCTTGCAATCAAAGTTCTTGCTCTTGAGAACTAGCACCTTAGCCGTAGCTCTATTCTACGATTAGACTTCGGTAAACCCTTCCTCTCCTTAGCCCTCATTAAATAGCCTCATTCAGCCTTATTAACTTGAGTGTCGAAGTGCCTATGGTAGACACCACACCGGTGTTTTACGAAAGCTTCGTGCTTATCTTCTTTGTGCGTACGTTCAGAAGATTATTAGTGGCCTCAACTTACAAGATCAGACCTCATTCCGTAACCGTAGATTTTAATGTCTACAAAGTGCATTCACCACAACCAACCATTCCAAACCTCAATTCATCCAACACATAAGAGTTATGCAAAACACAAACAATTATACGCATATATACATATCACATTCAAGATACCTTTCCTATCACAACCAATTTAATATACAATTACATTAGATTACGGGGGTTACATAAACAATACTATATTCATTCAAGATACTAACATATACACGGGGTCACAATATATATACACATGATTTTCTTGTAGTTGGGCATTTGATACCTTTGTTTAATAGTGCTACATTAATTCTTATGTGGGAGTTCATTTGGTTTAGAATTTAGTAAATTCATTTTTTTTAATTATAATTTAATATTAATTATTAGAGGTGGGCATTAGGGACTGGACCCAAAAAGCCCACCCAAAAACCTAGGCTTAGGATGGGTCTTCGTGAGGATCGATCATAGGGGGTCTGGTCCTAAAACTTGGCCCAAACTGTGGAGGAGGGCTCGAGCCCTGGTTCAGGCCCTTCTCTAAGGCCCAGGCCCAAAATTTTATTTCATTTTTTCAAAATGATCTTTGGAAAATTACTAAAAAACCCTTTTTTTTTTTTTTCAAATTTATAATAAATATGGGGGCTAAAAAAATGTTACAAAAAAAAATTGCATTGAGCATCCAATGGTCAATTTACCGTTAGTTGCTCAATCAACGGTCAACTGACCGTTGTAGCCAGTGGTCAGGTGACTGTTAAGAGGCAATGGTCACGCGGGGGGGGGGGGGGGGGTGGCGCGGGTGCGTGGCGGGGTAGGGGTTTAACTTTTCCCCCAAATCTCAACTATAAAAAAACCCCCTAAACCTCCATTTTGTTCTCAATTCAACTCTCAATTTATTCTCTTCTCTCAATCTACTTACTCAAATTCTCTTCAATCCAATTTATATTTACATTTATTCATATATATTATTCAATTTTAACAATTTTTCAATTTCATCTATTATTCATATTATTATTCAATTTTTTCATTTTAATTATTTATTATTTTATTATAAATTCATAATGGATTCTCGAAATTATGCATTCGGAGGCTCATCCTCAAATGAGTTTTATGTTCCATCCATCAAAGAAATGGAAGGGTTCGATCCATTTTCACCCTTTCTAGAGGTAGCAACTCTAATTCCACAACCACAAATGATCGGGACTGGGTATAGCCTAACACAAGCGAGCTACGATTCCATAGCCCAACAGTCAAAGAGGGTCATGTCCGGGGTATGACAATTCTTTACCAAATCAAAACAGCCAAAGTTAAATGGGTTGCGGGGAATGCAATTTTTGTTCAATTTTCATCTGCGCAGAGAACGGGACTTTGACGATGTGGCGACACTTGCAGAAGAAGCACCCCCAACAAATATAGTAGTCCAGCCAGTCTGGTTCAGGTTCAACCTCACAGGTAGGCAAATTCAAATTCAACTTAATTTTAATCCATAATCATCAACTTTCTCAATATGACAATACAATGAACTCACAGCAAGAGAGGAAATAGAAAACTCATATGTGCTACGAAGTCTCCTATTTCTTTATCTGAAAATCTTTATTTTGTTCAAATGATTAAAACTGTTTTTTGTCCAGTATTTACCCCTTTTAGTAGAAGTACAACTAGAAGGGACATAAAAAACCTTTATGATAAAATAAAAAATCAACTTAAAAAAGAATTTCAAAATTTTAGGAATATATATATTGCACTTATTTCAGATATATGGGTTGCTAGATCAAAAACAGATTTTTTAAGTGTTATAATGCATTATTTTGATCATGGTTGGATTTACAACAAAAATTGATAGGTTTTAAAGCATTATATGAAAAACATAGTGTTGAAACTATTTATTTTACAATTATTGAAGTTTTTCAAGAATATTTTTTATCTGAGAGAGTTGTGGCACTAACGCTTGATAATGTAACTGCTAACACCCCGGCAATTTTTTTATTTGAAAAGAGATTGGATCCGCATGGTGAAGGAAATTTTTCTCACCAAACATGTGCTTGCCACATCATTAATTTAATTGTTAAAGCAGGTTTAAAAGCTATACATTCGAGGATTGAAAGGGTGCGTGCAGCTATTGGATTCATCGCTAGTAGCAATTCAAGATGGACTGAATTCCGCAAATATTGTCGCCAAGAGGATCTACCAATTGAACCAAAGAAGTTATGTATGGACATGCCTGTCTGTTAGAACTCCACGTACCTAATGTTGGACAATGTTATACCAACTGCAAGAGAAATTACAGAGTTCGTCAACCAAAAGAACTATCCGGGGGAAGTCATCAACGAATTCGATTAGACGGTTTGCGAACTAATTTTTTTGTTTCTTAAAGTTTTTTACGATTCCACTAATTTATTATCCTACTACTAATGTAGTGTTAGATATTTTATTTCGAATTTCTACAACTTTTGCTACATAAACATACAATGAAGATTTGTGTGACATTATTGTTTTAATGGGAAAAAAATACCGGAAATATTGGTTATATATTCCATTCTTATATGGATTAGGTCTTATTGTAAATCCTAGATTTAAATCAAGCATATTTAATTGTACGGTTGCTGAGATAGGTCATAATTTACAATATGACAATATTTCTTATTTGATAGACTTAAAAAAAAATAAAAAAAAATTGGAAAGCCTTTTTTCTTTGTATCAGACTAGACGCATAGTAGTGTCCAGCGCCAGTAGAGACAAGCAACAGGACCATGATGAAGACCAAGGATGGCAAGGAACGAGCATCTGGAGGTTTATGGAACGCGACAGTGTTGGTGGTGGAAGTAGTAGCTCATACAGACACCTTGGACCAAATGAGTTGCATCGGTACCTACAAATGGACATGTCCTACATGACCGTGAAGAAGAAGCGTGAAATAAATGTGCTTCAATGGTGGAACCACAATTTAAGTTAATTCCCTATAGTAGCCCAAATGGCACGTGACATTTTATCTGTGCCAGTTTTGACAATTGCATCTGAGTCAACATTCTTAATTAGTGGTCGCATTGTCGAAGAAAGAAGATGTTCTTTAACCAATGAGATGGTTGAAGTCATAGCATGTTTACGAGATTAGACTTAGGCGAACAAAAGAGATCAGCAGCACCTTGAAGATCTCGAACTACTCAACCTCTTTAGAAACACAGATTTGAATGATGTAAATTAATAATTTAATATAATAAAATTTATTTAATTGTTTGTTTGTGAAGTGTGATTGTGTGAATATTATATTTATGTTAAAACTTAAAATTAAATTATTATTATCTCCTTAAAGTTTAAATTAAAAACACCCTAAATTTATAACTAATTAAGAATTAAGTCATTATTCATTAACATTTAATCATTCATTTATATTTCATTATTTATTAATTAAAAATTTTACAAATTACCCTTAAAAAATTACATTAAACCCTCATATAATTTTGATTAAGTCCCTAAATTAATAAAAAATAAAAGGGGTAAATAAAATTATTTAGGCCCATGGGACCGATCCCAAGACTGGTCCTATGGGCCTAGGAACAATCCTAGGGACCGATCCAGACCCTAATATACTAATCCCAATGGCACTGGGCCCAGACTCGGGTTCGGTTGGGTCTGGTTCCTGCCCACCTTTATTACTTATTTGGATTAAATGGGTAGACATTGACATGTAATATTTATATGAAATTACTATTCTTAATTTCTTTGTTATTTATTACTTTAATTATTATTGAACATTAAATTAAACACTATCACAAATATTTTATAATATATTATTTTAGTCAATCTTAGGATACTATTTATATTGTATAATTTCCAAATTATATCAGTATATTTTGTAATTTGTAACTAACATAATTAAGAGATTCAGTGGATCATTTTTTACTTATACAATGTATGTACTTCTATAGTAGATATCAACCAATTGAAATATCTAATTATTCAAACAAAAGTGGTGTAAAACCAATTTCATAAGCAATCTGCTGTAATACCCAAGATGTCAAAGGTATGTTCCTAACTCAAAATAGTCATTTAAATGTTTATTTTATATTAAAAAGCATAAAATCTAACTAAGGGCAAAATAGTCAATTCATTTGGAATGGTATGAATCAATTATCCATAAAGAGGCTTAGGGGAAAAATGGTTATTTTGCCTATGGATAAGCATTGAAAAAGTCAAGGATGAGTAGGCTTCATTGCATTTAATGGCATTAATTAAGTAATAATTATGTCTAGTGTGAAATGACCAAAATGCCCTTATATGAAGAATTAAGGACTTATGAGTTATACAATTAAAATAATTGGGCCAATTGCATAATTTTGGAAAATAAATGAAATATTTTCCTATAAATGAGATGAAATTCGTTCAAGCCAAAGGAGAGAGCCTTTCTTCAACATTTCTTCCATTTTCTCTCAAATCTTCCATGAAACAAGCTTTCTTTCTCTAGGTTTTCAAGGAGTTTTGCATAATTTTTCAAGGAGAACAAGATAGGAGCCTTGGATCTTCAATTTGAAGGGTTTAAGGTAAGGATTAAAAACTTTAGTTTTGATGTAATTTGAAGATTTGAGGTAGATGTTGAGGTATAATGTTATATATGTAGGATTAAGGTGTAAAAGAAGTCAAAGGCAAAGGATTTGTTGGAGGAAGTCTTTAAAAAGGTAAGGAAGAACCTCCCATGACTTTAGGGTTTATGCTAGGGTTTGTAGATTTTTATGAAACCTTAAATTAAGGCTTTAAGGCATAGAATTAGTTGATGGCAAGTGTAGTTGAACTCATTTATTCTACTTATTGCCTTGAATTCATTATACATGAAGTTATTGCTCTTTATGTTTTATGAGTTGTTATGTTTGATTGAAGAAAATGAAGTGTGGATACTGATTGTGGCAAAAATTGTAGTATTGGAGGCCACATGGTGTTGAATGGTTGCTATTAGAAGTGTTGATGTGTTGTTTGCATTAGCTTACAATGTTATAGCAATAATGGATGATTATGGAAATGAGATTTTACACTTCCTTTAAGATGTTAAAGACTATTAAGGGGAGGTTTATTTGATCCACAAGTTAACCTATTGGTTAATGTCAATAGGAATTGATGTGGCATAGTTAATATGAAAATTCGGATTTAATGGGCTTAGGGGTTTTGTTAACCCTGCTTCAGTATTTCGACCATAACTTGAGTTATAAAAATCAAAATGAGATGATTCTTAAAGCATTAGAAAGCTAAGACACAGACCTATAACTTTTATGTTTATGCCAAGAGCCAATTCGTTTGAGAAAAGGATGGAAAATGGCCTGAAGCATAAACTGGTTATTAAAGTTTAAGATTTAACATAATCAATTCTTATGATTATGAATTGATTATTAATGTATTATTGTAAGTATGCCATGTACTAATGTTTACCCATTAGTTAGATGATATTTGAAAGATATACATGGTCATGATGTTAATACATGATTAATGTTATGAAATGGCATGAAGATGCAATATAATACATGTTTTAAGATGATGTATGTGAGCAAGAGGTAATGTAAATGGATTGATAATCCATAGATGAATTAAAAGTATTAAGCTCACCAAAATATGTATTTACATGCCATAAGATGTTAGAGATGCAAATAGACATGATAGAGATGCATATAGACATGATGGAAAACGCGTAAGCATATCCTCGTATACCGGTTGAGGAAAGATGAATATATGCTTTAGATGCTAAATAACGCGTAAGCACGCCTCCCGATGATATGAGCTCTAGATGAAATTTGAGGCTAGATGATATGAAGTGCTTAAGATGCTAAGAAAGGTCCGATCGGCTAGACGTTAAATGTTTCATATGCATTTAGTTGCATTACATGAGTTATGATGTTATTTACATCATGAGATGATTTATACTCATGTTAGATGATTTTAGATGTTATGTCATGATATGTGATGTGTGTGTACACATTGATGTTTATATAGCCATGGGATAAAATGATGAAAAGCATATGAATTAGTAATAAAAGGGGAAGTATCCCTAGATGTAAAAGATAAGTGATGTGTTAACAGATAAACGGATCATTCCTTACTGAGCGATTAGCGCTCACCCTTTCATTGTTGATTGCTTTGCAGGTAGACTAGAAGCGAGGGATGCTAGAGACAGCGGGACTACACGTGAGGGGAGATGATTTATTATCATCTCGATATTTTTATCTTGATGTAAATATGTAAATGATAAATATCTGTGAAATACATTTGGAAGCTTCCACCCTATAAATATGTTTTGATCTTGTAATTTCTTAAAGTTTGTAAATTATAAGTTTAGATCCTGCGTGATATTTTATATGCATGTTTTGGATATTATTATTATTATCCTTATACAGATTTTTTCTAAATACAACTCGTTCTCCAGACATGTATCCTCGGGATTCTCATTGAGGGATATTCAGAGGATACCTGACTGGAGGGGGGTTTTACACCTGCGCAATGCGCGGGGCTTTCAACTAGTTACCTATTAATTGTCATGTCACTTATCTTCATTTATTATATATACAAACGTTATAACAATACATCCATATAAAATTTTTAAACCAAAAATCATAATCTTATAAAATGAATGTGTATAGTATTATATAAAAAATAAAAAATTAGGAATGTGGTTGCTTAACTGGTTAAACTACCCTAAAATGTATCATGCACTAATGGGGAGAACACATAAAGTTAACAAATTGAAGTAAAGGACCACTGTTAAAAGGGTGGAATATTTGTAGAGTCTCGGACAAATTGTAATGAACGAATAAATACATAAAGTTAACAAATTGAAGTAAAAGGTAACCAGGACATTTGCCCCCGAGTCCCTGACCATGACCATGCACAAATGATGAAATGAATGAATACAAACATAAAGTTAACAAATTAAAGTAAAAGCTAACAATGATATTAGCTTTAATCATGGCTTGACATTTAATTTAAATAACCCACTCACAACTCAGATAACAATAAGCACTATGGAAGAGTGACAGATCCCTCTATCTTTCTTGTAATTTCTTTCTTCTCTCTTCTAATGATCCCAGATTTTGTTTCTTCTTCACCAAGCTAAGACCTTGAGCTAGTTGTACATGAAGTACACAAGTAATGCACATTACTCCTATCAAAACCATGCTTAATTTATATTTGAGTAGTGTTAATTTATAGTTGTCTCTTTGACAGGATTATCAATGTGTTTAGGAGGAACTTGGCCTATTTGTCATGTGGAACTGGAAATCCGATTGACGACTATTGGAGCTGCGACCCGAACTGGGAGAGAAACCGTCAAAGTTTGGCTAATTGCGCCACTGGATTTGGGAAGAGTGCTATTGGGGGAAGAAACAGTCGGATTTATGTTGTCATGGATTCCAGCAACGATAACCCTGTGAATCCGAAGCCGGGAACTCTTAGGCATGCTGTGATACAATATGATCCATTGTGGATTATATTCAAAAGAGATATGGTGATTCAGCTGAAGCAAGGGCTAGTCATGAACTCGTTCAAGACTATTGATGGTAGAGGTGCAAATGTTCACATTACATTGCCAATAAACCATGCATGGTTATTCATTATGCCACCAACGTCATCATTCATGGCATTCACATACATGACTGTAACCAAGGAGGCAATGGAAATATCAGAAACTGTCCGGAGCATTCCGGGTGGTGGACTGTATCGAACGACGATTGGGTGTCCATCTTTGGAAGTCAACACATTTGGGTTTTCCATTGCTCGCTGTCGAACTGCCATGATGGACTCATCGATGCCATCCATGGATCCACAGCCATCACCTTCTCTAACAACTACATGACCCATCATTACAAGGTCATGCTCTTTGGCTTTGCATTGATATCAATTGATGTCTCTATTTGGTGGCCTGCAAGACGGTTGATGAGGACTACTGCTTCTACTATGGATATTGAGATGTAAGAAGTTATTACCAACCTGCCTCACTTTACATTTGATTTTGTTTCATCTCTACGATATGAGCAGCAAATCTGCATAATTCGCCCAATTCAATTTGAGTGTGGAGTATCGTTGTCGTCTATGCCTTGCGGCCACTGCTATCACACTGATTGTCTTCATGAGTATTTTTTAGATGTCAGGCGTTGTCCTTGTCCTTTATGTAGGGAGGATATATATTAGATATTGGTTGCCCCAATTATTTGTTTGTTAATTATCTATTTTTGTAACTTTGTAATGAGCAAATGACATGTTCCCACCCAAGGTTTGATGAATCTACCAGTTACTACTATTGGTTTCATAAATTCCAGATTCACTCCCTTAAATTAACATTGTTATTCAGGAGCGGATCTAGAGTATATTGAGGGCCCACCCTCAATTTTTTTTTTTAAATATTTATACACAATTTTTTTTTCTTTTTATGACAATTTCAACTAAAAACATATAATATGAATATTATATGCTATTACATTTTATTTTGGCCCACCTTAACAAGAATTTCTGGATCCATTACCGTTGTTATTGATTTTGGTTTCTAAAGAGTGCTATTACCAAATTACCCTTGACAAAAAAATAATAAATTACTTTTCACCCTCAAATTAGTAGAATTAACCTAAACCATCTTACTTTCAAATTTATTTCAATAACACCCTCTTCTTCAACCTTCCTCTTCTCTTTTCTCTCTCTCCTTCTCCTTATCTCTTCTCCACCTCTTTCTCTCTTCTCTTTTCTCTATCTTTCTCTTTCCAAATGTCGGTAGCTAGATCTGGCCACCACCGCCACTTTCTCTCTTCTCTTTTCACTCTCTCTCTCCTTATCTCTTCTCCACCTTCTCTTTCTCTTTCTCCTTTCCTCTTCTCCACGAAAAATTTGGGTTGGGTTGTAGGGATTGCTGCTGCAACAGTTTTGGCTGCTGTCGCAAATCTGGGTTTTTCCGTCGCAAGGGTGCAATCGACAAATTTCAAACTTGTAGGGATTGTTGGGACATTTTTTAGCGGTGCTTGTGAGAGAAATTTGAAATATAGAGGGTTATTTTGAAAATTTTATTTTCCTATCAGATTTAATCTAGATCAAATGACCATTTTACCCTTTGACCATTATATTAAACATCTTTTTATTGTTAATTTAAGGGTGTGAATCTTGAATTTATAAAACTAGGGATGGGAACTTGTAGATTCACCAAACCTTGCGTGTGTACATGTTGTTTACTCTTTTGTTATTAATGCCCCCAAAGATTGGGACGATGAAAATAAAATATAATGTTTCAAATCGAATGACAAGTAGAGTTCTTAAGTAATTTTTATGATAAACATGTTTTATTAGAATTTCATTTAACTCTTTTTTTTTTTTTTAACCAATTAGTCTCAGCATGTGTTGACCATGACAAATGATCACGAATTTATGTTATCGTTTATAGGATTTTGAATAAAAAAAATTTTAAGTAACAACAATTCATTCCAATAAATATTTATTTATTTATTATGATTATTATGACTATATATCAAGGAGTGATTATTTTTTATTCTTACTTATGGTTTGAACTTACAAATTTTTAATTAATTAAATGAATAACACAAAAGTAAATAGTAGTAGATTATTCACTGTTGTTTGTGTGATCCCAATAATGTTAATATAAAAGTTAATTAAATATGAAAATGGTTGATTTTGTTTGCCCAAAATTAAGTTGAATATAGTCTTGTGAAGGGTGTCGGTGGAACTATTACAAGTCCCTTTAGTAAGGGTAGGGTGGGTGGGATTGGAGCTCTTACTGTTCACGGGGTAGAGGAACATGACTCTATTCGGTGCATTTCCTTCGTCTTCTATACAAACACTTTAACCAATTTTAAAAACTATGGACCAGGCTTTCTCTCGGCCCATCTTAACAAATTTTAAAAACGCTTTAATATGCTTGAAATAATAAAAATAAATTATGAGCATTGTAAGAATTATTCACAAATATTGAATCTAGTTTTCTGGCTTGGTTTGTTTATCATGATATTTGGAGCTTGTTTGCCAGTAACTTTGAGTTGAAAGTTTATTAGAATATAAAAGATTTAGAAAGCTCTTCTTAATGATGCTTGGAGTTTATTATTAATTTCTCTTTAATATTTTGGTATTTAGCTGTCATTGTTGGGATTTTTTCTTCCTTCACTGTAATTCGATATCTTAAATATGTATTGACATATTTATATGTTTATATATTAAGATGATATATCTCTAAAAAAAATAAAGCTTCTTCTGCACCACCACGGCACCACTGTATACTCAGTATGTATGCTGAGAATTGGATATAGTCAGACAAGACTTTTTAATGGTAATTAGAGTCTATCATTTAGATGGAAAGTTAGAAATATTTATCTTGTTAGTATAGTTCAATAGGGAAGAGCATAACATGCAAAAGATATAATTTATGCAGCTCCAACCATTATAATCACACTGCACGAGTTTTTATCTATGACCCACTACACTAACAGGTAAAACTTTAAAGATTCAACTAAGCGAGGCCAGCATTCTCTAGATTCAACTCCAGCTGCCTGTTCTTGATTAACTCCTTCACTCCATCAAGTTCCTTCCAGAACGCCTATCCTTGGACTCATTTAAAGGAGAATAACAGAAGTTTTGCTTCAAACCAGAATGCCATCAAAAATATTCCCAATGTTCCAGGTCCTAACTCAACTGACACAGGTTGTAACATCAAAATATATATGTTAGCTAATGCAGTCAACTCAAGAGTCCAGAAAAAGACTCAAACAAGGAATATTTCTACAAACAAATAAAGTTTCTAAAAGAATGACATCAAAATAACATACAGCAGCCTAAAAAAGAATTTCCACAAATTCTTCCAGATGCCAAAATGGAGTTGATAATATTAAGAATCAACCAATTTCAGTAAAAACTTCAATGAGGTCCAAAAGTAGCTCCCGATGAACTGAACAATTATTCATTTAGCAATTAAAGATTGTATTAATATTCAGTAGGATTTATGAACTGAAACAAACAAACTTACAACAATTCAGAGAGCTACTAATCAATCATTTTTCACCACAAATAGTCAAACAACTTGCAATCACTCATACTATCAATAATGTTAGTGTATGCCCTAGAAACCATCCATGTTGTCGGTTTCAAAGCATTTTGTCTTGTATCAATATATCATAAATAATAGAAGAAAGAGTTCTTTAATTCATATATATAAATTGCTTCCTTTATTTAGTCATGCATTTAAAATAAAGTATGTATATGAATTGTCCAGATGATTTATTTAATCGGTAAATGAATTTATCAAAAGGTTCCCTACGGAAGCAATATAATTTGGGCAACTATATTGCATAGTAGGCATACTGGATGCTTCTGAAAGATATCATGAGTTGATATAAGTACGGATGACGATGATAGTCATGTCACTGGGGCATTAGTATGGATTAGCGGTTGGTGAACTATTTTTCGAACGTGACCGAATAACGACAAATCACTTGAAAAAGCATGTAGTCAATGATTTATCGTTTGATCATATCAGTGCACGATGTAGTCCTTTGACCTGAGACATTGTGGTCGGATCTGATACGAATGTGTATGGTTCATACCGTGTATAAGTACGAGACTAGTCATATTTCGTTTGATAAAGCCTATTTGGTCATGCGTTTTTCATATGCGGAAACGAACGATGGTCAAGAAGGTATCCATTGACTCAGAAATATAGGATCAGGAGTACCGCTGACTCCATTTGGATTCGAGTTCCTAGACAAACGTCGATAAATATCGAAAATCAAAATCTCTGGCCAGAGTATATTATTAGTCATACAAAAGCAAGTTCGTGATGACAAGTTCTGGTCATATTGATCGACGATTCGATAGAAGATCGAGTTTATGATTTTGACGTTCCATGAATCTGTACTCGATTAGGATACATCAATGGAGGGACTTTGCCTGCATGGTACATAAGATCTGAAAAGGGTTCGATGAAGCATTTCTTCATTGTGGTTTAGAGACTATGACACATTGCTAGATGTTTACCATAGTCGTTGGGCCTCCGGACAGGTTTCTGGATTCATCCAGAACCGGCTCATCCACGGTTGACCTATATGGTCACACCAATAGCCTTGAGAAGTTAGAGAATGATAAGAGAGAGAAATGATTATCCGAAGAAGGCTAGCACCTTTCGAGGGTAATGACAGGATTTCTATGGTAATAGTTACATATAAAATTATTTGTGACATTTTAAAGGTTAAAATGGTCAAGCAATAATTAATTGTATTTAATTATTATATCTTAAAGCGTTAAGATAAATGAGATAAACTAAAATAACCTTTTAATAGTTAAAGGACAAAAGGGTAAACTTATGGGTTGTTAATGTAAACTAGTTTAGTTTACATGGGCCCTTGAATAATATTGATTATTCAAAGGGCAAATTAATAAATGCTTGGGCTCCTTTTAGAATAAGATTTATTAGGGCATGCAAGTGAAAAACAACTAATTACAAAATGACCCATGTATATATAAATGCAAATGGTTGCATTTTAGGTTGAGCGTTCATTTTGTTCACTCAAAAGAAAAACAAGCTCTCTCTCTCTCTTAGGTTCGGCCACTCTCTCATTCTCTCAAAGTGGTGTTAAAGTGTGGAGGATTCATACTTTTGAATATTGGCTTAATCAAACCTGAGCACTAGGAGAAGGTATAATGTTTTTATGCTTTATTTGCGTTTTTGAATCCTATTAATCCATATCTTTACATGCATGTCTTGTTTACATGCTTCCAATCAACATTTTTAGCCACCTCTTCATGGTTCTTTCAAATGGTATCAGAGCTTAAAAGCTCCTTGCATGTTGGTTTTGAGCAAAAGTCATGTTATTCCATGTGTTCACATGTTCATCATATACGGTTGAGTTTGCATGTTAGTGCTTTGGTTCAAAAAATGAGTTTTCCATCCCAACTCTTTACATGCATGTCTCGGCCACACCTAGATCAAAGGTAAATGTTTGTTTTTCATGTCATTCTCAGGTGTTTTGAATGATAGTAATGTTGATAATAAGCATGCCTTTGTATTAAATGAGTTGTTAGTTGGAATAAGCATGTTTGATGCATGTATATGATTCGACCATCTCCTTACTTTGTGAAAATGTGTTTTTCATCTTGCTCTAATATGATTAGATGTGTTAAAATGTGATATAATGTATGCATGGATGATGGTTATTGCATGATATGTATTGAGAACTACATGCATGTGTTTGTTATGGCTTACTTCTTTGTCATGCTCGGCCATGACTATTTTTGCCATAAAATTTGTCATCTTATTCATGCTTTGATGAATAATGTTTTGGGAAATATAGGATGATAATTTATTTAAAGAAATAATCACGCATGTTCATTTTCATGACTTTGATTAAATTGTCTATGCTAAAAGTGTTATCCTTTAATTTGATTTTAAAGTGTATTTTGTATGAAGAGCATGCAAATGTTGCAAGTGTTTAGTGGTGGAAAATAATGTTGGCATGAAGTTATGGATTATTAATTCATGTGATGAATTATGATATTATGTATACATGATGATGGTAATTTTAATGTATGATATTTAATTTGATTAAATTATCATATAATGCATAATTGCATTGCATAAATTATTATATTTTTGAAATGTAATAATTTGTTTTTGAATAGTTTAAAAAAAATGATGATGCAAGATGACATGATTGTCTTTGAGAAGATAAATGTGTCATAAAAATTATTACTTTATTTAAAGTAACTTGTGTCATAGAATGATTACTCTTGAAGTAATAAAACCCATTTATCTATGTCATGCATAACTTTTTTTTTTTTAAAGTCTTGAAATGATTAAGACCATCTCTAACCCATTGCACCAAAATTGGTCATAGTTTTGATGCAAAACACCATTACATCTCCAACCCACTACTCCAAATATTACAAAAAAAATATATATATATATATTTTTTAGAATATTCTCTTTCTTTTTCTTTTATTGTAATAATCAACAATTAATCTATTTCACTCATTATTTTTGTATATATTAATTAAATATTGGGCATGATATTTTTATTAAATAATAATTACTTTGCAAATTATAGTAATTTAATAAAATTAACCATTTATTTAATCAAATAAACATTACACTTAATATAGAAAAACATTACATCTAATATAAAATGATACCAAATAAAAAAAAAAAAAAGATGTATTGTCCATTAAAACTTTTGAGATTTGTGGCTTATTCAAAAAGATGTATTGTCCATTCAAGCTTTTGAGATTTGTGGCTTATTCAAAAAGTTGTATTGTCCATTTAAGCTTTTCAGATTTGTGACTAATTCAAAAAGATGTATTGTCCATTCAAGCTTCTGAGATTTGTGGCTTATTTAAAAAGATGTACTGTCCATTCAAGCTCAAAAAGATGTGTTGTTCATTCAAGCTTTCAATTCAAACTTATGTTATAAAACAGCATACAACACATTAGTTTTGAACACATCTCTTCTATTTCCTCTTAAAAAAAAAATCATATATATTCTTCATTTGTGTTACAAAATGACTACATAACGAAGTTCCTCGTACACAAATGAAGAAGACATGAATCTATGTCTTATTTATCTTGATGTTTCTCAAAACCCAATTTTAGGTATAAACCAATCTAGTGATCAATTCTGGTCTCGAGTTGAGCTTGCCTACAATAGTTCCAAACCCGTGTTTCTTACTCAGGTTCAAAACAAAAGATCTTTACATTGTCAAATGCATCTGATCTTTAGATCTATTGGCAAAGTGAGGGGATGTGTACATCAAATTGAAAACATGATCCAAGTGGTGCTTCTGGCAAGATATTGTGATTATTTGTTACATTTAATTAATATTTTTTATCTAATTGATTTTAACGTTATATGTAGTTGTTTTGTAGATGATTCAAGCGAAAATGTTTAGCACAGATAAAAGTTATAAGAAAGGTTTCAAATTTGATCATATGTGGCCTATACTTAAGGATATTGAAAACAGAACTATTATTCACATCCACGCTCAGCAAATTTCTGCTAGCAATACATTTTTCAAAATCAAAACAGAAGTCACAGTGCAACGACAAATGATTAATTAAGCTTTCATTATAAATTCATGATAAGTTAGCCTTAGTTTCGATAATTCAAAATCGACCTCATTCTGATTAATGACATGTAATAGTGTCATATGAAATAACAAGTGCTCAGAAAAATACTTAACCGAGTTAGCTCCTCCGAACTCGTTATATCCTGTTGAAATCGTTATATCACACAAAATTTCTGAAAGAAATAAAATATGAATTAATAACTTAAAGTATGAAAAACTATTGGATCACAAAATTTTATAGAATAATATTTCTCGTCACTAAGCACTAATTATTAAATATATGCAAATGCTCACATCCATACCTCCTTTGAATCATACACTTCTCCACACTTTTGTGAGGCTTGAAGAACGAAGATGTTTTCATCCTTTGTGAAAGTGAAAAACAGCACAATAATAGCAAAGACTATAGAAAAACAGGTGCTGTATAATTGTTAATGATCTTGATACACAAAACTGCAGAAATGTAGCAATCAACTGAACCACTGGAAGCCAATCTCCACACCCCAACTTGCTTCTCAGCATGTACTCTGTTTCTTTCCAGCACACAAGTTAAAATTGTCATCCCAAAACCAAATAGTGATAAGAGAAATGCGCAAGATCGATACTCCCAGCTTTGCCCAAACAAACCAATGATATTGTTTCCAACTAACGAAAAACACGCAAGTGCAGAGTGCTTATGTTAACAAAGTAACTTATATCCCTACCCAATAATTTTGAGAACTCAAATTATATATATTCAACACCAAGAACACAAAGACCCTTTTAGACCATCTCTAACCCATTGCACCAAATTGGTGCAATTTTTGGTGTAAACACTTTTGCCTCCTAACCCCTACACCAAATATTACACCAAAAAGAATATTCATAGAATATTCTCTTTCTTTTCTTTTATGTAATAATCAACCATTATCTATTTCACTCATTGTTTTTGTATATATTAATTATATTGAGAATGATATTTTTATAAATAATAATACTTTGAAATTATACTAATTTAATAAATTAAGAATTTATTTAATCAAATAAACATTACATTTAATATAAAAACATTACACAATCTAAAATGATACCAAAAAAAAAAAAAAAAAGATGCATTGTTCACTAGAACTTTCTAGATTTGTGGCTTATTCAAAAAGATGTATTGTCCATTCAAGCTTTTGAGATTTGTGGCTTCTTCAAAATGATGTATTATCCATTCAAGCTTTTGAGATTTTTGAATTATTCAAAAGATATATTGTCCATTCAAGCTTTTGAGATTTGTGGCTTATTCAAAAAGATGTATTGTCCATTCAAGCTTTTGAGATTTGTAGCTTTTCAAAAAGATGTACTGTCCATTTAAGCTAAAAAAGATGTGTTGTCCATTCAAGCTTTCAATTCAAACTTATGTCATAAAACAGCATACAACACATTAGTTTTGAACACATCTCTTATATTTCCTCTTAGAAAAAAAAAGCATATATCTTCTTCACTTGTGTTACAAAATGACTACACAACCAAGTTCTTCGTACACAAATGAAGAAGACATGCATCTATTTCATATTTATCTTGATGTTTCTCAAAACCTGATTTTAGGTATAAACCAATATAGTTCTCAATTCTAGTCTCGAGTTGAGCTTAACTGCAATAGTTCGAAACCCGTGTTTTCACCCAAGTTTGAAACAAAAGATCTTTGCATTGTCGAATGCAACTGATCTTTAAAGCTATTGGCAAATTAAGGAGATGCGCACGTCAAATTGAAAATATGAATCCAAGTGGTTCTTCTGAGCAAGATATTGTGAGTATTTGTTGCATTTAATTAATTTTTTTTATCTAATTGATTTTAACGTTATATATACGTTGTTTTGTAGATGATTCAAGCGAAAATGTTACTAGCACAAGATAAAAGTTATAAGAAAGGTTTCAAATTTGATCATGTGTGGCCTATACTTAAGGATATTGAAAACAGAACTATTATTCACATCCACGCTCAGCATATTTCTGCCAGCAAATACATTTTTCAAAATCAAAACAGAAGTCACAGTGCAACGACAAATGATTAATTAAGCTTTCATTATAAATTCATGATAAGTTAGCCTTAGTTTCGATAATTTCAAAATCGAACTCGTTCTGATTAAGGACATGTAATAGTGTCAAATATGAAATAAACAAGTGCATCAAGTAAAAACACTTACTCTGAGTTCTGTTCCTCCGAACTCGTTATATCCTGTACTGAAATCGTTATATCAACACAAAATTTCTGAAAGAAATAAAATACGAATTAATAACTTAAAGTAATGAAAAACTATTGGATCACAAAATTTTATAGAATAATATTTCTCGTCACTAAGCAAACTAATTATTAAATATATGCAAATGCTCACATCCATACCTCCTTTGAATCATACACATTCTCCATCACTTTTGTGAGGCTTGAAGAACGAAGAATGTTTTCATCCTTTGTGAAAGTGAAAACAGCAGCAATAATAGCAAAGACTAGTAGAAAAACAGGTGCTGTATAATTGTTAATGATCTTGATACACAAAACTAGCAGAAATGTAGCAATCAACTGAACCACTGAGAAGCCAATCTCCACCACCCCAACTTGCTTCTCAGCATGTACTCTGGTTCTTTCCAGCACACAAGTTAAAATTGTCATCCCAAAACCAAATAGTGATAAGAGAAATGCAGCAAGATCGATACTCCAACAGCTTTGCCCAAACAAAACCAATGATATTGTTTCCAACATAACGAAAAACAACGCAAGTGCAGAGTGCTTATGTTAACAAAGTAACTTATATCCCTACACCAATAATTTTGAGAACTCAAAATTATATATATTCAACACCAAAGAACACAAAGACCCTTTTAGACCATCTCTAACCCATTGCACCAAATTGGTGCAAGTTTTGGTGTAAAACATTATTGCATCTCTAACCCACTACACCAAATATTACACCAAAAAGAATATTCATTAGAATATTCTCTTTCTTTTTCTTTTATTGTAATAATCAACCATTAATCTATTTCACTCATTGTTTTTGTATATATTAATTAAATATTGAGAATGATATTTTTATTAAATAATAATTACTTTGAAAATTATACTAATTTAATAAAATTAAGAATTTATTTAATCAAATAAACATTACATTTAATATAAAAAAACATTACATCTAATATAAAATGATACCAAACAAAAAAAAAAAATGTATTGTCCATTCATGCTTTTGAGAGTTGTGGCTTATTCAAAAAGATGTATCGTCCATTCAAGCTTTTGAGATTTGTGGCTTATTCAAAAAGATGTATTGTCCATTCAAGCTTTTGAGATTTGTAGCTTATTCAAAAAGATGTATTGTCCATTCAAGTTTTTTAGATTTGTAGCTTATTTTAAAAGATGTATTATTCATTCAAGCTCAAAAAGATGTGTTGTCCATTCAAGCTTTCAATTCAAACTTTTGTTATAAAAGAGCACACAACATAGTAGTTTTGAACACATCTCTTCTATTTCCTCTTAGAAAAAAAAAAAAGCATATATCTTCTTCATTTGTGTTACAAAATGACTACACAACGAAGTTCTTCGTACACAAATGAAGAAGACATGCATCTATGTCATATTTATCTTGATGTTTCTCAAACCCGATTTTCGGTATAAACCAATCTAGTGATCAATTCTGGTCTCGAGTTGAGCTTGACTACAATAGTTCCAAACCCATGTTTCTCACCCAAGTTCGAAACAAAAGATCTTTGCATTGTCGAATGCAACTGATCTTTAAAGCTATTGGCAAATTAAGGGGATGCGTACGTCAAATTGAAAATATGAATCCCAGTGGTGCTTTTGAGCAAGATATTGTGAGTATTTGTTACATTTAATTAATTTTTTTTATCTAATTGATTTTAACGTTATATGTACATTTTTTTTTAGATGATTCAACTGAAAATTTTACTAGCACAAGATAAAAGTTGGAAGAAAGGTTTCAAATTTGATCATGTGGGGCCTATACTTAAGGACATTGAAAAATTTACAGATAATGTTAACGCTGCAGGAGTATTTCAAAGGCAAACCGGTAGGTTTGTATCACAAGAATCAGAGAGTCCCACTTCAAAGTCTCCCCAATCGATGCCTTGTGACATATCGTCAAATTCTCTAAACTTAAATGATGAAAATATTGGGGGTAGTTCAGCTCAACGACCCATTGGGGTGAAGAAGGCAAAATTTAAAAGGAAAAATGATAAAGAAGTTTTAAACAATTTTGAAACTATTCAAGAAGAAAATCGACAGCTCGCTGCTATTTTCAATCGGGGAAACTCAGCTAGGACGCAAAATTATGAAATCCAAATGAAAAAATTGGCTTTGGCAGAATATCGAGAAGATAACAAAATTTTATTCAAGGATTTGAATTATATAACCGATCCAAGCCTACGTGAGTTTTTTCAAAATGAGCAATCAAAAATTCTGCAAAAAGGAGCTCAACAACAAGGTCAAGGATCTCAAAATAATTCTAGTTCTTTTCAATATTTTGATGATCTTACAGAATCCGGAACTAATCTACTGGAATACTAAATTGTTATTTTAGTTTATATTGTATTTTCTTTTAATTTTAGTGTTTTTGAATTAGTGTTAATTTTTATTTTGAGTTATTGTAGTTTAATATTTGCATTGAATAAAGTTTTGTTTTTAATTTTTCATCATTTTTTGAATTATATCATTATTATGAATTTATTATTATAAATATTAACATAAATAATAATCAAATTAAATTAAATAATAATAATAAAATTTGGTATGATTTTTGGTGTAAAATTTAATAATCAGATTAACTTAACAAATTTTAAAAAAAAATAATAATAATTGTGCTACAGTGCCACACCAATTTGGTGTCCAAATTGGCATGGCACTTAGCTCTGGGTTGAAGCAGAAACCCACGCCATTTTGGTGTTTGTGCAATGATTCTCTTGAAATGTATAATTGTTGCATGCCCCAAAGTTATGATAAAGTTACCACATGCATATATATAATATCTATTAATATATGAGATATATTTATATATATTAGTATATATATGTGTATATTTTAAATTGTTTATATTCATGCCTTTAAATAATTGTTTATTATATTTGGTATGAATGTTTAATATTTATTTATGTGATGGATGACTATTAGATTAGAGGGTTGATCATAGGTGCCATTTAGTTTTCAAAATATTCAAAAGTGTTTGTAATATTCTTTTATTAAATGGCTTGTAATATTAAATTTTATTTATTTATTTTAATCGGGTCTGCGTGCCTAAGATCCAATTTCTAATTGAATCGGCTGGATGGGAACCTGAAGAGCATCCGGATGATGATCCGATCGAAGATATAGGATTAGGGTAAATAGTTTACCTTTAGGATGTATTTTCGAAAAGCCCCATGGTCAACCCACATGCTTTAATTTATGCATATATGTGATATGTATGGAAAGTTGGTTAAACATGGCATGTTAAAAAATTAATTAACTAAGGTTAAACCTAAATCTCCCCGATTAAAATTATTAAATCCAAGTCTCCCATTGTGGGATAACTAAATTCTTTAATATGAATTTTAATATCCCAAGATTTATATTATGTGAGGGATATGATCTTTATATCATAGAATTAAGTTGATCTTGTTTTTGGATGTATATTTTCACATTGACCAAGATTTCTATTATGTAAGGACATGATGAAAATGTCATCCTAAGAAAGCACAATGGTTTGGATTTAACTAGCCTATGGTACCAAGAATTCTATTATGTGAGGTATCCGAAGATAGGACAAGGAATATGAATCAAATCTTATATAGTGATATAAAAGGAAAATAGTTTCCTACTTATTATACTTAATTAACCAAGAATTCTATTATGTGAGGTTAATTGAATTTAATAAGAAATTGATTCCCCACTAAGAAATTTAATCCAACGAAAATTTTTGGATCCTATCTAAGGGAGTGTAGGACTCGAATAAAATATTTGGAGCTAATTTGATTTTTCAATAAAAGGTTTAAAAGGATTACAAGACACTAATAAAATTATTTTTCTTTGCAGTTTCATCTTTGTGATATATAATAAAAAAATGGCCAGCAATGTTCTCCTAAAGATACTAGATAATAACATGTTAACTGGACCCAACCTTAAGGATTAGCTAAGAAATCTCATAATCGTTCCAGATTTCGAAAGGATTGCTTATGTCTTGGAAGCATCTCTTCCACTTGATATTGGACCTGATGCTCCACAAGCTGAGCTTGATGCTTGTGAAAAATTGAGAGAGGATAGTAGGAGGGCTAGAAATTACATGCTAGCCTCAATGAATAGAGAACTTCAGACTAAGCACGAAAAGGTTTCGAATGCTTATGATATCCTCATAGCTCTACAAGAGTTGTACAGTGAAAATCCAAGAGTGGTTGAGTATGAGTTATGTGCATCCTTCTTTAGCATGAAGTTGAGGGAAGAGGTACCTTTAGATGATCATACTATTAAGAAGATCAATGGATTAGGTCGACTGGATGGATATGGGGTGGTCATGCCATAACGCCTCAAAGTGAATTTGATTATACAATCCCTTCCTTCAAGTTATAAACCGTTTATAACTAACTACAATCTCAATAGAATTGAGCGAAACCTTTCTGAATTGCTAAATGAGCTTCAAGAATTTCACAGGCATAATGTGAAAGGGAAAGGACATGAGGATGTCTTTGCCGCCTCTACCAGTAGGGCCAATAAAAGGCCCAAAAAGCAACAAAAAAAAGGTCCAAAAGTTGGACCCAAGAATAAGAGCTTGAAGAAGCCAGTGGCAAAGGCAGAAAAGGCCAATGCAAAGGGAAATGTTTCCACTATGGATAAGATGGACATTGGAAGAGGAACTGTCCTCAATACTTGAACATTCCGAGGAAAGGCAAAGGATAAGCAGGTATAAACCAATGTCTTATGATTGAATATGAATTAAGTGTTAATTTAGATAGTCATTCCTGGATATTAGATTCAGCAGCAACATCTCATGTTTGTACGTCTTTTCAGGTACTTTAGAATAATTCTGAGGTGACAAAAGGCGAGATCATTTTGAGGATGACAAATGGGGCACGAGTTGCAGACCTTCAGGGCATGTTTTGTATTTATTTAAAGTATTGTACTTTGAAAAAGCCATTAGAAACATCATTTCTATTTATGCTTTGTGTAAAGCAGGTTACCATATACTGTTTAATGGAAATGAATGTTCAATACATTTTGGAAATGTTTTAGTTAGTAAAGCTGTGAATACAAATGGTTTGTATGTCTTAGAACTAAATGACTATGCTTCAATCAATACCATTTCCAATAAAAGAACTCGATTTGAATCAAATCCTAAAATTCTATGGCATCATAGATTAGGTCATATAGGAGAGAGAAGATTAGTACAACTTGGAGAAAGTGGGATCATAAACTCATTGGGTTTTGAACCCTATTCAACCTGTGAATCGTGTCTCTAAGGAAAGATGACCAAGTCTCCCTTTAAGAGTAAAGGAGAGCGAGCTAAAGAACTATTGGGACTCATACACACAGATGTGTGTGGACCATTCAGTACTTTAGCCAGGGGAGGATTTGAATACTTCATTACCTTTACAGATGATATGTCACAATATGGGCATTTGTATTTAATGAAATACAAATATGAATCCTTTGAAAAATTCAGAGAATTCAAGAATGAAGTAGAAAATCAAACTGGAAAGAGTATTAAAATACTACGATCAGATCGTGGGGGTGAATACTTGAGTACAAAGTTTCAGGAGTTCTTAAAAGAAAATGGGATCATCTCACAATTGACTCCTCCCTATACACCCCAGCTTAATGAAGTGTCTGAAAGGAGAAATCGTACCCTATTGGATATGATATGATTGATGGTAAGTTTTGCAGACTTGCCAATGTTTCTGTGGGGGTACGCTTTTCAAACCGCTGTGTACATCCTTAATAGGGTCTCGTCTAAAACTGTCCAAAAAAATCATATGAGATATGGTATGAAAAACGTCCAAGTCTGAATTATATGAAGATTTGGGGTTGTCCAGCTTATATTAAATTAGTTAAATCTGATAAGCTGGATGTTAAATCTGAGAAGGGTCGGTTCATTGGATATCCTAAAGATAGTTTAGGATATTACTTTTACTTCCCAAGTGATCAAAGAGTTTGGATCAATAGAAATACGTGCTTCCTCGAGAACGAGTTCTTGGAGGAAGGTGGTGTTGAAAGAAATATTGAACTCAAGGAAGAGTTCGAAGAGCCAAGAACCGAGATTGCTGAAGTTAGAACGTCCACTTAGCGAACCTCAGTATCAGATACTATGGTTCCAATGCGAAAGTCTTCTAGAATATCAAAACCTCCAGGAAGATATGGGTTCCTACATGAGCAAGATTTTGAATCTTACTTAGTGGGAGTAAATGATCATGGTGATGATCTTAGAAGCTACGAAGAAGCAATACTAGATAGAGATTCAGGAAAATGGCTAGAAGCGATGGATTCTGAGATATAATCAATACATGCCAATCAAGTATGGTCACTTGTGGATCCACCAAAGGGAATAGTTCCCATAGGTTGCAAATGGGTCTACAAGAGAAAAGTTGGCAAGGATGGGGAGATAGAGACCTTCAAAGCTTGACTAGTGACGAAAGGTTATACTCAGAAACAAAGATTGGATTATGAGGAAACCTTCTCGCCTGTAGCTATGATTAAATCCATCCATAATGCTAGCCATCACAGCATACCATGATTATGAAATTTGGCAGATGGATGTCAAAACAGTTTTCCTTAATAGGTTTATTAAGGAAAACATCTATATGGAACAACTAATAGGTTTTGTATCCTCTACTGAAAAACATAAGGTATGCAAATTACATCGATCCATTTATGAATTGAAGCAAGCTTCAAGAAGCTGGAACATTCGATTTGATGACATAATCAAATCATTTGGTTTTGTCAAGAATCCGGATGATCCCTGTGTATACAAATGGGTTAAAGATCATGCCATCACGTTTATGATATTATATGTAGATGACATACTTTTGATGGAAAATGACAAAGGCATGATGATAGAGGTTAAAGTCTGGTTATCCAAAACCTTCTCGATGAAAGACTTAGGAGAAGCGACATATGTCCTTGGCATTCGTGTCTATGGAGATAGAACGAAAAAGGTAATTAGATTATCCCAGAAATTGTATATAGAGAAAATGCTGAAAAGATTTAGCATGGAGAACTTTAAGAGAGGTCTCTTGTCTTTCACTCATGATCTTCATCTTTCCAAAGACCGATGAAGAGCGACAACGGATGCATAATGTGCCTTATGCGTCTGTCGTAGGCAGTTTAATGTACGCAATGCTATGTATAAGACTTGATATAGCTTATGATGTAAGTGTTACGAGCAAATATCAGTCAAATCCAGGGGAGAAACATTGGTCTGTTGTAAAGTCGATCCTTAAGCACTTAAGAAGAACTAAGGATCTAGTTCTGAGTTATGGATGTTCAGAATTAAACATTCAAGGATACTCAGATTCTGATTTCCAATCAGATATTGATGATAAAAAGTCTACATCAGGGTACATTTTTATATGTAATAGAGGTGTTGTTAGTTAGAAAAGTTCCAAACAGACAACTACAATAGACTCCATTACAGAAGTTGAAAACATTGCTACTTCAGAAGCAGCAAAAGAGGTTGTTTGGATGCGAAAGTTTGTAATTGAACTTGGTGTGGTTTCGAACATGGCTTACCCAATAAGCATGTTCTGTGACAATACTGGAGCTATTCCACAGGCAAATGAACCAAGGGCACACCAAAAATCCAAACACATTCAGCACAAGTATCACATTTTGAGAGAATTCGTTGGAGTTGGAGAGATTATAATTCTGAAGACACTTTCAGTAGAAAATGTAGCTGAGCCACTAACTAAGGTGATGACACTAAAGCAATTGGACCATCATCTTGAGAAGATGGGTATGAGATACAACATCGAATGGCTTTAGTGCAAGTGAGAGTTTGTTAGTGTATGTTAGTGTTTCGTGTTGTTGGTTTCAGAGCATTTTGTCTTATATCAATATATCGTAAATAATAGAAGAAAGAGTTCTTCAATTCATATATATAAATTGCTTCCTTTATTCCGTCATGCATTTAAAATAAAGTATGTATATGAATTGTCCAGATGATTCATTTAATTGGTAAATGAATTTATCAAAAAGGTTCCCTACGGAAGCAATATAATTTGGGCAACTATATTGCATAGTAGGCATACTGAATGCTTCCGAAAAATATCATGAGTTGATATAAGTACGGATGACGATGATAGCCATGTCACTGGGGCATTAGTATGAATTAGCGGTTGGTGAACTATTTTTTGAACGTGACCGAATAACGACAAATCACTTGGAAAAGCATGTAGTCAATGATTTATCGTTTGGTCATATCAATGCACAATGTAGTCTTTTGACCTGAGACATTGTGGTCAGATCCAATACGGACACGTATGATTCATATGGTGTATAAGTACGAGACTAGTCTTGTTTCGTATGATAAAGCCTATTTGGTCATGCGTTGTTCATATGCGAAAACGAACGATGGTCAAGAAGGGATCATTGACTCGGAAATATAGGATCAGGAGTATCGCTGACTCCATCCGGATTCGAGTTCCTGGACAAACGTCGATAAATGTTAGAAATCAGAATCTCTGGCCAGCGTCTATTATTAGTCATACGAAAGCAAGTTCGTGATGACAAGTTCCGGACATATCGATCGATAATTCGGTAGAAGATCGAGTTTAAGATTTTGATGTTCCAAGAATCCGTACTCAATCAAGATATATCGATGGAGAGACTTTACCTGCATGGTACATATGATCTGAAAAGGGTTCGATGAAGTATTTCTTCATCATGGTTTAGGGACTATGGGACATTGCTAGATATTTACCATAGTCGTTGGGCCTCCGGACAGGTTTTTAGATTCATCCAGAACCGGTTCACGGCTAATCCACGGTGGACCTACATGGTCACACCAATAGCCTTGAAAAGTTAGAGAAGGATAAGAGAGAGAAATAATTATCTGAAGAGGGCTAGCACCTTTCGAGGGTAATGACAGGATTTGTATAGTAATAGTTACATATAAAATTATTTGTGACATTTTAAAGATTAAAATGGTCAAGCAATAATTAATTGTATTTAATTATTATATCTTAAAGCATTAAGATAAATGAGATAAACTAAAATAACCTTTTAATAGTTAAAGGGCAAAAGGGTAAACTTATAGGTTGTTAATACAAAATAGTTTAGTTTACATGGGCCCTTGAATAATATTGATTATTCAAAGGGCAAATTAATAAATGCTTGGGCTTCTTTTAGAATAAGATTTTATTGGGGCATGCAAGTGAAAAACAACTAATTACAAAATGACCAATGTATATATAAATGCAAATGGTTGCATTTTAGGTTGAGTGTTCATTTTGTTCACTCAAAAGAAAAACAAGCTCTCTCTCTCTCTCTTAGGTTCAGCCACTCTCTCATTCTCTTAAGGTGGTGTTAAAGTGTGGAGGATTCATACTTTTGAATCTTGGCTTCATCAAACCTAAGAACTAGGAGAAGGTAAAATGTTTTTATGCTTTATTTATGTTTTTGAATCCTATTAATCCATATCTTCACATGCATGTCTTGTTTACATGATTCCAATCAACATTTTCTGCCACCTCTTCATGGTCTTTCAAATAATATTTCAAAAGAAAATTTAACTAGTTGTCATTGACTCAAATTCAATAAGCTATAAATGAAACCGTTAAAAAACTCTAATGAATCAACCCACGGCAGAAATCATATCAAAGTAACCAAGGAAACAAAATTGCACCAAACTAATTACTCAAATTTAACTCTGAACACATCAGTCAAAGAGTATCCAGATCAATAACTATTAACTAACAGATCAAAAACACGATCGCAATAAAGTTGAGTTTAACCAACAGATCAACCAACAGGAGCCAACAATGTGATTTTCTTCCAATTATTTTTTTCTCTAAATACTTGGTGAGCAGCTCACATTCTTTGCAAATATCTTATATTTTTGTCAACCAAATATTCAAACAATATTACACATATAAAGTAAATAATTTTCCTACAAGAAAAAAAAATTAGAAATTGATACTAGGTACATTTACAACAATCTCACCTTCGCAGTGGCTGTAACCATCTCATTTGACCTGCACACCATCAACCAAGGGGCATTCACATACCCTCCCACGGAATGTATCCTGATAGAAGCATAAACAACTCAATAACTTAGCTAAATAAATAAACAAAAAAAAAAAAAAATCAATTTGAACAAATATGAAACAAAACAATAACCTGCCTAACCAAACGGTCACGTCCATACCTTGCAGGCTTGCCAGTAGCCCAGTAGCCTTGTTATGGTGGCGTTGGTAAAGGATAGCACGGCTGCAAAATGTGGTGGTGCGGGCGTCAGAGTGCGGCTGAAATTGGATTGTGGTGGTTGTGGTTGTGGTGGTGTTGGTAAACGATTGGACGGCGGTGAAATGTGGTGGTGCAGGCATCGAGTGCGACTGAAATTGTAGAATGTGGTGGCTAGGGTTTTTGAAATTTGAAATGATTTGGGGTATATATTATAGACTGTAACGAAAATTTGGGGGAAATGAATTTTGGAAGGCAGATTTAAATTTGGGATTCTTTCAATTTTGCTAATCACGGGTACTGGCTCCCAACAACCTTAGACTTACAACATTCTGCTCAATTGTTCTTGCCTAAATACATATTTTACTGCTGAGGTGGCTGAAGCTAATTTCTATTTAAGCTGTAACACAAACAAATGAAATAAATCTCATCAAATACGGAAGACAGCCCCAGAAATACCAACAAGTAAAAATACTTCTACAGTAGCACAAATGTTCAGTTCCATAAAATTCCACCATTGTTATAAGGATGAAATGAATATGTGTAATCCATGAAGGATGCTATGGTACACTTATCTTTAAAATTGGATTGAAGTGCTAATATAACGGTCTAATTAGCCTTCATTCCTTCAATATCTTGTCGATGGAGGTATCCAAGAAGTTGGCAAAGAACAGAAGTCACAAGTATGGCCCTACGAAACACAGTCAGCTCAGTAGCATATTTACTCAACTAAATGATAAAAAGTAAAAAATTAAAATTAATTGAGCAAAAGAATATGGAATGGAAGTAAATGTGTAACAGAGACTTACCACTTGGAAGTAAATGTGACGGTTGAACTAGCTATATCTTCACCAGGAACTCACCCGCGCCAGTCGCCGACACAAATGACGGTAGAGAGGCGACAACAAGAAAGGTCGCCTTGGCTATGTCTGATGTGATGTGGCAGATGAGGTCACATCAGCCACATCAATTGTATGTCAGAGTCATAGTTGGATGGATAAATCTAATGTTACTGTAATCCTTTATATAGCCCGCACAAGTCACAACTCAAAATTACCACACAAGATCTCCAAGAGAGAAGAAACACAAAGGAAAAATGTCAAATCTTTCAATCTCTCTTGACTTTCCTTCTTCTCTTTCTAATAATCCCAAATCTGGTTTCTTCTTCACCAGTTCAAGACCATGAGCTAGTTGTACATGAAGTAGACAGGTATTGTACATTACGTACTATGATTAAAACCAACTTAATTTATATTTGATTAGAGTTAATTATAGTTGTTTCTTTTGATAGGAGAATCAATGCGTCTAGGGGGAACTGGCCTATTTGTCATGTGGAACTGGGAATCCAATTGACAACTGCCGGAGGTGTGATCGAACTGGGAGAGAAACCGTCAGAGGTTAGCTGATTGGCCATTGGATTTGGGAAGAATGCGATTGGTGGAAGAAACGGTCAGATTTAATAAACTAAAGAGGTGAAGAGACTTTCAAGAATTTTTTTTTCCTTTCGTTTTCATCATCTTAAAACAACAGTCTCATTACATTATTAAATGAAGAAATCCATTCTTACACTATACACCACCTTTATATATACACACACACACACAGATTTTTTTTTTTTTTTTTTTTTCAGTCGAGCATTTGATTTATCAGCCTTTGTATAATAATGTGACATTAATTTTATGTGGGAGTTCATTTGGTTTACAATTTAAGTAAATTCATTTTTTTTTCAACAAAAATTTGAAACAAGAAATTTAAGAAAATGTGTCTAAACCCGTTTCAAGTACTTTAAATTAAGGCTAGTTAAAAATTAGAGTATTGAAAAAAAAAAAAAAAAAAAAAAAAAAAAAGGTGAATCTGTGAATTTTTAAGGCCAAACGACATCTTCCCACCCAAACTAAGCCTTAAAGACACTTTCATATCCAAAAAGTTTAAAACAATAGTTACCCAATTTCTATACAAATCTGTTACCAAAATCCGTTTGAATAAGGACAATATAGTAACTTTATAATATAATTATTTAATTTTTATAAAAATCTCTTTTCAAATTTTAATTATTTTATTTTTATAATTAATTTTAATTAAAATTCCACAATCCACTACTACAGCATCAAAGCCTCCACTGTGACCATATCCACAGTGGCCTGGAATTGCATCCGGCCAGGTAAAATCGCACCCCGATCTAATGCGATTTTGACCGAGAACATCAGAAAGAAGAACACAAGCAATCCTTCTTCCGCTTTATTCCATTAAAATATAACCTCAGAAACTTGCCCTCATGAACCAAACTTTCTATGATGCTTGAACTCATCTTCTCTATCGTAACCTCAGAAACCCAAATCCCCACCACAACACAAAATTCAAGCCCAAACACAAAAATATAGTTAAAATTCAAGCCCTTTACAAGTTAATCCTCACCAAAATAACTGTCATACCTAAAAATCAAGGTTGACATAAACTGATGTCAGCGAGCACCAATCAGAGTTCAGGAAGGTTTTGTACTGTCTAGAGTCTGCCACGTTGCACAAGATAGAGAGAATATAGCTATCAACAACCCATTGACTCAAGTTTTGTTCGTGAATGAATTTGGTTCGCAAACGTGTCCAAGCTCCATTTAATTTAAGTATATTAAATTAAAACCCTAAAATGACCCTCTTTTTTTTTTTTTTTTTTTTGGCCATTTTATGAGAGAGGTGAAGAAGATGAAGACAAGAGGAGAGAGGCTTTCGACTTGGCCAGCCTGTAATCCATATTCCCTTGCTAGGATCTTGCCTAGTGACCAAAGGGAAAAGAGGGAGAAGAAAGGAAAGAAAGATATGGGAGAGAAGAAGAAGAAAGATATGAAAGAGAAGAGGAGGAGACGAGACGAGACGAGATGAGATGAGATTAGTTTTTTTTTTTTTTTCTTTTTTTTTTTTAAAGAAATACTAAAACATAAAAAGTCAAAGTTACCCCTTAAGAATGAAGGAAAGAACATCAATAATATTATATCAATTAACGGATTTTATTAATAGATTTGGATAAAAAGTCAAAAAGTGGAAAATTATCGTTTTCAAACATTTCGAGTAGGAAAGTGTCTTTTAAAGCATAGTTTGGGTGGGAGCATGTTTTTCGCTCAATTTTTAACCGCGGAAATGGTTGTGAATATCAAGTTCTTGTAACACAAATATGTAAATTACAATTAAGATTTTCGAATTAATCATAATCCAAACAATTGTTTATTTTGGATTAAATAATTAAGCATGTAGGATTTTGGAAATTTGCCTTCTTTTAATCATTTGATCAAAAGTTTGAAGAAGTAATTAATGCAATATTCGTCTAAAATTAATATTTAGGTTTAATTAACTGATCTTCATGTATAACATTAATTCAATTTTTAATCAGTTTAATAGATCTCCTGAAACCAAACTCATATAAGAGAAATAAAACATGACACGGATGTATGAATTAATACGATGCATGCATGCACGATGGGAATGTACAGTGAAACCTGAGAATGAATGATATAAAAGAAAAAATTAAACCATTAATGCCTGAAGAATTAGAACACTAATAACTTTTTTGTTTAAATTCTGAAAAATATTAAAGATAAAGAAAAAAAAACAGATTAATCACGCTGACGAACCTGAGAATTTCAGGAAATTTTCATAGAGTAAATAAGAGCTCAAATGGAGGAAAACACATAAACATACACGTAAATCATCATGAAACGAATAAAGAATGTATGATTAAAATTGAAATGGACGAGGCCTTAGAAGTAGTAGTAGTATAAGTACATATTTTTTGAACGGCTTCCTCTCTTATTTCATTTTAACTAACACAATACATTTGAAACCTGAGAATTATAATCAAAAAAACACACACACAGAAAAAAAGAATTAATTTAAGAGACTTCGATCAACTCTTCCTCTCTTCTTCACACTTTGATAAGCAGCTTAGAAGAAGAGGAAGCCGGCAGCAGCGGCGACACCAGCAACAGCTGAGACCTCAAGAGCACCAGCACCGGATGCTGCGTCGGTGGGAGCAGTGGCAGTGGGTGCAGTAGCGGCTTCATCAGTAGTGGAAGGAGACGGTGGGGTGGAGGGCTCATCGACTTTGGTGGAGGGTGGGCTGGCGGATTCTTCTGAGGTGGAGGAGGATGGGGCCTTGGAAGATGGGGTCTTGGAGGGAGCCTTGGAGGAAGATGTGGGTGGGGTTGAGGTGGGGGCCTTAGCGGTGGGGGAGGCCTTGGGGGCTTCGGAGGAAGTAGTGGGAGGTGGTGTTTGTTGGGGTTGGCTAGCTGGGGGATTTTGCTGTGACTGTTGTGGAGGTGAGGGCTTGTTATTATTATTAGGCGGGGGTGCGGTGGTCGGCTGTCCGGTTGGAGCAGCTTTGGGAGACTGCTGATCAGCGGAAACAAAAGCGGCAACAGCCACCAAAGCGAGGGCAAAAACAACAAGGAATTGACGTGCCATTTTATTTTTTATTTTTTTGGATTTTGGGAAGGTTTTAAGATTTGTTTGGGTTTTTTGTTTTTGAGAAAAAAGAAAAAAAATGAAGATATGGAGTATCCTCAAGAATGCAGTAGTTCTCTAAATATAGAGAAGTACTGCGGAGACAAAGAATGGGATGAAAGGGAAATGGGAAGAAGGGAATTTATAGGATTCAAAGCGGGATGGAGGTTAAGGATTGTGAGGTATTTGCTAAATCTGTTTGTTAATTAGAGGTTATTAACATTCACTTGACCGATTCATTTGGCTGGGACCAAACTTATTTAAATATTACGTGACAATGTTTAGCATCTAATGACACGTGATTACATGGGTTGTTAATAATTAACAAACCCCAACTTCTTGTTGTGAGTGTTGGTTTTCTGTAAAATATAAAATACTCGATTATTATATTGATAACCACAAATAATAAATTTAATAAATGTAAAAATAATAGAATTAAATATCAGTAAAATAAAATTTAAGAATACTAACAATGAGATCATGAATAAAAGATCTTTTAAAATGACAGAAAGAGATCTGATAAAGAATATAACATTATAATGAATGTCAAGGCCTGTGTAACACATAGTTTCCTTAAAACATATTTGTCTCCTTCACTCGGGTGCACAAAGATTTGAGTAATATCTGTTTTCCAAGTTACAACGACTGATGAATAGCAAAAGAATCATCATTATTATATTCTAACGAACTGAATTATAAACTCCAACAAAAGAAAACCTTAAAAACTAAAGAGAAAATAAGAGATTAAAATTTTTAGTGTATTTGAAACGAGAGGAAGATACCTTTTGATACTATTCAAGTATTCAAGGTGGGTCAAAACATTGAATTTCATCATTATTTTCTAACTTTTCACTTTCCAATTTTTAAAACCTCTTCCATCAGTCCACTAACCTTTCATCTTTCAAATTCTCAATTTATACCATCACTTTCATTCCATTTATTTCATTCAATTTATTAAAATATTCTATCATATATATATATATATAACTTTGTCTTTAATATAGATAAATAAGTTATCATCCAAATAATAATTTTATAAATTTACAAGTGTTTTTTTTGGTAATCGGGTGTTAGGGCAGCTTGCGTGCTTGTGATCCATTAAACACCCAACAAGTTTAGAGAACTGGAATAGCTTTAAGGTTGAATCTAAAAATTCAAAAAAACAAAAAAAGCAAATTTTCTTAACCGTTGGCCAACCCCTTGAGGTTAATAAATATGATTATTGGATTTATTGTTATGTTACTGTATAATTTGTGATGTTAACATGAATTTTGTTCATGTTTAATAATTTTTTGACTATTTAAATTATTGGTGTCATTCATTTATGTTTTGCTCTTATGATTGTATATAAGTTTACTTTAAAGATTGAATATCATAATATTTGTATATATTTTTTCTACTTTTTTTAAATGATTTAATATCATAATATGTATATATTCATATAATTTATTTATTTGTTTTATATAAATTAATAATAATAATAAAAGCAAATAAACAATTTTAATACAAAAACCCGAACCGGTTATTTACTGTGCCGTCCGCGCTACAACCACTGCCACGGCCCACAAGCAAAATCCCAGCTCAGAGAGATGGCTGAAGAGCACGACGAGAAGTCACCCCCCTTCGTCGTTCCTGGCGGTAAAGCCGTCGAGGAATGCGAAGACATGATTCGGAGAAGTTTAAGACGTAATTTTTTCACTCCTTTTGACTTATCGTAGACTTTACTAGGGTCTAGGGTTTTATGATCTTGAGTTTTGGATTTTGAAGAATTTCTCAGTGAGTTTAAAATTAACTTCATTTTTCTAAAATTTGTTTGTTTTGGGTAGACCCAACGGTGAAATTCTTGAAGGAGCATTTAGAGAAAGCTGGGTGTGCAGTTGGGGACAATTTCATCAAGGCTGTTCATTGTCATGAACAAATTAGCGGGGGCTTTGTTCGTGGTACAGGGGTATTTTTATTTTACTTTATTTTGGTTCATTTAGATGTTAACTGATTTATCTTCTGGTTGGTTCAATTTGACATGAATTGGCTTTGATTCTCTTAGTTGAAATTTACGACATGTTATCTCCCATTGCTTGTGTCCTCGCAAATTTTTTTTTTTTTCAATTCAAATATGGCAGGTTACTATATAAAATGATTTTATTTGTGAGAGTTGAATAAATATAGTAGCTTACATAGATTGAAGCTTCTAGTTGATAAATTGAGTAAAATCTTTTTACTTTTGATTATGTTATCTTTCAGTCAATCGAAAATCTCTTTGTAAAGTTCATTTCAGCTCTGTTGGTACTTCTTCTTGCGCTTGCTATTTTTGTTTGCAAATCCACATTTATAGCTTATTAATAATATTATTTTTGATGGAATAGTTCATTTTCTAAGTTTGTTTTCTCTTCGTTTTGTGAGCATCTGTGTAGATAAAGGTGTGTAGTAATCACATGACAATCCAAGATGAGGTCAACCAAGTAGTTATACATGAGCTAATTCATGCATACGATGAATGTCGTGCTGCAAACTTGAACTGGGCTAATTGTGCTCATCATGCCTGTAGTGAGGTATCAAATTGGCTTTCTGGTGAAAGTTTTATTCAATTTCCCCCTCACCTCTCTCTCTCTCTCTCTTGTTTTTGATACTTAGGTTTATCCATTTTTTATGAGTTATGTTAATAGATTCGTGCAGGCCATTTAAGTGGTGATTGCCACTACAAACGGGAATTGTTGCGAGGTTTCATGAAGATGAGAGGCCACGAACAAGTGAGTTTCAATTCTTAAGAAAGACTTGAGATAAAATCTCTGGACATAGCTCTCTATTTTCCTTTCTTTGTAATTTTATTATCTGCTGTCCATGGAATTTTAACAATACTTATACAAAGAACTTAACAATAATTGAAGAAGTTTCATTTTGTAAATAGTCTGTGAATGTGGGGAACAGGTTTTCTGCCTATGAGTAGTGCCGTGGTGGTTTAATAGTTAATAGGAAAAAAATGAAAAGACTAGATCTCTTGATTTTGATTTAACCAAAAGGACTGAAGGACTTATATTGGGATGTATCATAGTTTGTGCAACTTCATCGTTGCAAGGAATTTGAGGACGCAGAGTTTATAACTAAAGAGTGGGTTACCGTTCAAAAGCAGTATGAGTTTTATGACAAATGGGAAGGTATCACCGAGATTTAGGCATTGAAGCAATTTTGATATTGCTTCCTCATTGAAATACTGTAGGGACCTGTAACCTGTTGTAGTCTTAATCCCATGAGATTCAGTCGCTATTATGCTCCTCTGGATGCAGAGCGAATCGATGGACCATCTTGCAAATTCTGTGAGAACTACTTAGTTAAATCATCACATTGTTAGTTTGGCATGTACATTTAAAACATAGTTAGTGCAGGGGGAAAGTGTAGATAATGATCTTAGTAAATTGTTTCACTGTTATAGTGTTGCTTTTCCAATTGAACATGAATTAGGTGCTGTCATGACTAGTGATTACTATTTTAATGGCAAAAACACGACGTGCTTCCCTGGATTCAAATTGTCATTGTATTTAGCTATTAAAGGAAGCTAACTTTTCATACATGATCTGGTTATTAGGACTTCCATTTTACATCTGAAGTTGTGTCCTCCCAAATACTGCACATAAAGTTTATTTTTACTAATTTTTATATATTTTCTTCACTTGCATAATATACTCTTTATAATCTATTTTATTTAGGACTTTCTATCAAATTTATGTAATTCAATATCTTGTTTTTGCTCTGGTATTCGCAGGACTGTGTGAGAAGACGAGTTATGAAATCAGTGATTGCTAATCCTTACTGCTCAGAGGCAGCTGCAAAGGATGCCATGGAAGCAGTCTGGGATGTATGTTATAATGATACACAGCCCTTTGACAGAGCTCCTTAAGACACTGTTAAAACAAAATGCCATGAAGAACCAGTATTACAGCAGATGATTGTTTTCAGAGTTTAAGATTATGCTCTGAGTTTTGAGTAGCATTTGGTATACACAAATATTCATTTACTTCATAGATTCTCACCATTTATTTCATCTATATTTTGACTGATTAATCGGGAGATTACCTTTTTTTAATTTAATGCTTATTTACAGCCATGCTTTTATGTGATTCTGGAGGTGTTATTAAAGAAATATAATAAATAAATTTTCTCCTTTTTCAAGGGACAGCTTATGCGTTCTGTTGATAACTGTTGAGTTGCTTGTCGTTTTCATGTTTGGATGGTTGATGTGATGTCGCTTTTATTTGAGTTATTTTGTTGACGTTCGATTTTGACATCAACTATTCGTACGTGTAAAGTGTTAAACGGACTTAGAAATTACACGTGAACTGAAAAATGAAATAAATAAAAGGGAGATGATTTTTAAAGTGGTTCGGACGCTTAAAACGAATCCTACGTCTATTGTCTTTTTATTTATGAAAGATTACAATTAGGTCGCATACAGCGATTAGAGAAAACAGAAATACAGAGAGAGAGAGAGAGAGTTTGTTTATATTATTAGAATTAGAATCCCAAAAAATAAGAGGGGAGCTCTCTATTTATAGTAAGAGGTTTCTAGGTAATGATTACGGATTTGTCAGCAGGTAGGTGTCGTACAGTTCTTACCCTGCTTCCCATTGGTCGATTGCATGGAAGATATCCTTAAATTGCGTAAGGCTTGGGTTGGTGGGTGACTCCTAGTCACTCGCTCACTAAGTCTTTACATGCCAAGCTGGTGACAACCTTACTCCTTTTGTCCTTGGACGACACAATGCTTTCTTGAACTCTGATTGGTTCTCACTGATGTAAGCTTGTGTCAGCCTTGATTTTTTAGGCATAACAGAAAAAATGTTGATGCTGGATTTTGACACTAACTATTCGCACGTGCAAAGCGCTAAAGTGACTTAGGAATTTGTTAAGACTCCTTGCACTATCAACCAGCAAACACACAAGCAATCCCCAAAGCAGAAAGTAATATAATCAATAAAGTCTCAACAAGATTATATTACTGAAAAATAGAAGAGGTGCCAACAATGTATAAAACACCAAACTGATAGATCCCAGCAATTCGAGGAGCTGGGGACCTCCCTCAATGACAATAGCCTAAAACTTTGATAATACTCCAGAACAGACCCCCTCTATTTAAACTATCTTCTTAACCACCTATTCTCTACTAACAACTTTGATTCCCCACTCACGTGACTGTAACAGACTCTCCAAACAACCAGGCACCTCACACCCTGCATTTACTACCTCAAATGTCTCTTATGCCCTTTATATTGATAAACATGATTAATGGGAGGTCTATCAATAAACCACACCCCACACCCCCACCCCCCATGAAGAGCCACCTTGTCCTCCCCCCTCTCCCCCCCATGAAGAGCCACCTTGTCCTCAAGGTGGCATTGGGGAAATTGCAGATTGATAACATCAAAAGCCTCCCACGATGCTTCAAAGGGAGCTAAATCCTTCCATTTTATAAGGACTTCCCGAGAGCCATCTAATAAAGTACGGACAGCGAGTACTGATTCCGGGTGAGCAAGGAGTTCCATTTCCTCGATGAGGAAAGAGGGCAAGGGCTGGATGGGCACTGAGGGGTGCAGGCTGCGTTTAAGTTGAGAAATGTGAAATACTGGATGAATTTTTGCCGTAGCGAGCAGCTCTAACTTGTAAGCAACCTGCCCAATCTTTTCTAAGATGGTAAAAGGGCCATAAAATCTCGGGCTTAGTTTCTCATGCAGTTTCTTGGCTAAGGATTTGAAACGATACGGTTGGAGCTTCAAATAGACCTAGTCCCTTGGTTGAAAACTATCATCCCGACGGCGCAGGTCAGTTGTGCCCTTCATCTGTTCTTGAGCAACAGCTAAGTTATGTTTCAATTCCTCCAAAATTGCATTGAGTGCAGCCATCTTCTGGTTCACTTCTTCCACAGCAGAAGGATAATCAGTAAACCTGAGGAGATTGGGTGGATCCCTTCCATATAAGACTTTGAAGGGGGTCATTTTTATGGAACTATGATGGGTGGTATTGTACCAATATTCTGCCCAGGACAGCCACCTATGCCACTGTTTGGGCTGCGAACTACAGAAGCAGCATAGGTAAGTTTCCAAAGAGTGGTTGACCACCTCCGTCTAGCCATCAGTTTGAGGATGGTATGCTAAGCTGAACTTCAACCAAGTGCCAGCAGCCTTGAATAGCTCCTGCCAAAACTGACTAAGAAAGACCTTATCTCTGTCCAAGACTATGGATTTGGGAAATCCATAGAGCTTCACAATAACAAAGATAAAAAGTACAGCAACATCTTTAGCGCTGTAGGGATGGCACAGGGGAATGAAATGTTCGTCTTTAGTAAGCCTATCCACCACAACCATTATAGAATCCTGTCCTTTTGACTTTGGTAACCCACCAATGAAATCCATGCTGATATCTTCAAAAACCTGGGTTGGAATCAATAAGGGCTGAAGTAAACCTGTTGGTTTGAGGGCAGAATACTTATTTAATTGGCAAACTGAGCACTGATGGACATACCTTTGCACATCTTTCTTAATTCCAGCCCAAAACACTATATTCATCAGTTTCTTGTATGTTTTGAAAAAACCTGAATGGCCCCCTCCCGGGCTACAGTGAAATTCGGCTAATAGTTTAGGAATGAATTTCGAATTTGTGGGTAATACCAATCTGTTTTTGTAGACGAGACAACCACGGCGAAAACCATAATGGGGATGGCTGGAAGGGTCAAAAAGAAGGTCTTGGATGATTACTTGGAGCTTGGGGTCTTGTTGTGCCTCTGCAGCTAACTCATCAAATTCAGAAAATTGGATCACCGAAATGGCCTCCAATTCAGCACCCTCTCCTCGTCTTAATAATGCATCAGCTACCTGGTTTGAGCTACCAGGTTGGTAATGGATTTCGAAGGAGGAGCCGAGGAGCTTAGAAACCCACTTTTGTTGTTCGGGTGTCTTGGCACGTTGATCAGTCAAGAACTGCAAGCTGCGCTGGTCAGATTTAATGATAAATTTGCGGCCACTAAGGTAGTGACTCCACTTGTGGACAGCAAACACAATGGCTATCAGCTCTCTTTCATATGCATATTTCTGTCGGGACTGGTTGGAGAAGGCTTGGCTAATGAATGCTATGGGACGCTGATTCTGGACCAGGACAGCACCAATCGCCTGGCCTGATGTGTTTGTGTGGACTTCAAAAGGCAGAGTGAAATCAGGTACTGCCAGAACAGGTACCTCAGTCATTGCCGCTTTGAGAGTTTCAAAAGCCTGCTGTGCTTGGTCAGTCCATGCAAAAGAATCCTTTCTCAGTAACTGTGTTAAGAGCTGCGCGATTAAACCATAATTCTGCACAAAGCGACGGTAATAACCAGTTAAGCCCAAAAAACCCGTAATCCTTTGATTGTGCATGGGACGGGCCAAGATAGCATTGAATAAATCTTTTGTGGGTCAGCCTCTACCCCTTTTGCTGAGATTAAATGACCTGAATACTCCAAACGTTGACAGGCAAATAGACACTTCTTGTAATTGATAACCAATTCGTGCTTGGTGAGAATCTAAAAGGTGTGTTGCATGTGCGGCAGATGGGTCTTCAAATCAGGGCTGTAAATCAAAATATCGTCAAAGAATACAAGTATAAACTTCCGCAAGACTGATTTAAAAATAGTGTTCATTAAAGCTTGAAAAGTGGAAGGGGTATTGGTCAACCCGAAGGGCATGACCAGGAACTCATAGTGCCCTTCGTGGGTTCTAAATGCTGTTTTGGGGACGTCCTCTTCTTTAACCTGAATCTGGTGGTAACATGATTTGAGGTCCAGTTTTGTAAAAATGGCTGCCCCTGATAGTTCATCCAACAGCTCATCAATTGAGGGAATTGGAAATTTGTCTGGAATAGTGATGTTATTAAGTGCTCGGTAATTAACACAAAACCGCCAACTGCCATCCTTTTTTTTTACCAATAGAACCGGACTAGCAAAAGGACTTGTGCTGGGTTGTATAATACCTGCCATCAGCATCTCACCTACTAACCTTTCAATTTCATTTTTTTGGGTAAATAAGTATTTGTACGGGTGGATGTTGGGAGGTTTGGTATTGGTTTCTAAAACTATGGTGTGGTCAGTGGGTCTCTTGGGTGGGAGTGTAGTCGGCTGTTCAAACAGGTGGCTAAATCCATCAACAACTACTGCGGCTGCTGGGTCCATGGGTTCTTCTGTTTCCTCTTCCTTAACAACAATGGAGCATAACTCAACCACATATCCCGCATCCTCTCTCTGCAAGGATTTTAGCATTGCCCTTAGTGATACCACTGTCTTGACTAACGATGGATCCCCTTGTAGAACCACCTTCTTCCTTTCATTGAAAAATTCCATTGTCAGATTTCTCCAATTTGCACAAACATCTCCCAGTGTACTAAGCCAAGAAATTCCTAGCACGACATCTGCCCCTCCTAACTCAAATGGAAAATAGTCTTGACACAATTCAATACCTTGCATTCGCAATGGCACTCCTCTGCAAATTCCCTCTCTTCTAATTGTAAATCCGTTTCCCACCATCACCCTAAAGGATTTACCTCTCTCCACTGGTAGCTCTAATTTTCGCACCAATTCATGCGAAATGAAATTGTGGGAAGCCCCATTGTCAACCAAAACAATCACCTCTATACCTCCAATCACCCTTTTTAATTTTAGGGTTTTATCAATGGTTACCCCTACGATTGAGTGCATGGATAGGGCCAATGGATTACCTTCGTCGGATATTTCTGAGGTGGGTTCAGGACTGCCGTAGTCGTTTTCTGCCCTGTCGTCGTCGGTCACTAATAGTACCTGGATCGATTTGCTCTGACAGTAGTGATTTGGCCCATATTTCTCATCACAATGGAAACAGAGACCCTTTTCTCGTTTTTGTTGTAGCTCGACGTCGGACATTCGCCGGAAATTATCCCCACGGAAGTTCTACATCGTCGCGTCGCTGCTTAATCTATTTCTGTCATGAAATCGATTTGGGGAAAATTGGGGATTTAGATCTGCATTTCGCGATGGGTTAGTCCACCAATTTGGGCGATCGGGTTCCGGGTTTGGGCTTGGGGTGACCCGAGTGTAATAATCCAGTTTGTTTCCTTGGGCTTTAGTAAACTTGGCTTGATTTTTGTCTAAAACCCAATTTCGTTCCTCCACGCGATGGGCCTGATCCATCAAGGCAAACAAAGACGTGGGCTTCGTTAGGCGAATCTCAGCTCTTATTTCCTCCTTTAACCCATTTGCAAAAACCCCCATCAGAATGTCTTCTCCTACCTCACGTAAGGGTGCTGCGTGACCTTCAAAATTTTCCCTATACTCCGTCATTGTACCCATCTGCTTCAGAGCTACCAAAGCTTTATAGGCTGAGCCCTTAAATGATGGTCTGAACCTCTCCACCACTGCAGTTTTAAAATCTATCCAAGAACCGATGGGTGCCCTAGACTCCACCCACTGATACCAGTTCAAGGCACGACCTTCCATACACACAGCGGTTGCCGCCACCTTTTCTTCCTCCCCATATTGATTCACCGAAAAATATCGGTCAGCTTTGAATGTCCATCCATAAGGATCTTCCCCGTTGAATATGGGTAGTTCCAACTTCTTCACCTTTGAGTTCTCTCCCTCCTTGTTCCTATCCACTCCCCTACTGTCACTACTGTTGGAAGCTTCACCGTTAGATTCTTTCCCCTTATCCCGACTCATATTTGCATCCTTCTCCTCCTTAAACTTCATCCACTCACGAAGCTCTAGTATGTAGCCCTTAATACTCCCTAGTTCTTCCATAACAATTCCCATTTCCTTCTCAACGCTCCCCATTTCCTTTTCCAAACCTTCCATTTTGTTCTCCATCTTCGATTTAACCATTACCCAACGAGGCTCTGATACCAATTTGTTAAGACTCCCTGCACTATCAACCAGGAAACACACAAGCAATCCCTAAAACAGAAAGTAATATACTCAATAAGGTCTCAACAAGATTATATTACTGAAAAATAGAAGAGTTGCCAACAATGTATAAAACACCAAACTGATAGATCCCAGCAATTCGAGGAGCTAGGGACCTCCCTCAATGACAATAGCCTAAAACTTTGATAATACTCCAGAACAGACCCCTCTATTTAAACTATCTTCTTAACCACCTATTCTCTACTAACAACTTTGATTCCCCGCTCACGTGACTGTAACAGACTCTCCAAACAACCAGGCACCTCACACCCTGCATTTACTGCCTCAAATGTCTCCTATGCCCTTTATATTGATAAACATGATTAATGGGAGGTCTATCATAATTACACGTGAATGATTCATGAGAAATGTTTATGGCGTTGAGATGATATATGTTTGCAGAAATATAAATAAAGGATTGACAAGAGAGGTTTTTATAGTGGTTCGGATGCTTAAAGCAAATCCTACATCCACTATTATTTTTATTATTCTCTGACTATTTCCATGATATTGTCTGTAAGGCGTACAAAGATAGAGAAATACTTTGTTTACAGAGAAAAATAAGCTCTTATGTGCCTAACTCTCATATGTCTAACCCTCCTTTTTTCGAAGAGATGTGTTTATTTATACACTTTTGAGGTCAATGTAATGAGTGTTTTTGCAAGTTGTTTTGACACATAGAAAGCTCTCATTCATCCTTATCTTAAAATAAGATAGGGTTTGTATAATATATTTTTGAGGTGGTATGGGCCTCACTTTGTATTTTAGGCACTTGTTGAGCTAATATCGGTGTGAATTTTTGGACATAACATATCTCATAGGAACTGTGCCTACGCATAGCCAACACATTTTTCATCATCAAGTTATTTCAAGCTGGGGCTTCTGAAATATCCTGAATCTTGTGGTTCACTTAGCAAGATATGGTTGGGTGCTCGTGGTAAGTTCATAGAGTAGTGTTTGAAAGGACAACAGGTATACTTATCAATGAATAGTGAATAATGGTTGAAGATTATCTGACAAGTCAGTTAAGAGATTTGATTTATAGGCCTAGTAGGAAAGTTCTCTGCCATTCTATTGACATGAACTTTATATCCCTTATAATAACTTATAAGCTAGTTGCGATATAGCTTCAAGCAGGGAGATGCTAGGTGCTTCATTTAACATGGGTGTGCAGTCCTGAAGACCAAAGAGAATAGCGCGGTAATTGGTAAATATCTTGGTTTTTTTTTTTTAAAAACTTTTATTCCAGTATTTTCTGTTGTTGCCAATTGATGAAACGCTATAATTTGAAGACTGATTGCCTGTACCTGGTTTCTATCCATATGAAGCACAAAGCGGTGTAAATGGAAAATTTGAAGATTATGAACATGTGATGATGGATATATTAACTTATTCCTCCTTTCTCTCTTTTGAAAAAATAGATACTTTTAAGAGCCCTAGAAAAAACAAAAAGAAGCCCCGGCATGTTCTGCACGTCAACCAACAATCAACTTTCTCAAAATTTGTATGTTGCCAAAGTTCACCTATGATACATAGGTTCCCTTTTTTGGCCAATTTTCTCCATTAGTGTGGACCCTTCTGTAATCTTTATCCATTAGATATCTTGTAGTCATGTTGCAGTAACCGGTCATATATACATACACTATATAGCATAAATGTGGAGGTGGAAGAAATGAAGAGTATGGAGTAGAACTAAAATGAAGGTAAAACTGGTGATTAGGATAATCTTTTGCATCCTCTTCCTCAGCCAAGACCAAACATTTGGTGCTAGAACACTTCTCCCAGGTAGAAACAAAACCTGTTTGTTGCATGGGTTCGATTATCAGTCAAGTGCTAATCATTTTTGTGTGCAGGGCCAGGGGTGATGGAATTGTGGGATGCAGAAGGAAGAGGAGAGCGTGGGCAAGAGCAGGTGTCCGGGTGGTGGTCTGAGGATTATTCTCGGCCACACCGGAGACAACCTGTGCACAATAAGTTGGACCCCAGACCCTGAGAAATGCCCCTCTTTTTGTCTTTTTATACCCTGATCATCACTTTTGTCTAGCTGCAAGTAGTGCCCGTGATATAATATTGTAGTAAGTGTTTACTGAGCTGTTGTATGGTTTTAGCTTTCTGGACTTAGCTTATGGAGAAATCTTGTGTTTCAGTAAAAATAATTACTGGTAAATTTGCTGATCTTGTCGTGATTAAGTTGGCATGCATGTGTTAAATGTTAATAAATTGCCTAAAGTTGTTGGCCATTTGATTAATATAATGCAAAAACAGGTAGAGATCCATCACTTATTTCTCTTGGCAAGAAGATTTATGCTTCTTCTCCTACAGCCAGAATCCTGAAACGTTCTTTCCAGTACTGGAGCCAAATTTTTAAACCTTCATGAAGTTGCAGTTGCACTGAACAAACTGACCCAACTGGGTGACTTACGGACTTTGTTTCAGGGAGCTAAAATTCATATAACACAACGTAATAAACTCTATATATTCAGATATTATTCTGTGTATAATTGTGATGGAAAATAAATGAAATTGAATAGGCAAATCATTATCCCCTAAAGAATGGGTGTGCCTCTAGTTTTGTAGGCTACTCATGGAGTTTGACCCAGAAAGAGCCGAAAGAAGAAATTTCACCACGACTTTATATGCTCCATTTTAGATTACGCGTGAGTAAAAGTTGTCAAATCTAATCAAACTTCAATAAGAGGTAAATCCCAAGAGACATAGCGGATACGTGAGGATCAAATGTTAATTTGATTGAAGAATCATCTTTCATCCCAAAAAAGATTTTTCTTCTTCTTTTACACTAAAAATTGCAGGTTGGGCGACAGTCTTCATCTGGCCATTAATTTTGATGGCCCATTGGAGGGAGGCATGTACTGCAACAGCTTTTATTCATTTCGACCAAACAAATAAATGAACACGTATTCTACTTTTAACTTTAACCATCATTAATTTACTAATTAATCTAAATTAATTCTTTTTGGTACAGTTCAAATTACTAATCAAAACCAGTGATGAAGAGAATGTTAGATGATATATTCTGTTGCATAATCATTTTTGTTGAAAAGAAAAATAGTTGTTATAATCTAATTCCAGATCATGGGTAAGTGTTATCTATTAAAATCAAAGAGAAAATCACATGAACAGATTCAGCTTATCAATCATGCCAAGAATCATAGGACCTTCTAAATCATGGATAAGTGTTAGCTTCTAAAATCAAGGAGAATATCACACGATCAGTTCTTACAACTTGATAGATAACACTTAAAAACCAGAATCCTGAAAAACGTTCTTTTCAGTACTCGAGCCAAACTTAAAAACATCCCTGAAGTTGCTCCCAACTGAAATTGCTGTATAAAACCCAAGTTGGTGATTTGTTTTAGAAAGTTAAAAATCAAAGTGTTAACACTGCTTGAAATTGAATAGGGAAATCACTCTCTCCTAAATTTTGTAGACTACGCATGAGCGTGAGAAATTTTACTGTTATTTTATCAATAAAGATAGGTTGACAAACCATTCTCATTATATTTCTCTCACAAACACGATGTGATAGTTTGTAATTGGTCAGATATGACTCATTGTTAGATTGGTGGGATTCATTCCGAGCTACTACGTCGCGTTTGTGAGAAAAAGTTAGTAAGAAAAGTTTGTGTGCATAATATTATTCCTATTTTATATACTCTATATTAGATTATGCTGAGAGTAGAAGTTAAATCAATTTGTGACCCAGTGAGACATGGCGGATACTTGATTGAATATCATCTTTCGTGGGTTATGGTTGATTATGTTATGTTATCCAAAATATTTAGGATGCATTTAGTTCAGAGAATGTTTAATTACTGAAAAGTTAGATTATCTTGAAGATTATTAGAAATATTTAGGAAAATGTGTTTGGTTAGTTGTGGGTATGTTATATTAATATGTTTGGTTGGGATGAATAAATTAGTGGGTATGTTATTTAAATTACTGAATTGTCCTCTAATTAAATATTATTATTATATTATTTTTTAATATTGATTATTATTTGGATAATATAACCCCCAACATTTAAAAACTTAGCAAAAACAACACCATAATAAAAGTTTGAAAAATCAACAAAGCACCCCCACAAACCCAGCCATTGTCGGTCATTGAAAACCACAGCAGGCCACTGACAGCCGACAACCTAACGGCACACGGAAGGTAGGAAATGGCATCTGTGCGCCGTATGGCCATTTTTGGCACCGACATGGTCATTATCGATCTGACCGTCAACAGCCAGATCTGTTACGATCTAGCCATCTCCACCCAGATATCTGATCGGAAATGGCCATATCGACACATGACAACCATTTTCGGCCTTCTATGCGCAGTTCTATGGCGGTGGGTGGGGGTGGTGGCTTGGGTGGGCTGCAATTTGTTTTGAATTCAAGGGTAATTTTGTCTAAAAATTTAATTAATTGGGGTGAAATAGTAAAAGCCATATTCATGTAAATAAATTTAAAAATAAGGGCATTATTGTCCTAAAATTTTATTAATAAGGGATAGAATTGTAACAAAAAAAAATTACCCTAATAATCTTAGAATACCTAAGAAAATGGAGGTAATTATATTACCTCCAATATTACTAATGGTAACTATTATTTGTATTTAAAAATTATCAGAATCTTATATTACTTAACAACCAAACGTGATAATTAAGTAATATAAGATGACATAACTCTAGTAATCTCATATTACCCCAAACCGAATGCCCCCTTAAGACAATGTGTAATTAATGGTCCATTTTACAAGATTTTAGAAAAATAAAGGTGGTGAACATAAGTTTCATTGTATATATAAAGTTTGTACACTAAACAATTGTAGGTTGGGCCTAGTGTTTCAATTAATACGCCCATTGGGCCTATTAATTTAAATGGCCCATCTACGACAACAGCTTTTATTCATTTCGACCATTAATCTAAATTAATTATTTTATTATTCTTTCATTTCAAATTACTAATCGAAACCAGTGATTAAAGAGACTGTTTGTGTTCTTGATTTTTTTTTTTAATTAAAAAAAAAGGTATACTGATAAAAATGATATTAACGGGATTATAATTTTACGTACTTGAACCACCATGAAAAGAGAAAAACACATTAATTTTTCATTTGAAGATAAATATTTTTAATGAACTTTTGTATAAAAAAAAAAAAATTAAACAATCACATAATTAATAAACACTAAATATATTCATGTAAAATTATTTCATAAACTAAAATACATGTATGCCCATAAATACTTCAGCTTTCACTTATTCATCTTATTAATGGAAGGAAATTTAATTAACTTAAAACAAACGTGAACAATTTTCCCTACAATTATGCGTGTTTGGTATATCATTAATGACTTCTATGTATAATCCATACACAAACCTATTTTTTATGTTTTATAAGGAGATTTTTTTATAATCTTAAAGGTTTTCTAATAATTATGTTAAAATTAGAAGAAATTATTAGTTTTTTTTTTTTTCTTTTAAATGATTGGTTGGAATGTTCAGTAATTGAATTGGCAACCATATGACATTGATGTAAAATAAACAAGGTTCGTTTATAAAACGAGTAATTTGGATTTGCATCAATGGAGGTGGAACATAGATTAGGACAGGAACTCAACGGCGAATTATTGATGAATAAATAGAATCAAGAAATTAAGGTGGTTATGTAATAAATGAAGAATAAGAGGCATAAGAGAAATGTTGAATTATTGGAAATGTTAGATTACTGGAATCTTATATTACTTTAAAGATTACTAGAAATCTTTAGAAAAAAGTGTTTGGTTAGTTGGTGGGTATTTTATATTAATATGTTTGGTTAAGGGAAATAAATTGATAGATATGTTATTTAAATTAGTAAATTGTCATCTTTTTAAATATTAATATAATATTATTTTTATTATTAAATTTTGAACAGTTTTTTTAACCCCCAATATTTCAAATGTAGCTAAAACACCCTCGCTTATATAAAACTTTAATTTATGACAAAATCACCCCCACCCCCTGCCGTTGCCTGTTACCACTGTAAACCACCGTTGGAAGTCATCGAAAGTCATCGTGAGTAGCTCACGGTGACTGTGAGGCTCCGATATGACCATTTTTGGCCATATTGATGGCTGAAAACTGTCATATAAGGCCAGATCTGGTTGGAAATAAACAAATATATTATGGTAATTTTCGACCAAATCCAGCCTGATATGGTCATTCTCGGCCATCAATATGGCCAGAAACGGCCATATCGAAGCCTCTTGGAGCCTCCTAGCAACTCTCAATTATTTTTAGGGACTCCGAAGACTTTTCGATGATGGTTCGTGGTGGTTGGCCCGCTTCGACGGTGGTGGCTAGGTGGCGGTGGTGATACGTAATTTGTTTTAAATATAAGGATATTATTGTCAAAAAACTTAATTAAAAAAGGGTAAAATTGAAATGATATATTAATGTAAATTGATTTTAAAACAGGGATATTATTATCCAAAATTTTTATTAATAAAAGATAAAATTGTAACAAAAATAAGATTACTTTGGTAATCTTACAATACCTAAGAAAGTAGAAGTAATTAAATTATCTCTAATATTATTAAAAATAATAACTATTAATAATACAATATTACCAAAATCTTATATTATTTGATATCTAAATATAATAATTAAGTGATATAAAATAATATAACCAAAATTAATGTTACGTTACCTCCCATCAAACGCCCCTAAATAAAGAAAGAACATAGAGGAGATCGCCACATATAACACGATACACAATTATTCATATAGTTTGTAACGCGACGTGTCTGTCAAGTCCGCCCCTATGCATCTACCCTCTTCCTTATATTTACTGTTTTCTTCTTCTCCCTGCTCCTCTCATTCTCATTTTTGCACCAAAACTATCAACCGTTCTAAATTTTCTTTCCTGTCCTCTATTTCTCTTGCTCTTTTCATGGCGCCTGCCTTTGAAGATCCTAACGTTCTTGAGGGGCTGACTCAAAGTTCTTCTTCACCTCAACGTTATTCAAACCCTGATGATGTGTCACGGAAATCTAAGGTTACGGTGGTGGGTAGTGGCAATTGGGGTAGTGTTGCTGCTAAGCTCATTGCTTCTAACACCCTCAAGCTCAGTTCTTTTCATGGTGTGTTCAAACTCTTTCTTTTTGTTTTGTCTTTCATGTGGGAGTATAGATTGATGACACTCAGAAAGTTTTTGTTTTTTTTTTTTTTAATCAAGTTTGTGTAAAACAGCACTAATCTTGCATGTGGTTGCTTAGAACATTTTGTAAAAATGGAAGAGAAGTATGACTATGAAATCTTGTGATTTTATTGAATGCTTGTTTATTCTATTTTTTTTTTTTCTAAATTTTTAATGCTGGTAAGCAATCTAATGGAGGTTTAAATAGAAATGCATGCTGAGAATTTGAATGTTTTTATTGAATTTCAGATGAAGTGAGGATGTGGGTTTTTGAAGAGACGTTGCCCAGTGGTGAGAAGCTTACAGATGTCATCAATCGAACCAATGTAACAAGCTAATGATTGTTTTTACTTGGTTAAATATATTTGTTTCACTATTTCTTAGTTTGCTGTTATGTTAAATTTCTTTCACAGGAAAATGTTAAATATCTCCCTGGAATTAAGCTTGGCAAAAATGTTGTTGCAGATCCTGACCTAGAAAATGCAGGTATTTATTTTCACATTTGTAAATGTAAAAACGACAACATTCTTCTTTAAAGTCTAATGGTGATTATAACTGGGTACTGCAGTTAAGGATGCAAACATGTTAGTATTTGTGACTCCACATCAATTTATGGAGGGTATTTGCAAAAGGCTTGTTGGGAAGGTAAATGGAGATGTGGAAGCAATTTCCCTCATTAAAGGAATGGAGGTCAAAAGGGAAGGCCCATGCATGATTTCCACGCTAATCTCTGAGCAGCTTGGTGTAAATTGCTGTGTGTTGATGGGAGCTAACATTGCAAATGAGGTAATTATTTAATTTTAGAACCTGTTTTTCTCAATAAGAGGTTCACTTGTTAGGCCTTATCCCTAGTGGTTGAAATGGAGGCTGCTTGTGCAGATTGCTGTTGAAAAGTTCAGTGAAGCGACAGTTGGATACAGAGAGAACATAGAGATTGCAGAGCAATGGGTTAAATTATTTAGCACTCCTTATTTTATTGTCACTGCTGTAAGTGCAAAAAATATGCTTGTTTGTTGGTTATTGTTGATCCAATGAACTAGTTTTTAGCTAAACTGATCTAAGTAGTGTGTAACAGGAAATGATGATAGGCCAACACATTTTAAGTTATGCAGCTACTATTGTGTACCAAACTGAAAGAAACAATTTGGTTTTAACTATTGTATTGAATTTGTAAATAGGTCCAAGACGTGGAAGGAGTTGAACTATGTGGGACCTTGAAGAATGTTGTAGCCATTGCTGCAGGTTTGCAGTAATTTTCTTCTTGTTCCATTTTATTTTTTAGCCCTTTTTTTTCCTGGTACGACATCAGGTGTCCCTTGGTCAAATTAACTGTTAACATGGCAGGTTTCGTGGATGGCCTTGAAATGGGAAATAACACTAAGGTATATGCAAATAATTATGGTAAGGTCTAGACACATTGCTTGCATTTCTTTCTTTCTAATCTTGGTTATTCATGTGAATTTCTAGGCCGCAATAATGAGAATTGGTCTAAGAGAGATGAAAGCCTTCTCCAAGCTGTTGTTTTCATCTGTTAAGGACAGCACCTTTTTTGAGAGCTGTGGTGTGGCTGATCTCATCACAACATGTTGTAAGGAAGCATATCAATGCCTTCCTTGTCCTTTGAGTAAAATTTTGCTTTGATAATGAATATATCGTTTGTGGCAGTGGGAGGAAGAAACAGAAAAGTTGCGGAGGCTTTTGCCAAGAATGGAGGAAAAAGGTTAACCTTAATCATACGTCGAATTACTTGTGTAGATTTTTGAGTGATTGATTTTGACCTTGCTGTGGCTCACCTGCAGGTCTTTTGATGATCTTGAAGCAGAGATGCTGCAGGGCCAGAAATTGCAGGTAGATGTTTACAAGTCTAATTATTATACAGGGAAAGCTAATGAGTTTGATATATCAGCTAACTGAGTGAAACATTTAACACTTCTATATGTAGTTCTTGTGACAAAAAAGAATGACTACATAATGGCAAATAGACTATACAAGCATCTTCAAACAATAAAAGACTGGTTGTTTTTGCTGAGCGAGTGTTTTAGTAATAGGAAAACTGACAGTAACTTATTCAATTAGCAATAAATTCATATCAGTCTCTACAATCATGTGAACTATGTAAGACTGAAAACTGTTCCAAAAGAAGTTATTGTCACCATAATTCTGACCTTTTACATTAATGCAAAGGGCGTCTCGACGGCAAGAGAGGTTTATGAAGTGTTGAGCCATCGGGGATGGCTAGAGCTGTTTCCACTATTTACCACAGTGCATGAGATCTGCGTTGGTCATCTTCCACCGTCAGCCATAGTTGAACACAGCGAGCGCAAACCCAGATTGTCTATAGTGGAAAGCTCTATTCAGTACTATTGACTCTTCCAAGAATGAAAGTGTGCTTATGTATCTTACATATTTCAGGTATAGTTCTCAGAAGTAGCTAGCTTTTCCTTGGTTGCATGTCACCGACAGAAGAGAAGACTAGGTAAAACTCTGGACTGCTAACTTATGCAATGTTTGGCTCTGTGGTGATTATGGATAATCAGGATTGAAATGCAGCCTGTAATAGTTTTTCCAGTTCAAGGCAGTTAAAAGTATACGCCTTCTACTGTTTCGAGTGTTTTCTTTTGTTGCTTAGAAGAAAAATATGATATATAACATGCCAAGCAGAATGCATAATGATCATCAGATGTTGAAAAACCCCAATGAATTATAAAGTCATGTAATAAAGATACAAGTTTTACTCATGAATAGTGTTCAATGTTTCAGAAGATTGTAAGTGAATTTATTGAGAAACCCTTTCAGTAAGACTATAACTTTCAATATTTTAGACCAACAAGTGAAACCAGATTTCAAATTGTTTGATAAAAAAAGTTTGGCTGTGACATGTGGCAACTTCACATTTTTTCTTGTTGATTATATTCCCACTGGTGGCCGACATTCATGTAGCAACTGTTGACTGTTTTGGTCCTTTGAGCACACTTTAAACTGTGCAGGTACTTGAATACAAGTCATATTCATGCATGCTTGAGACATAAGCCTCACATACAACAAAATGGACCAGGATCCAATAAGTTTCTCTTTTGCCGGGGCACCGGGGCCACGGCTATCCATTCTGCTTATCCTTGATGGGTAATTAAACATGCCATAAAACTAAGAGAGTTAAAAAAAAAAAAAAAAATACAAAAACCCAATTGAACTGAAAAATCGGTTAGCTAAAAAAACGGTTTAGTTATAGTTCAAAAAATTTTAAAAACCAAATATTTGATTCGGTTATCGGTTCGAAAAAAAATTAAAACCGATTAACTGAAATCGGTTTTTTTAACCATATATAGTAAAACCTCTCCATAGTCATAATGGTGGGACTAACTAATTTTATTATTATAAAGAGGTTATAACTTAATAGAAATGTAGTTATAAAAATTTTTTATTTTATAATTCATATTTTTGTAGTAAAGTTTTAAGATTTCAATTAATGTTTTAACAGTATTAGGATTTCAATTCAATATTTCAATTGCTTACTTTTGAAACAGATAGAATATTGTATCTTGAAACCAATAAAGATCAATGTCCTTGATGAAATTGTAAATGTAATTGCTACATGGTCAAATTAATGTGAAGTCATAGACAATTGCCAATTGTTTTAAACATTACAAAATTATGACCCTCGATGTCGATTAATTGCAAGTTACAAATAAAGTTAATAAGGAGAATAAAAAAATCATAGTAGACTTTAGTGATCAGATTTGACAACTTCACTACACTAATCGAATTGATATTAATATCTTTATCAATCATCCAAATGAGTAACAAGTCATGTATACTTTAACTGAAGAAAAAATCATTGTTACAATTAGACAAGAAGAGAAAGGAAATAACCATGAGAATGATAATAGGGAAATATAAAAAGTTTCATGCCAATAAGCTCTAAACATGCTTGAGAAGCTAGAAATATTTTGATTTCAACAAGAAAATGTTCATACTAGCGGGTAATGTACTCGTAAGTTAAGAGATATGGTAACAACTCTAAAACATAAATCATTCATCCAAACAACTTTAAATAAATATTTTATTTCATCTTAAATTTTTAATGTAAGTTAGCATATTTTTTTTTTCAATATACAGATAATTATTATTATGTGGAAGTAACTTTCCTTAAGACGGAAATTAAAAAAATTATAACTTATTACAATGTGGAGTTTATTCTTATTTATAACTATCCCAAATTGAGAATAAATTTTTTTATGATTATATAGAGTTTATTCTTATATAAAGTATCACTATAGAGATATTTTACTATATATATATAGTAATGTTATGCTTGCTTACGATCTTACTAACCATCTTACTATCCTTTGTAAATATAACGCATAGTACGGGTACCATATGTAATTTTAACAAAGATAGTAAAGCGGTTAGTAAGCTCGTGAGTAAGCTAGCATCATTATATATATATATATAAAATAAAAATAAAGATATATATTATTAATTTTTAATATGTATGAATTTTTAATTTTTATTTGAATATGTATTGTTTATAGGAGTGTTAAAAAAAATACAAAAACCGAACTGAACCGAAAAACGGTTTGGTTACGGTTTGAAAAATTCAAAAAATCGGATTTTCGGTTCAGGAAAAAAAAAAAAGGCGTTAACCAAAACCGGTTTTTTGAACCGGTTATAATAATATATATATATATTAATATAATATATATATATATTAAATAAAAATAAAAATATATATTATAATTAATATTAAATGAAAAAAATTTTCATTTCGAACTTTTATTTGTATCAATTTTTAATGTATTATTAGTAATGGTCAATGGATATGTATGAATATTTAATTTTATTTAGTATATATATTATATATTACAATTTTATTTGGGAAAAAAATTAAAAAAAAAAGTTATATAAAAAAAAGGGAAAACGGTTAACCGGTTCGATTTCGGTTTGGGAATTTTCCCGAACCGAAAAACCAGTTTGGCTCAAAAAAGCGGTTGACCATTTTGAAAAACGTACTTGTTATGTTTACAATTTAATTTAGGAAAAAAAAAGTTTTATCCAATAAAAAAGGAAAAAACCAGAAACGGTTTACCAGTTTTCGGTTACCGACAAAAACCGTTTTTCCCCCTAAACCGGTTCAGTTTTGGTTCGAGAATTTTCCTAAACGAAAACTAGTTCGTTTTAGAAAAGCGGTTTACCGAACCGGTTAACCGCTTTTGAACACCCCCTACTTAAAAGTTAAAAGAAGCCAACTGCGGCAGTTCTCTTTCCAAGTGGTCCTTTCTATACTTCACTTAAGTGTTTGTGAAACAATGAGAACATGGGTTTACAGGCAGCTAAGTTTACCTCATTATAACACCATACCCTTTTTCTCATTTCATGCCATTGTTATTATAGAGATACCACAAGCCAACTACACAGCCACAAAATCATAATAAATAAATTAAAAAGAGAAGCAAAATACATTCCCCACAACACCAAATCACTGCAAATTTCTTTGTTCTTCTAGTTGTATTACCCATTTCGTATTCTGTCCAACCGGTCAACACTTTTTCGAGCTCTTTCCAACTGGTGGTCGATGCTTTTTCGTGATTTCTCGTGACAATCCACACTCCTCCGAGATCTTTCCATTTGGTCGAAAGACATTCTCAGTTTTTCTAGCTTGTCAGCATTGTTGGAATGGTTTTTCAGTTTTTCAGGTCTCTCGGTGCTTGGTCTTGGCTTCTCTCGCCGGTCTGTGCTCTTCCTTGAAACTTCAAAGAAATCAGTACTCTTCCGAGCCTGCTCGAAGTGGTCTGTGCTTCTCCTGGAACTGTATCTCTGGGAAGGAGATTTCTCTACAGTTGATATGAATTTCTTGAGATGCCTGATGTACTCAGGATAGTGCTCTAAATCACAGTGGCTCCCTCCTTTGAGCCAAAGTGGTTCATATTTCTCTTTACACAGTTCCCAGAGTTGCTTTCCATGGGAGCAATCAACAACTTCATCTGAAGTTCCCTATAAAATAATATGAAATACTCAATTGTGAAAGATAAAATGACATAGTATTATGATCAGAACATCTGAGGGATTTTAACAAATAAAAAAACACTAATAGCTTTTACAAATACTATTTAAGACTTATTTCTTCGACTCTTTTGATTCTTCAAATTATGATCTCCAAAGTCCAGAACACTAGTGATGCTTGTGTTCTAATAAGGAAACAAAAACTATTGTTCCAGGGAGCTGGTCAGCCATTCTACTGTTCATCCCAACTTAGTGAGGAATGATGTCACCAACATAAGTACAAATATAAGACTGGAGAAGATAAACTGGTTCTATGAAAAAGTTAATTATTGGTTAAGCAATTAAAACCTAAAAACTAAAACTAAAGACATCAGCATTCTTACCTAATGCAATTATAAAATGGTTGACTATGCTACGACATACCAAATATCTCTATAAGAAATCAAAAGAAGACAAGTTCTGATCAAATGCATATGCCAGCACTTGACATATATAATATTCATTGAGGTCAGCATAAAGCATAATTTCTCTGAGTACAAACAAAAAGCATAGGAATCCCATCCAGGGATCACGGGCTTCACTGACGCTATCTCTATCCACTGCAAACACATTCATGATGTATATATATATATATATATTTTTTTTTTTTTTTTCTTTTGGAAGCGCTTAATAGTCTGCTCTAATTTGTCAATACTACTTCAGTACTTGTTTTTTTCTTTTAAAATAATCTAAATAGGTAAAACCCGAAGTTTTGCTCTTTACTCCAATAATTCACTCTGGAGAAACTAAGTAATATCTAAATAAAGGTCAACTATGCACCTTCTAAATCATCCTTTGTTCACCTCTACACCATTTTTTTTTGGGTTTAAGGCTGTAACTATTTCCATTCTCAGAACTTCAAAAATCCTCCAAAACTGACAATTACAAGAGACCAAAATGACGGCTATCTCCTCGTTTGGATTTGAGACACTTGCATGGCCCAAAAGTCCACTCCAGGTCTAGAGCATTAGACTTGATTGAAAAGAACTGGACTCCTAAGACACTGCTACATGGAAGAAACTTATGACAGCCTATGAAAAGCTATTTAATATTCAAAAGGAAACGACAAGGTAATGCCATCAGCGGTTTGCATCTACTGATTTCGCGCTGAACCCATACAAAGACTGCCACACAAGAACATGAATGGTGAAAAATCCATGAGAAATTAAATTAAGTGCACGTTTAATTTATATATAAATTCAAAATATTATATAGAAATATGTGGGGCTGTAAAGATGAAAACGGAAAATGTCATTCGTATGTCCAGAAGACTCAAACATATATAACATTGGGTAGAAAATATTATAGAATAGCTTACTTACATGAATGATAAGAACGGGACAATTTACAAGTGGAATCTTGTCAATATTCTGCAAACAAACAAAGAAGAGATAACATACAAGTTTAATGAGAAAATAATTCATTTATCAATTAAATAGAATGCATATGGGAAAGAGACCAAAAGAAGAGTCATGTTACCTTATAAATGTCAAACCAGTATGAACGCTTTACAGGATACATGACTCTTAAGCCGGAAAGTATGGGACTGTGCAGAACAACGGCCTTTAACTGAGGCAATCGAGCGGCAAGATCCAAAGTCGGGCCACTTCCAACAGATTGGCCATAAAGGATGATATCTTCCTGCTTCGTACCATAACTTTCCTCAAGACACTTATATGCAGCTTCAATATCTGCATATGTGTGTTGCTCACTAGGCTGCAATTTAGGAAAGCTATGAAATTTAGATGATCCTTTTAACACTCAACTATTATTGCCACATAAATCAAATAATAATTTTTTGTATTAGTTTTTTAATTAAAAATCAGTAACAAACCTTTCCAGTTGATTGCCCATATCCAGAATAGTCATATCTGCACACAGACACATAAGCAAATAAGAGAGCTGCTCATTTTATGCTTGATTAATCACCATTTGAATAATTGAATATTTGTTTCTGTATCCGAAAACCATTAACAATTATCAAACTAAAATATGCATACGGAGGTTTATCTCCAAAACAGAAGCATTCATAATCGTTGGAGATGAATAGCCTGGTGAACCTATTAAACTGAAAATATGATCAGCATAAACATGCTTATCTTATCCTTTCAATCTAGTCTCATATTATGAGATCAAACCTCAGCAGCCTAGCAAATTTCCATCTTCATTATATCAAGTGACCTACCAATAATCTACAACTAAATATTTATACCAAAGTACTTCAGAACTTTCTAGTTGAACCAGGATGCTAAAGAGGATCATAACATAGCCACCAATAAAACTAAGAAAAAACTTCCATATTCAGCCAATTTACATTAATCCCAGCTAAAATCAGTAAATCTAGATGTCTTGTAAACCAAAAAGAAAGGAATAACCATAATCACTCCAAAATTCCAACTAAACAAAGCTTATCTACTAGAAACACCAAAAACCCAGATGCCAGAACTGACAAATCAGTACAAATCAACAAAAACATCAAGGTTCCCAAAACAAAAAATGTTAAGACAGCCAAAATCACAGAATTGCACAAAAGGAAACACAAAAAAACAGAGTAAAAATGAGTAAAACAGAATAAAAACAGAGTACCCCATGAGATTAACCCTCAAGTGGATGCTTAATTCGATGAAGAGCTCATACATCTGACCCAGATCGGCAGCGTTTCCATGAGAATACAACAATGTTGAGCTAGCCATGGGGTGCCTTATATACATTGCCACTATCTCAGTGCCTTTTCTAGTTGGTAACTTAAGGATTTCAACATTTTCCCGGTGTGGAAACGGACTGAGAAGCAAGAGACCAGTAAGGTCATCAGTGATGAGCTTGTATGAAGGTGGGTTGGGCGGAAAAAAAGCAAACTTTGCCGCCATTGATGAAGTAACTCCACCCATTTCTGTCTCTTGCTCTGTTTTTTGCTCTCTTTTGTGTGTTTTATTCTTTCTCTAGAGAGGATAATAGTTTTTTGGGTTTTGGGTTCTGAACTATTCAGATCAACATTCTTTCCTTAAATTATTTTATTTATTTATTTTCCCTTTTCTTTTATTCTTTTTTCCAGAACCTTAAACTGTTTAGGGGGAGAAGAGGAGATAGAAAGTGGGAGAGAGAGAGAGAGAGGATTTTGTCCTTCTAGTGGTTAATTAATAAGGTGGCTTGAGAGAGAAAAAGAGAAGAGTCAAGAGTGTGAGTGTGTTGTGTTGTGTTGTGTTTTACTTTGTTTTTAACTTTGGGTTTGGTCACAACCAGAGAAAAAGCCACATGATGTGTAGGGACATGTAAATTGGACAGAAAAATTTTCATATCAAATTGTTGGGGTGTAGTGTAGTAGCGTACTAGTACCTAACTCTATATCAACTCCATGTGAATAAAGTTGAAGAAATGTGACTTCAGGATTCATTAACCATTTTCCATCAACCTCATCATTTAATGTTTTTCTCTTAATTTCATCATGTTGATCCAAACTTCTTATTCACTAAATCCCAATCCAATTTGAGATATAGGGGATCTTCAACTTTCAATCCCACCTTCATCTTGTTTCAATATCTAAATTGATTAAAAACCAACAAACCCATTTGGCACCCACATTTTTTTTTTTTAAAATCAAAACTAAGAAAAGAAAAAAAATAATAATAATAAGAAGGCCCACCTCTGTTTCCAGAGATGAGAAGGGAACATTCTGTTCATTTACAACTTTATATAATTATAATATTTTTTTTTAATTCAAAGGGCCAAACCAGGCCGAAGAGAATGCTTGCGTGTCCAAAACCCAAATACCCGGATGAATAAATCATTTTTGTGAATTTATGGATGATAGATGATTTTGCTTGACCAAATATAGTATTCTAATGAGCTCTTGAAAACTTGGGAGTAGAATTTTGTACAGTAACTATGCATCAACTCTACTCATAACTGTAAGTATGGAATCAAGCCCAACTTTTTATTCCTCATCCTCACAATCACCATCACTCTTGCAGATTTTTTAAACAGTTTCTTTGGCGCTTTGCTTTAGGCATATGTTCATTTCAAGAAAAAGAGATATATTTTCATTACAATTATTTTTTATTAGTTAATCTAGAACCACGCAAATATTTTTGTTTGTAAATGACTCTGGATAAACAATACAAAATGTATGTTCAAGGCAGACAAAACATTTCTAAGCTTTTAAGGTATGACCCTGGCCAAGGGCTTTAAAAAGGTTTTAAGCTTTTTAAGTTTTAACCTCTCCCTTTTCAGTTTCTACCATGGTTTTAACCTACTGATTTCCATCAATCTTGTTTTGGCGTGGGCTAAACAAATGGAAATTTCAAGGCAATAGGAGAACAATCACATGGGATCGAAGGCTTTTCCATTAAAGGGCATTATTGCTAGTGATTGGAATTTTTTTACAAAATCAATCTCCCTATTTCATCACTCACTCCAATCCCTATGTATCTCGTTCTCGTGGCCATCACTCACACCTTATGCTCACCACGTGCATTCTTCAAATCAACGAAAGATCAAAGATGAATAGGTGGCCGTGACTCCCCCAAGAAAGGTCATTCTGATCACTGGTCTTGCCTAGAAAGGTATAACAATGGCTAAAGAATAAAGACTTGAGTTCTTGGGTTAAAGTGCTCAAAAATCACTTTAACCCAATGTTAAAGTACACTATGAATTATTATATTATTATTTGTCATGTCTCACAGTACCAAAACCATTGAGATAAATCAAACACAAATCAATGTATGGATAAACATTCAATATATATTTGCTGATCTGTTCAAGATCAATACACATTTGTAGTTATTACAATGATTCTATTCTTATTAGATGACAAGTAAAATGCAAACAAATCCAGATGATTTGATTTCAAAATCATCATGAGCCAAGCGATAAAAACTCCTGTTTTTATAAGATCCCCCCCTGATAATCAGAGCGAAAAAGTTTTGATGACAAAATCTCTAAAGCAGGACGGCTCATACTAAATCGTGATTTGGTCAAAACTAACCACATTAATGTTCTGGTCTAGAAATGCTGCAAGTGGGACAGAGTAATGGGAGGCCTTGCCCTACAAGCAACAAATGCAACATATCAACCACACCTTCTGGACCCAAATGTCAGGCATGAGATTGGAATCAAGGTCACATTACAAAGACTCAATGACTTAATTGCAATTGATAAAATTGAAAAGATTAGGAAATATGAAACCAGAAACAGAATATAGGGGATGTTTGTATCATGATGGGGTTCATAATATTAAGCAAATGAAAAAGAAAGAAAGAGGTGGGTCTCACTAAACTTAGCTCTATCTTCTTGTTATTAAAATGTGATGATGAGATATGTCCCTTGTCTGCAGCAGAGATGTTAAACAATGACTCTCAGAATTTTAAGTTCTAAACTTCAAATTTTTTGTGGTTCCTAGTTCTAGTAAGAAGAAGCAAGGTAAATTTATTCAGAAATGCGGCAACAGGGAGTCCAAAGACTGTTCCTGCTCCCGTCTTTGTCAGGGAAGATGCCAATCGTCTTCCCAATTCTCATCGTACAAACACAAGGTAAATTCATCGAGCCACAAGCAAATCAAACCTCTGAAAAGGTCTACCGGTCAACTTTAATAGGAGGACCATCTTACCAAAGTAGAAACTGTTCAGATTTCTGAGGGTCTAATTCCTCAGAGCATGCTCCCTGTAGGATCAAATGTATCATGTTCAGTAGTTCATTTTATGCCCAATAACATATGGCAGCCAAAGATGCCCGCTCTAAGATACAGCAGAAGAGTACAAATTTTCAAAATTCTTTGCCATGACCAAAATCCTGCAGAGCTACCAATAATTTGAGGGTGGCCAGTTGGGTAGTGTGGTGCCTGGTCAACATCAAGCGTGAGTAATTTTGACTTGATTATTAATAAGAGAGGCTGTACTCTTCATGCAGACCAGTGGGACTTAAATCAAGAGAAAAAAAGAAAAAGAAGGAAATCTTATATATAGCAACATAGTCACAAAGACCTCGGTGACGTTAAATAAAGTATATGGATTGTTCGACCATGCTTCCCTGGCATAATGCAAGCTGAACAAGTTGTCTTACAGGCGTACCGACATGGCAAATATTTACATAAAACTCAATAGAACTTTCCCTCCTTTTCGTAAGACATAGCCCACTTCACCAGCAGCATTTTCAATTGACTTCCTCTTGAACTCTCATCCCTTACATTACTGTTCCACTGTAAAGATTATTTACTTTTACTGCATCCTATCTGGATGGAAATGCTTCTTCAATCCATTTCATACTCTTGGTGCAAGATCACAAATACGCTCCGTATCCCATCTTAGTTCCCAAATTATCACAGCACCCATAGATTCTGAAGGATCCGCTGATACTTTCAAATTAAAACAGATTCGTACTCATTATTTTTGAACTAAAACTAGAATTCACTGCACATTATTGCATACTAACCCACTTAATCACTCTAAAGCTAGTCTAATGGATGAAGTGACTACACTCATCAACAGAGCCTTTTGCTTATTGACAAGCAGGGGACAGTTATATAGCAAAGTGATCTCTCTAGTCAGACAACAACTCCTTTTTATTTCACATTTTTTCATAAAATATAACATTACTGGTATCAGGACAACGAAAAATTCCCATGTCTTCACAAAGTAGAGTCTTATCTTGAAACAGCAGATCCAAAGATTCCAAAGTGAAGAACCATTACTAGCATCCTTAATAGCCATAATGCTGCTATTGCTTGATTTTGCTTCAATATTCTTCATCAGAATATGTAGCAATAATAAAAAATAAAGGCAAGAGTAGAGGACACCTGTCAGCAATACTGATTTTATGTAATACAAACATGTGTTCTATAGACAGGTATACCACTGATCCACAAAGAGAATACACATATGCGTACGGACACACACACAAATATATATGTATATATAAACAAGTAACCTTCCATGAGTAGACCCTCAACAATGATCTGAAGTTGGACCTAAGGTTTCGTGTAGTATCTGCCCGGTAGTCTCCCTAGTTAATTTCCTGCTCCGCAATGGGTATGTAAGATGCACTCACAAGAATTCTTAATGGCAATGTGAACCACAATTATACACTGAGTTTTTTATACTATTCCTATTTCTAGTCAAGCCAATATTGCAGAATCGTTAAACAAATAGGAGTCACTAAAAGGATAGAAAGTTTTTAATTTTCTAAAGAAGGCACTAGACCTCATCACAATTCACTCTTCTATTAGAAGAAGCTAAGGAAATGCATGTTGAAGACAGAAAAAAGAAGAAGAAATGAACTCTGACTACTTGGTTAAAAGTAAAACCAAAGGCTTTTACCACAAAGCCCAACCCTTGGCCTTATCAAATACTTTAATATATGTTATATATACATCTCAAGTTGGGGCATCCACACTTTCTTAAAATCAACTAATAAGACTTAGACTCCTGCATGCAAGGGTTTGCAGAATTTTATTTTAGAGAATTCACTTGGCAGTAAATAAAATAGAATGCGACTTTATCAACTCTTTCATGTGATAGTTTAAGTTTGTAATTCCATTCCACACCTGAGAGTATAGTACCATGGAGCACACAATTACATGGTAATCAGAAGTAAAAAATGCAACCAGCATTTAACCACAATACCAGAGATGAAACAGTTTGTAGGTTTAATACACAGATTATCTTAGAAACGAACTAGTAACTGCCAGAAAGGATGTGAGAAATTATTAGCAAATTGTAATTATATTTAGATAAGGAAGCATCAACCCTACTCGCATGTTGACTAAGAAGAAGGACTGTGCTTTCAAATCCCACATGCCCGCACTATTCCCTAACACAAAACACATCATGATAGTATCCAACCTAAAATACTTAAAGCAGGCATTTTATACACAAACACCTACTTTTAATCAAGCAATGTAAGTCAACTATGTGATAAATTTCATTTCAAACAAAACATTATTCCGATACCAAAAGAAAAAAAAAATTGTTCTCTTTGAAAGAAAATGTTGTTTGTTACACAGCTGCAAAATTAGAGTGCAAAATTGAACATTATAACCAATAAAAGTAACATAAAAAAAACCGATTTATGCTTTGAATAATCTCTTCACTCCAGGATTGAACTTTTCAATAAAATGGAAAACTTAAACATTAAAAAACTGGAACAATCAAACCTAAGTCTGTCTCTAAGACGCTTCCTCAGCTTCCTGTACTTGTGCTTGTTCATCTTCTTCTTCCTCTTCTTCTTCACACTATCAGCGTACACCGTCCCCGACCCATCATCCGAAACATCGTTTTCGGGCTCAGAATGAATCGACCCAGATGATAAAATCGGGTCTAGAAAAAAACCAAATGGAAAGCTTGGGTAAAATACAGAGGAGTTGAAATGGATGAAGTTCTCGGCTGTTTGCGGTGAATGGCGATGATGATCTGCTTTGGTGTCGATGTGGGTTTGGTGATTAAGAAGAAGAGGAGGCGTTAAGAGGGTAGGTGATTGTTGGGCGTGTAAAGAAACAATGAGTCTTGTTGGCGGTGGCTTTTTGAGGAGCTTTTGAAGACAAGAAGCCATTGAAGTTGAACAAGCTCTCAAAGGAAAAAAGAATGGCTCCTCTGTTTCGGCAGTGTAGTGTTTGCAGGGTTTTGACCCTTACTATGTCCCAATTCCACAAGCCTTGTAATTTTTTTTTTATCTATGTCAAATTGTCAATTGCTTATATACTGAATATATAGAGGAATGTAGAAAATATAAAAAAAAAATATTTAATGTAGGGTGAGTTCGGTCATCGGTGGTTGCCATTGTTTTCCCCATAATCACTTATTTCGCAATCTATCGTCCTAAAAGTTTTCGATAAACATATTTCAAAAGTGATCATGGAAATCTATTTATCAAAGGCTCACGTTTGGTTCAAGATTGGGAATATTATTCTTGGTATTCCTAAAAAAGTTAAACAGTAAAATACCTAAAATCTCTCATTTTTGGGAATACTATTTTCAATATTATTTAATTTTTTTAAAACCCTCTAAATTTGTTCATTTAATTAAATAACCCTAAATATTTTTTTTAAAATTACAAAACACCCCAACAATCCACATTTACCAGATTCCGGCCACCACTACCGGAAAATGGCCGGAATCTGGTAGGATGGCGCACTACCGGCTGAATCTGGCCTGTAGTGCGCCGATCTAGCCTTTTCCGGTGGATCTGGCCGGAAAAGGCCAAAGATCTGGCCGTTGACGGCCAAATCTTTGGCCGTAACACTCGGTCACGACGGCCAACAAACGGTCGTCGTTGACCATCAACGACGACCGTTTGTTGGCCGTCGTTGAGAGCAAATACGGCCAGATCTGATCGTAGATCTGGCCTTTTCCGGCCAGATCCACCGTGGATCTGGCCGGAAAAGGCCATAGCGACGCATGACCGACAAGATCCAACCGGTCATGCGCCCATAAGGCGACTCCGGCCACCTCCGGTGGTGGTCACCGGCTGGGGGTGTTTGAGGGTGGGTTAGGGGTATTTTTGTTCACTTTTAATGTTTTATTATAGGGGATATTTTGTAAAAAAACAAACATAAAGGGTATTTTATTAATTTATAAATTCTACATCGTAATACCCGCCCAATTCAACTTTTTTTAACTTTTTTCAAAAAACTTTTCCCAAAACCCCCAAATTTTGAACCAAACGAAGCCAAAGGATTTCAAAAGAGGATTTTCTAAGTTTTTGAAAATAAAAAATTGCTTTTAGGTATTCAATTGCAAAATTACCCCAAATTAAACTTTAAATCAAAATTCTTTTTTTGTAAACAATATTTAAAATTAAATTAATAAGATAGTAAACAATATTAGAAATTGAAAACTTTAGAATTGGCGAACAATGTCGGATGCCATAATACTATTAAGATCTCACATTGGAAGAGAAAATGGTGGATATATGAGTTATAAAGGTTTAGACATCTCCCATGACAAGTCGATTTTTTAAGAAGAATTATATCCAAGCCCATAAAAGACCCACAACCCAACCTAATTATTGAGTTATTGAAGTAAATTCCTATCAAATACATCGACGATGATCATGAACCTGTTGATGGTGAGTGAATGTACATCGCCACCCATCTCAATGGTGTTGACAGTTCATTGGCAGCATTTAGTCAGTGTACAAATATTTTTTTAAATTTCAATTTTTTCTATTTAAGAGCTTGAATTTTTATATACTTTAATAATAGCAAAAAACTAATTCAAAATATATCTATTATTGCTCTTTTTACATTGTTAACATATTATCCCCTAAAAGTAAAAATGATTTTAAAATTAAGAAAAATAAATACTCTATTAGATTAATTCTAAATTTCATTATTTTAAAAGTAGACCCATAAATGATTATGAAACAAATTACAACAATATCAAACTAAGTCTTAATAAGTTCTTTAAAACAATATTGAGATATGATTTTATGAAAAAATTGAAAAAGAAAAGGGTTCTTCTATATGTTATTTGTAGGTTATTTTAATTATAAAAAAAATAAAAAATCCATTCCAATTTTTATTTTAATTTACTAAATATATTTGTTTAAAATGGATAAATTTAAAGAATTTTTTTAGAGGTAAGATTAATTTGTTATATTATACTTATATACCGGGGTGGTGTATGTCAAATTGATATTACAAGAACATAGAGGTACAATATTTAACAAGAATGGATGAAGCTGAAACCGAGTTGAATTGGGTAAAGTTAATTAAGGAGGATTTTATGCATTAAAATTTGTCTATATTAAGCAATGACTTTTAAATTTATATATTTAAGGTTATCATCCTGTCATGTTCGATTTTTATAAGAGGTTTCATTCATGTATATAAGACCTTTAAAAAATTCATCCAAAATTTGCATATTATATGTCATAGTGTTCTATTTTTTATTAAGTGAAATGCTATATGAAAACAAGATCATTTGAGATTAAAAAACAAAAGAAGAAGTGATGGAATGCAGGAATATTCTTATACATACTTTCAAAATATCGTATAACATTAATACACTCTTAAACAGTATCTAATTTTTGTAGCCGAAAAAAAAAAAATGAAAAAGTTTGCCCCCATGCAGGATCGAACTACAGACCTTCAGTTTACAAGACTGACGCTCTACCACTGAGCTATAGGGGCAGTTGATTTTCGGTCGTCCCATTTTTAAATAATGTTTATTTTTTAAGATTATTTTTAGCACAGAATAGGATCATTATTGCTAATTATTACTAATTGATGATAACATAATCACTCTTTAAATTTATTGTCAAATCCAAAGTAGCCCCTAATGGGGCCATTGACATTACATTACATCTCACACATGAATTTTATTTCATAATAGTACCATAATAAACACACAAAACAAAACGCATCATGGTTTGGAGGCCGTATTACATATAGCAAAGCTAATTAGAAGAGAAACTTAAAGCCCCCCATATTATTAGTATAGCGAGCTTGAGCCTATGCCTGGAACATGATCATCATGGCAGCAGCAGAAAGTTGTGAATTTCTCCATCACTCGGAGGCACTCAGGGCATGTCATGCTGTGCGGAGTTCTTCCAAAATGACTCGAGAACTCAAAGCGGCAACATGGGTGAGCAATGCCATGAAGTTTCTGATGATGCTCCTTAAATGACACATCAAAACCTTTAACAGGCACGTTTTCCTTCCAAATATCATATTCCAACAATGCAGGCACAATGGTGGTTCCATGTCCATTCACTACTACCTGGGAGCCTTTGCTTAGCACGGCCCATCCGCCGTCTCTGTCATAGCTCAGAAGTTTCTTGATTTCTTGCATCATGGGGTCTTGGTCATCGGCTCTGCCCAGTTGAATCTTGGAGAATAGCATGCTCTCGAGACGTGTCCAGAAGAACCATACCATGGTGAGGTCTGGCCACGCCTGACTTAGCTTTTCAATTTGGATGCTTGCCATGATTCGTCGCACTTGTTCCCTCTTGGTGCTCTTCCCCACATACACCATCTCCAGAGGGATGCGTGCAGCAGTTGCAACTGTGCGTGCTGCGTTTGTGAATTTACGTATCCATTCTAGATCATCTCCTCCATACAAGAAAATGTATTTTCCTTCTCTAATCTGAGTACAAAACAGAATAATCCCATTTCGAATTAGTAAATATTTAGTTGTATAATGTTATTGGATACTAGAATGAATGAGGAGTTGGAATTTACCCAATTGAGAACCATTGGATCAATGCCATCAACTAGAAGCTCAAGCCTCCAGGCTTCTTCCTTCCAGAGTGCTTCTTCTCTCATGCTTGTGAAAGGGAAGGCATTGCTTCCCCAAATCCACATCATGTGAATTGCTTTTGGGCAGACCACCCTCCCTTGAGGGTCTAGCACTACAAGAATTGGCCTGTTCTTGAAATGCCACACTTCCTTGATGAACTTGATCACTGCTTTCTCTATCAGGGTTGGATGGTGCACTGTGTACCATGACATTGAAGCCTGCAGGATCTCAAATTGCTTTTGCATTGCTTCATTCCACTCGATTGACCGATCCACAATTGGAATCCAAACAACCTCAAATTGACTCTCTAGCCTGCCTGCTTGCTGCCTTGATTCACTGTAAATTTGTTCCAGAATAGAAAGCTCTTCGTGGGAGAAGTCTAGGCCAGAAATGAGCAGCAATACATTCTTCCTCCGCAGCACATCAATGCTAACCTGTTTATCACATAAAAGATCAAATTTGCCGCTGGTTAAGACTGAAATATTAGTAATGGTATATGATATGTCGGAAGGCGAACCCTTTTCTTAGAAGCACCATCAACAAGTGGCAGCAAATCATCCTTGGCATAGATCAAGGCCCTTAGGATCTTCATGTTGTCAACATGGAGCGTTTCAAAGAGATGCAGAAGCATTTGATAGGCTTCAAGACTTTTCTTTTCCTCTACGGCAAACAGAAAATTTCATATCATTAATTAAGCAGGTACAATTTAACATATGGGCACTGCATGTTTCAATAAATCAAACTCAGAAAGAGGGCTAATTAACCTATGTATTGGTAGCATGTAGCCAGCTGCTTCCTAAGATGTTCATATATGGTCTTGAGTTTGTGAGCCAAGGTGGATAGCTCCCATGACTCTGTGGTTGATACTGCATAACTGAAATCAGTGCAGCAGAGGATCACATATATGGCATAGAATAATTCAACTAATGGTTTCATATTGGAGTTTGAAGATTTTTTTACCATAACAAAGTCAACTTAAATAAAACTTGTCTAATGATATGAGCATTAATTGATATATTGGGAAGGAAGGGAATCATACTCATGGCCCATGCTAGTGAGCATAGTGATCTGCGTTGCGCAAGCCACGATACTCCTTATGGTCCAGTAGACAGCGATTGGGATATGGGTCATGGCAGTGGAAAATGCAGCTACATCCTGGTGAATGTAGGCGGATGGTAGCTCCTTGAACTCAATGACGCACTTGGTCACATCCATCATAGCCTTGATCAGATTGTTAAGTGCATCAAAGCGTGCTTTCAATGGACCAGTGTTCTCCATTAGGGAAGGCAATTGCTTCAGGATTGCCATTGATTTGGCTAGTTGGTTTGCGGGGTAAATCTGAGCAAGGAGCCAGAATTCTCCATAGTTTAGAGCAAAAGCTGCCAGGGTGAGCACCAACTTAGCATCCCAAGAGTAGGTTGCTAGCAGGCTGAATAGAGAGACAGTTGTTGCATGCGCATCTGAACCTCCCAAAGCTTTGTATGCTATCTGAAAATTCATATTGAAATTGTATGTTTAAATAAAAAAAAAATACTAAATATGAACAAACTAGTGCTTATGCGTTTTATCATTTGAAATACCTCGCAAGAAATCCTGTCAATCGTAAAAGATATTGCATCAATCATGGCAAACAAACCAGCTTGCTGGGACTTGTCCTCAATCTCCATTTGTGCTTGGACACCCTGCAATAAACTACAATTGATTAGCCATGAAAAAAAAAAAATAAAGATAGAAACATCAGCAATATTAAACACATATAAAGTAATATCATATCACCTCAGGGATATCAACTTGAAAGGTGGCACGGTTGAGGATGTCCTGAACGAGAAAGAAAAGAGGTTTAACATCAACCTCTCTTCCATCAGGGGTGTGGGTTGCTATGATTTGCTTCATCATGATATTGTCATCAGACATAGCCACCATACCCCGGTCGCCCCTGATGAGCTTCTGGGTATCAGCACCAGAGCCTGATGACCAGTAAGCCATGTAGATTTATGCAAAAGGTAAGATTGAAATTAAGATAGGAAGAGAAATCGGGTTGTGTGGTTTGTTGCAATATGTGTTGAGGTATATATAGCCATCAGCAACAAAATTCAGGGATGTTGAATCAACTACTTTGCTTCCAGTCCAATCAAAATGTTTGATCGTTAAGAGGAAGCCTGGCTTTTGTTGTCCCTTTCCTCTCTCTCACTTTACTAATGAACCAAGAGAGCCCGCAATATTGATTCACAAGGTTCAAATGTGGTCCATCTTAGTTAAAAGTAAATAGAATTATTAACCTTAATTACATTGTATCATTCTAACTAAAGGATTCAAATAAACATATTTATGATAGAACCACGGTGTAACTTTTGGGATCAAAATCCACTTCTTGAAAAAAGTTTCATACGAAGAAATAAGACTTTGTTCAGTAAGTACTAATAAAGAAAAACGAATAAATGTAAGAACTTCAAATAAAAAAATGGGTACAAAGAGGGAATATACAGTATCACTATCACATTTGAATAAGATGGTTTTATTGAATACGCAGGCAGCAGCGAGAAACATGTTTGAAGCAACTATGTGCTTTGCTTCCTTGCTTGTGCTCATACAGGGAATTTTTGTCTTGTGCTCATCCTGGGAATTTTTTTTTTTTTTTTGATAAAGGCAAAGAGTGAAGAGAAAATAAACTGAGAGATTTGATTCCTTGCTTTTGCTTAGGAAAATCTGGAATGTATTATGGCATGGACGCCAAATCTAGGAAGGAATAACTTGAATTTCGTTTTTATGAACAACTTGTCTCCTGCCAGCTTACTGAAATCCAACAAAGAATTCTATTTTTCATATTCACTTTTCTATAATCACCAGCTAAGGTGCTAGTAACTCTGGATGGCATCAATGGTTTAGGATCTTTATTTTCTTACTTTATACATTCTTAAGATCTATATATTTCTTTCCTATATTTTTTTCTTTAACTATATATAATTGTATCATTTTCCAAATATAAATAAATACAAGGGTCTTCGTTACAATTCTCTGGAATCTGCTTTTAGCTTATTTGTTGGTTAATATAATATATAGAAAATAGGATAGTTGTCAATGTTGTAGAGAATTTTATAACTCAAAAGCAGTGACTGATTTCTCCATTAATCCACTTTGAAAGTTTGAGTGATTTTACTGTTTCTATAGTTTGCATCAAGTTAACAACAGAGCAAGTTATTGTGTTACTGTTTCAAAATGACCAAACTAAACTCAAGTACAAGTTAGTTCTAAGAGAAAAGGTATGATGCATGCAGTAGCCGAATATCAAACAATCGTGGAGGTGGTGGACAACGACGGTAAGGGGAGGTGATGACAAAGGCCAACGGAGAGCGGAGAAGAGATAAAGTCGGTTCCTCTCTTGGCTGATCTCCTACATGGTTTCTCTAATTACAATGACTTTAAAGGAGGGCAGCGATAATTAAGTATAATTTCAGGGGAAATTTGAGATAATTCTCAAAAGTAATTAAAGTTGTATTGATTTAATGAGCCAACTCTGATCCATCATTCCCTGTCTTTAAATGTTTTCTGATTTCTCCTTTAGCATATCCATGGTAGGGCAACTGCAGATAGAGAGCTTGAAAGAACAAACAAACAATTTATTCAAAGCATAGCGAACAAGAGAACGAACACACTGACTGTTTCTTAACACTCACACTCACACTCACACTCACACTCAGTAATTAGTATTATTCCAAACTTCCTACTCACTGCAAGCAATCTCACCATGCATGAAGCTAAGCTAGCAGTATTGCATCATTGGTAATATAACATAACATGTGGCTCTTCTGAGCTGTTTATTTATTCATCAGTGCACGAGGAGCACTCATATATGATGAACCTCATCTCCATGGGGCGGCTACATTTATCGCAATGCCTTCCTTCTGGTGCGGTCGCACCATTAACGGGTAGCACAATTTGGTACGGTTGCCGATACGGTTCTGAGAGCTGCTTTACTTGCAGTTCACTTGATAGATTATCTGGCTCCGTTATTGGCAGTTCACTTATTTGATAATCTGGTACTGAGAGCCGCTTAAGGTGATCACGTAGTGCCGGCAGAAAACCCACCATTTCGGTGGAACCTTTAGCAAACAAGGCCCATCCATATTTACTGTTATCATAGCTGAGCATTGTCGAGATTTCGCGCATTATTTGGTCATTTTCAACAGTTTTGCGCAGCTTATCTTTGGAGCGCTTCATGCTCTTCAGCCTAACCCAGAAGTGCCAAATTGAGGTTGAGTCACTCCAGTAGTGGCTGAGTTTCTCCACAGCTACGGTTGCGGTGTTCCTGCGAACACTATGATTTCGATTGCTCTTTCCCACATAAACCATTCCCAGGGCGATACCTGCTTCTTCAGCAACACAATGTGCAGTTTTTGTAAATTTTCGGATCCATTTTATGTCCTCTCCTCCATACAAGCAAATGTGTCTTCCTTCTGCTATCTGGTCAAACAAGAAATTTCAAATATTAGTAAATACAAGCATCCTTGTTAATAATTAAGACCAAAAAAAAAAAAAAAAATTCAAAAGCATCGTGCACAATTCAGAGAGAGGTATGTATACCCATTTGAGAATCACTTTGTCAATGTCATCCACCAGGAATTCAAGACACCAAGTTGCTTTCTTCCATAACTCTTCCTCCATTTCTTCGGTGAAAGGGAAGGCCTTATTACCCCAAATCCACATCAAATGGAGTGCATTACTGGGACTTAAAACCTGTCCTTTTTGGTCTAACGGCACAACAACACGCTCCTTTTGAAAATCCCACTTTTCCTTTATAAATTTTATGACATTCGTATCAATCAATGAAGGTTGCTGCACACTATACCATTTCATAGCTTCCTGAAGACTCTTAAATTTCTTTTGCTTGTCAAGAGTATTCCATCTGGTTTTTGGGTCTAGAATTGGGAGCCACACTACCTCATACGGCCGACTCTCCTGATCCTGAAGGTATATCTTTTCAAGAATGGAAATCTCTTCTTGTGAGATATCTAGGTCTGATATGAGCAGCAGGACATGTTTTTCCTCTAGGACGTCAAGCTTTACCTATTTAATTCTCATGACCAAGGTGAATGCTTAATTAGAACCATAACTTTGGAAGATATAAATGATATAATAAGAGAGTGCTGAGAAAAATTCCTTCTCAAAATTTCTCTTTTATTTCTGGAAGTCCTGTTATTCTTGCTTTAGAGTTTACACTACTTAAAAATGCTAAATTTGTGAAAAAGAGATTCGTGTTTCATCAAACTTGTGATTTTTTGAACAGGTTGAATACCTTATTTTTGACAAAGGTAACGTATAACTTCAGTTATGTCAAGAAGATAAAGAAAAAGTGAACAAGAACAAACCTTTCTCTTGGTGGCTCCATGAACAAGCGGCAGCTGGTTATTCTCCTCGTTAAAAAAAGAGTTGATAACCCCCAAGATGCCAATGCTGTTCACATCGTACATGCGCAAAAAGTCCTTATAAGCTTCATCTGGTACCTTTCCTGTGTCAAATGGTGATTTCGTGAGACAGAATTGCAACATATACTTCCATACAGCTGATATCAATGAGTGGCTTACGCATCGTTTCATAGAATTCACATTGGAGCTTTACGAGTTCTTCTGCCAAGCAGCCCAAGCCGGATAACTCTTCTTTTTCTTCTTCTTCTTCTTCTTCTCCTTCCTCTGATATTTCGTAACTGAAATAATAGTATGTTCACTACTAACAATTGAATAAATGATTGTATAATTATCATGAGAAACAAATACATACCCAAAACCCATATCGGTGAAGCTAGTAATCTGAGATGCACAAGCCACAACACTTTTGATGATCCAATAGGTAGCATGTATTGAGATGTCAGACATCTCTCTGGAGGATGGTTTCTTGATCCTAGCAATGCACCAGGTCAAGTCCAACATTGCCTTAACCAGATGCTTAAGTGCATCAAGCTGGGGACTAAGTTTATTTGTGCCGGTGCGTTTTTCTGATAAAAAAACCAGGTCCCAGGATTCACCATAGTTAAAAGCGAAAGCTGCTAGAACCAGCACCAATTTAGCATTCCATTCATAGTTGCTTAACAAGTTGAGTATGTCCAATGTTATTATGTCTGAATTCTCTCTACTAGAGATCTTATTCGCTATCTGCAATTTCATATTCTATTGTAAGTAACTAGAAGATATTTGATTCTCAAATGGGCATGAAGCAGTGAACTCTTTTTTTGTAATGCTCTGAATTTGGAAAATTAAGTTAATACCTCGTAGCCAATGCTGTCAATGGTGTAGTTGTGTTCCTCAAGCATGGAAGTAACTTGTCTTTTGCGGGTTTTTTCCTCTTTGCGTAGTTGTTCATCCTGCAGTTACAGACACAAAACAAAATCAGAAAAGATAAAAAGATAAAAGGAGTAAATTAATTTAGTAACACAAACGAGCTCCATTCATAGAGTGAATCACAATATAGTTGACCAATTATTCAAATCAAATGGATTAGTAAATGTATACCTTGGCATTATCATCATCCTGGAAAGGATGATCAAGAATGTCTTCAATGAGGCAGAGAAGATTTTCGACTTCTTCAAGGATTCGTTCATCACACTTATGTGTGGCCTGAATTTGGCTCAGAAGAGTGGCCTTCAGAAGAGCCTCAGCCATTGTTGAATGCTCTCAGCTAGGTAGACTTCTGTTTCTAGCAAAATTTGGATATTGTTGATATAATCAAAAGAAGAGAAAGAAATCTTAGAAATGGAGTAAAGCCTCATGAGAATCAACTTCCTTGCTTCGATTGCAATTAAAATATTGCTAACAGTTAAAAAGAAGCCTTTGGCTTTATTCTGCTCCCTTTAACTTTACCTGAAAACAAGGTTTCAAAATCACACATCCAAATGAGTAAAGAGGAATTTGTGAGCTTTAAGAGGAATTTGCAGTCTTGATTATACATTCTGTAAAACTTTTTATCCAAAACCAAGAGAAAAGGGAGACTTCATTCTTTATTTTAGTCCTTTTTTAATTAAATATTAATCAACTGAGCCACAGCTACCAGGGAAATAAAGTGATATAAACCATAATTGATTAATAATTTGCTGTTGGGATGTCTGACCTGCGACTCATCAGCCAAGTAAATAACCTTAATTCAGCAAAGTTATTCTGGAGATGGGCTAATGAAAACAATTTAGAAAGAGGAGGATTGAGTTCTCTACTTAACTAATTCTCTAAGACTTGAAGTTGACAACTGAACGAGGGAACCCTCAATAACCGCTCTTATTAGTAACCCACGTGGATCAAACTAAGAAATTCTTGAGTAATATATCCAAGAATCCTGGTTGACCGTTGGGTCACTTTGAATTACTGAATCTTGATCCCATTATCTCCCTTTTTTTCTCTAATTAACTGGGAATGAGGAGATATTTTTTAATTCTTTCAATTGATTACATGAATATATGTCATTTGAATTATCTTTTTAATATTCCACTCAATTTCTTTTAATTGTATTTTTTGCTTCAAATGATAACATGATACAGTAGTATGTGGCTTCTTTGTTTTGGGAATCATTGCTTTGCCTTGATAAATTGGCCTGATTGACTTTGCACTTTACAATATCACTGGATTTCAGAAAAAGAAAAAAAAAAATTATACAAAAATCAGGCTAAAACATAGTGAAACCTAATTAAGCTCTCATCCAACCAATTGATCCTAAATTTTTCCCTTGCATATTCCCAAGACAAGAAAGTTACAGACACAGAGATTGAAGGAACAATTTATTCAAACTTTGGAATAAAGATGGATACACACTGTTTCCTTAAATATAAAGTACGATAACAGAGAATAATATGAAAAAAACACTTAACTCACACTTGGTAATTAATATTATTCCAAACTTGCTACTCATTGCAAGCAGTCTTACTATGCATATAGTAGTATTGCATCATTGGCAGCAGCTTGCTGTTTATTCATCACAGCATTGATACATGATATACCTCTCCATGGTGCGACCACATTCTGAGCAAACCACTTTTTCTGGTATCATTCCAGCGGTACCTGGCAGCACCAGTCGGCTGCAGTGATGCGGTGAGTACAGCTGCGTCAGATAATCACTCATTGCTGGCAGAAAGCCCTTTCGCGGTACTTCGTTCTTCCATGCATTATGCTCTTGCAAACAAGTTAAAAATGTACTTCCCTTTGCTCTGATCATTTCGGATGATCCTTTACCGAACACTGCCCATCCGCCTTCACTGCCATCGTAGCTGAGCATCGTCATGATTTCGCTCATTATATGGTCATTCTCAACGGTTCTGCGCAGCTGATTTTTGGAGTGCCACATGCTCTCAATCCTAACCCAGAAGTACCAAATTTCGGTTAAGCCGCTCATGACGTAGCTGAGTTTTTCCGCAGCTATGGTTGCGGAAATCCTGCGAACACGCTCTTTTGGGTTGCTCTTTCCCACATAGACCATTCCCAGGGAAATATTTGCTGCGTCAGCAACAGCATTTGCAGCGTTTGTAAATTTTCTGATCCATTCAATGTCCTCTCCTCCATACAAGCAAATGTGTCTTCCTTCCACTATCTGGCCAATCAAGAAATTTCAAATATTAGTACATTCAGCCATGCAAAGATAGATGCACAACTTAAAATCACTATGCACAAGAACATATGATGGAGAAGATGTATACCCAGTTGACAACGGTTGGGTCAATGCCGTCCACCAACAATTCAAGCTTCCAAGTCTCTTCCTTCCATAATGCCTCCTCTCTTGCTGTGGTGAAAGGGAAGGCCAAAGTCCCCCAAATCCACATCATGTGGAGTGCATTGGGGCTCACAACACGTCCTTGTGGGTCTAACACCACAAGAATAGGCCTTTTCCCAAAATGCCACACATCCTTGATGAATTTTATTACAGCCCTATCAATCAGTGAAGGGTGGTGCACTGTATACCATGGCATAACAGTCTGCAGAGTCTCCAATTGCTTTTGCTTGGCATCAGTCCAATTGATGGTTGGGTCCAGAATTGGGAGCCACACCACCTCGTACTGACTCTCCTGCCTTGTCGGGTGTGATCGGCCCTCAGTATATATCTGTTCAAGAATTGAAAGCTCCTCTTGCGAGATATCTAGGTCTGATATGAGCAGTAACACATTCTTTCGCTTCAGAACCTCCAGGCTTACCTATTTTTATAATTATCATGCAGAAGGTAAATATTTAAATCAGCACCAGATGGAACACGAAGAGTTAGTTGAATAGATAGTCAAATTAGTAGAGAAAAAGTAAGGAGAACTTGAACAAACCCTTCTCTTGGTGGATCCATCAACAAGTGGCAACAGGTCATCCTTCTGGTAGATTAAAGCCTTGATAATCCTCATGTTGTCAATGTGGACCATATCGAACAAATGCAAAAGATTTTGATAAGCTTCAAGATGTTTCTTTTCGTCTGTGTCAAATGGTGATACCATAAATATCCATCTTTCATTCCATACATAATGTTGCATTACTTGTGACATATTCATCTACAAATTTGCACAGAGTTTTAACTCACCTATGTGCTTGTGGCAGCTCTGCAGTTGAGTTAAGAGGTGGCTGTGCATGTTGCTGAGCTTGTGAGCCAAGCTGGATAGCTCCCAAGCTTCTGTAGTTGATACCATGTGCCTGTAGCCCAACAAAGAAGCTCATTGGCATTCATAAAAAGGATCCTATTTCTTATCTTTTATTATCTAGATTCAGAAACCCAATAAAGAAGCCCAAAAAAGCAGCTCACTGGCAGTAAATTCAGAAGCATGCATATGAAAAAAGCAAGATCAGGGTGTTAATTATCAGGTTGATCATTATAACTAGGATATAAAAATTATACTTACTCTCGTCCCAACAAAGTAAGGCCTGTTAGTTGGGAAGCACAAGCCAAAATACTTCTGATGGTCCAGTACACAGCAACTGGTATATGAGCCATGGCCGTGGATAGTGCTTCAACATCTGGTGTAATGTAATGAGTTGGTAGCTGCCTGAACTCAACAATGCATTTGCTGATATCTACCATTGCTTTGATTAGGTTTTTAATTGCATCAAACTGAGGTTTTAACACACTAGTGTTTTCCAAGATCTCAGGTAATTGCTTCAGGATCGCCACAGCTTTGGCAAGTTGGTTTGAAGTGTAACTCTGGGCAACAAGCCAGAACTCGCCGTAGGTCACTGCGAAAGCCGACAAGGCTAACGCCAATTTGGCATCCCATGAAAAACTTGATAACATGTTCAATATTGATATTGCAGTTGCATGTGTATCCCCACCACCAGAGCACTTGCATGTTATCTGTGAACATTAATGATATAGAACCAATTAATCACATACTTAAATGAAAATTTATAATATGTGCAGAGAGAAATTTCAATATTTATTTTGATTTATAACCTCGCAAGAAATTCGATCAATGAGATAGGCCAAGGCCTCGAGCATGCCAATGACACTGGTTTGGTATGTCTTGTCATCAGTGTCTGTGATTGCTAGCAATTCCTTCAAATACAAGTTAAATGGATGAGCAAAACTATTTAATTAATCAACAAGGTTATTCTCAAATTAACTGAAAAAAATAGAAGAGATTAGTTTAGCATTAGACTGTTACCTGTGCGCTGATGGCCTCAACACCTGGGACAGCTTGTTTAAAGATGTTCTCAACGATATCAAGAAGTGGTTTGACATTGAATTCACGTCCATCAGGAACATGGGTTCCCTGGATTTGCCTCAACATGACATTGTCATCAGATGTTGAGAACATGAGTCTGTCGCCTCTCGCTGTCGGTCCCATACCATGTTTGATAGCTGACTGAATTAGAGGGTTGGCTGCTGGTGGCTTGCTTGCCAGTTGTGGCTGCATAATACCAGAAATTGGTCGTTGCAGGCCCATATAGTGCTGCAAATTGCCTCCTGGAGTTTGATGGCCGCCAGTCTGTGTGTGCACATTGCTAGGACTTTGGTGGCTGGCCGTGTGCGGCTGCTGCACGTTGGCTGCAGGGTGCTGCTGGTGTGGCTGCACATTTGTGGGGTTCTGCTGGCTGCCAATGTTTGGCTGTAAATTGGCAGGGGTTTGTTGGCTGGGGAAAAATGGTTGCACATTGGTTGGATTTTGCTGGGGTTGTAGTCCTGGCACATTGGATGGTTTCAGACTGCCCATCAACGGCATGTTGGCGGTCGGTTGTCTGGCGGACAATGGCATTGACTGCAGGTTGGGTTGGTTCATCATTATTGACGGTACGCCGGAAGGTTGTTGTGGTTGTAACACATTCAGTGGCTGTAGGTTGCCTTGTTGTTGGCTCCCCACCAATGGCTGCTGGTTGCCCGGCGCTTGCTGGTTGCTGGCCATGTCAATCACTCAGTAAAAGCTTCAAGGTTTAGAGAATTTAGTGGAGGAATGGCTTTATGCTTTCTTGCAACAACCTCAGCCTTTATATAAATCTCAGAAATGGAATAAAGCTAGCTGAATCAACTTCCTTGCTTCCAATTGGGTTTTATCCTTAAGAGAATTTGATTGTTACACAATCACTTTATCGCTTTTTCTGCAGCCCCACAAATCTAAACCAGTAGCTTATGCAATATTCAATGTCTTCAATCGATCTTTATCTCTTAAAAACGTGATTTGTGTTTTTGCAAATTTTTCAGAGAATTAAAAACATTTGTTGTGCTTCCAGCTTCCTTGCTTGACAATATTGGTTTCAAGTTCATGATGGGAATAAAACAAAGGGAAAAATAAAGGTTGAAAAATGAACTGTGTTAGTGCTTTGTTCTTTGCTTCTTTTATAATTGTGGAAAGGTTCCTGGGAAAACAAAATAAAAATACCTTGCTAAATGGATTAATTTGGTGCATCCAAGAAGCCGTAGAAAAGTAGAATCTAATGGTCTAAATAAAGGGATTCAGGGACTGACAATTGAAGTAACGTTGGGGTTCATTAAGTCTTCCTATTTCAGATCTTCTTTTGCTTTTTGGACACGAAATAAGTAAATGAGAGAGGAGGCATAGCATAGTCTCGTCCAAATAGTACGGCGTGCTACACAAATTGTGACACTATTCTAAAGCTTGGGGTTCATTAAGTCTTGCTATTTCAGATCTTCTTTTGCTTTTTGGACATGAAATATGTAAATGAGAGAGGAAGCATAGCAATTCTCGTCCAAATAAACACGGCGTGTTACAAAAATTGAGACACCATTCCTAAAGCTTCAGGTAAACGAGTCAGCTACAACAGTGGCATTGCATGGTCGATACCCATAAGGTCTAGTATCCATTGTTTATGGTTAGGACTATTAAGGGTATGCTTAGAAGTTTTTTTTATACTGGTTTTGAGGGATTTTTAATTAGACTGGTTTTGAGGTGTTTTTAAACCATTACTTGCCAGATTTTTTATGTATTAGTTTTGACTGACTCAAAAATCCCCTAGAACCAATGTAGTGTATTTTTAAGGGGTTTATAAAACACCCAAAATCAGGGTGTTTTGGTTGATTTTAAAATTTTATTCCACAAATATCCTATCCACTATAAAACTATCCCAATTACATCCAAAATAATAATAATAATAATAATAATCATATTATGCAAGTTTTCAACCATATTAAATATAAAACGATTTTAAGCAATCATAAAAAAAAAAAAAATTATTAAAATCTCATTTCTAGATGCTTTCTTGGAGAAGTAGAGTTACAATTTTTCAATCATTCTAGATGCTGCAAAGAATGGCGAAGAATGATAAGAAAACTTTATCACATTTGAAGTTATAAAATACTAATAAGTAGAAAACAAATAAAGAACTCTTACCTTATAACTGAAAAAACAAAACTCCAAAGTACTAGTTAGAGTTAGAGTATTTTTATGGGTATATATGTAAATTTATCATTTTAAAAAACTGTTAGAACCTCTAAAAAATAAACTCTCAAGCACAGGTTGGGTGTTTTAAAAACAGCTACTAAAAACTCATCAAAACCGCTACGATGGTTTACCCTCAAAACCGCTACAGTAGTTTACCCTCATAACCGCTACTATGAAACTCACAAGCGGACCCTTAGAGTATCTAATTCTTTTCGCTCCTCTAGCTTTCGTCTCTTAGTGTCAGTGTCGGCCCAATAAAGTGTTTTCACCGTTAATGATTTTGTCAGTCTCTACACATTTCAGTGCTCCACTGGAAATTCCCTTTGCCCTTACTGCGCTTCAGCTTGGTAGTTTCCATCACGGGTCTAGAAACACAAGGCTTGAGCTAAACGTGTTAACTTAACACTAACACTGCGCAGCCGATACGTATAAGGTCTAGTATCCATTGTTTATGGCTAGGACTATTAGAGTATCTAATTCCATTTGTTCCTTTAGCTTCTATCTCTCAGTGTCATTGTCGGCCCAATAGAGTGCTTTCACCGTTGGTGATTTTGTCGATCTCTACACATTTCATTGCTCCACCAGAAATTCCTTCTACCCTTATTGTAATTCAACTTGGTAGTTACCATCACTTGTCTAGAATCAGAGTTTTATCAATTGTGACACTATTTCAACAAATTTATTTATTGAAGAAACTCAAACTTATAAATTGATTCGAGCTCTTGTTTGTTATAACATAGAATGTACCAATAAAGCTCTAATATTTCATAATGTTATTGTTTCCTAACATATTGTAAAGTTATTTTAACTTAAATGCAGAACACCAAGACTAATTTGATATCATCTCTAATATTGTGATAAATGTTAAAACTTTTAGTACACAGGTCCAAAGATACGGAACTGGGGAAAATAACAATTTAGTTCTTAAGGTTTGGCTTAAGTAACCTTTAGTCCATAACATTATGGTCTTTAATCTTTATTTATAAGTAATGTATTAGGGTGAGCACGGGTAGCGGGCTGAACAGGAACCTGCGGGTAGAATCGAAACCAGAACCAAAACCTACCCTGAACCGACACTGTGTAGGTAGGTTCCAGTTCCATTTTTTTGGAACTGATACTGTGCGGTTTCGATTCCGGTTCCTACATGTGAAAGAACTGAAACCGAAACCGAAACCTAAAAAAAACTAAAAAGAACCTGTAGTGGGTACCCAGCTTGGAACTTGCAGTGGGTACCCTGTTTTGGAACTTAGGCTGAAAAAATATCTGTGAAGAATGGAGGGTCTACTGTAATTTTACAAATAAAAAAAATTTAAAATGGAAAAAGTTAAATTTTTACAACAACCCAATTAAATAAAGGTTGAACGACATGCACCTACCTATAATTTGTCATAAAGACAAGTTGGTACCTAAAAAGTTTGGCAATGACAATTGACAAATACCCACTTTCCATCAAGTTATGTTAGCGAATTCTGTCTGCTGAAGGATAGTATGGTAATTGCAATTGCTTAGTTAGTTGAGAAAAAAAAGTGGACGTTTTCAAAACCAGAAAACTTTTGGTCGCCGGTGGCGGGGGCATGGCCGGGAAATCTTACAATCACTCACCAACAAACCCAGACTCCAACAGTTGGTTATTGAGCAGACTGGGAGCTGGATGCTCAAAAGGTCAGACAGGTGGTGGGCGACGATGAAGCAACAAGGTTGAAGCGATGGGGGAACGGCCGGCTACTAAAAAAACACCACACCACAACAGCAACACCAACACTTCTAAACAGTAACCCACCAATCAAACATCAAAAAACCAACAAAGCGCAAAAGAAAAGGTCGCAAAACGTGACTGTCTCGCGGCGACAGATGCAGGTCACGAGCGACAAACGACGAGTGGGGAGGGTTAATGGAGAGATGCGTTTTGAAGAGGAGAGGATGGGGAGTTGAACGGTGGTGACAGGGGTGGTCAAATCCTGCTGGGGATGGAGGAGGATGGTGATGGGAGGTGAGATCAACTGAAAAGGTGAAGGAAAATGGAAAGAAAGCAAGCAAAAATACCGACGGTGGTGGCTTTGAAGAAGAAAGGTGGACTGAAACAAACTGAGATCGAAAAAAGAAAAAACAACTCAAACCCAGAAATCCAGATTCCAAAAAATATCAGGATAGAAACAAAGAGATCTTTAATGGCAAGAAAATATCTGAACTTATAATGCAACATTCATAGTGTAGAAAGAATTGAGTTGACATTCAATTCAAAATCCCACTGATTGTGATTAGTTGTCATGAATTGTGAAACGCTTGAATCCATAACAGGAATTAAAATCGTTTTTGTGTTCCTTGTCAATTATTAATTTTATAAAATTTCCTTTGAATCTAATTTATATTCCGTTCAGGGCTTCAGGCATTTGATTGAACAGTTACCTGACGCAAATGGGACTTTCAAGCTTTTAACTGAAGAAGAAAGCGGTAAAATGACATAATTGCCCTTTATTTGTTTTTAAATTTACTATTTTATCTTTCTTCAGTTTAAACTTAACCAATAAATATTAACGGAAAGTAGGCGTTTGTCATTTCCAAACTTTTTGGATACCAACTTGTCTTTACGGAAAACTATGGGTGGGTACAATCGTTCAGCCTTAAATAGATATACAATTATATTTATTAGATATAAACTACACTATATACAAAACTTTAATATATTATAATATATTAATATAAATTTTGATTAATTAAGTGTATAATTGGAATTATGACCAAATAAAAGTGTTTTAATGTTATTAAAAGAATTATTTTTGAATAAAATAATATATTTGATTGAATAATAATATAATATTTAGTTATTTACTTCAATTATCAAGTTCTAACTATATCATTACATTATAATTAAATGATTACTTAATTAATTATAAGTTTATAACATTACATTAATAATTTAGTATATTACTTAATTAAAAAATTAAAAATTTAATTAATTATAACATTACATTAATTACTTAATTAATTATAACATTACATTATAAATAAATGATTACTTAATTAATTATAACATTCCATTATAAACATTACTACAATATTTAATTAAATGATTATAAATTTAATTAATTATAATATTATATTAAAGATTTATAGTATGATTACTCAATTCATTATAGTATGATCACATAATTAAATGATTATTTAATTAATTATAATATTATATTATAAACATTAGTAATTTACTACATTAGCACAATACTTAATTAAATGATTAGAAATTTAATTAATTATAATATTACATTATTAATTTATAGTATGATTACTTAATTAATTATAACATTACGTTATAAACAGTTGATTACTTAATTAAATAATCACTTAATTAATTATAATATTACATTAAAGATTTATAGTATGATTACTCAATTCATTATAACATTACATTATAGTTTGATCATGTAATTAATTATAATATTACATAATTAAATAATTACTTAATTAATTATGACATTACGTTATAAACAAATGATTACTTACATTATAATTAAATAATTACTTATTAATTATAACATTATATTATATTATAATCATTTAATTAATTATAACATTACATAGATAAATGATTACTTGATTAATTATAAATTTATAACATTACATTAGTAATTTACTTAATTGAATGATTAAAAAATTAATTAATTATAACATTACATTATAGATTTATAGTATGATTATTTAATTAATTATAATATTCTATTATAAACATTAGTACAATACTTAATTAAATGATTAGAAATTTGATTAATTATAATATTAAATTATAAATTTATAGTATGATTGTTTAATTAATTGTTTGTGTTTTTGTTTTGATTGAGGAATTTTATGTGAATTGTGATAAATTGATTGAATTCAAGTGTTGTCTAGAGATTAAAAGATTTATAAGTCACATTAGATACAAATGAATGAGTAATCAAAATTTGTTAGGGGTGTATTTGTAAACTTTTAAGGTATTTTTGTTATTTTTTAAACTAATAGGAGGGTAATTAATTTTTTATAGGATACCCGGGAAAGGAACTGGAACCCGCATTTTAGGTTTCGGTTCCTTGAATTTAGGAACCTGCACTGTGCGGTTTTCATTTCAGTTCCTTTTTTTAGGAATCTATACTGTATGGTTCTGGTTTCTATTCCTCTGAAAAATGTAGGGTACCCGAAACTGCTTACCCCTAGGTATTTGGGTTATTAGAAATTTTTGAGGAGCAAATTGGTATTTAATAGGAATGAAATTGTTATCATCCCGACAGTAACAAAATACTTTTCTCATGCCATTGCCACATGTCCATTCTGCTTCTCTTTATGTAAAGTAAAGTAATTGTCTTATGTTTGATTTTGTCTTGTTTTGTTGATTCACATTAAATTTTTATTATTAGATTTAATAAAGACCAAATTAACCTTTGTTAATCCTTTGTGAAAAGCTCATATGTTGAATCAAGATAAATTTAATAAGTAAAATGACCTCCAAATTTTCATTATAGGTAATGCTATTTGTACAAACTGTTTGTATAAAGAGAGTTTGTACAAACTTACGTAGCATACCACAAAACATGTCATGTGGTATTGGAACCCACGTAACTTAATATCATGTTAATGTTATGTGGGCCTTTTATGTCCCGCGACACTCACATGGTGTGCCATGTAAGTTTGTACAAATAGCATTACCCTTTCTTGAATTATTAATTAACGTGGCTAGACGGTGTTATCTTCTTCATTTCTGTTTGCCGTTATTACAACATCTATTCTATTATATTAAATTTGTTGAATTTTTTTTTTTTTTTTCAAAATACTCTATTCCTATTCTAAAAAAAATGGATGTTTGTTTCTTTACTCTCAAAATCATATCCTATAATATTCAACTTTTTAAACCCCCATAGGTTTGTTAATTTTAGAGGTGGAAAGCAACCCGTCCGGTTCAACCCGACCCGGCCCGTGGCGGGTTGCTGTTAATGACGGGTCGGTTCTGACCCGCCCGGTGACAGGAATTGGCTGGCCCAACTAGAACCACCAACCCTAACCTGCCGGGTTAGGCACGGGTTAACTCGCTTTTTGATTTTTGTTTTTTTAATTTTGTTTTGTTTAATTTTGTTTAAGTTTAAATGTTTAATTAACTTTTCAAATGAATAATTAACAATTTATAAATGTAATTGTTTTTAGTTAATTGTTAATTTCTTTTCAAATATCAATAATTAAATTAAATTAATTTTTTTTTTGTTAACATTCCAAATATTAATTCAATTTTAATACATTAAAATTGTAATATAAGAATAATTAAATTTATTCATTTATTAAAAAATAAAATAAGAAATTACAATAATTATTGCCTCGTTAAAAACCTCACCAAGAAAAATCCAATAGGACAAAAACTTGGTAAGAAAAAAAGAGTGCTATAATTGACAATTAATTTGTCAAGTTAAAATTTACAAAGCAACTAATTTGGGGTTCACTAGGACCTCCCTCATCCGTATCATCTATATTACAAAATTGAAATGATTCTATCAAAGTATCGTCGACAACCTCGTATTGATCTTGATGGCGCGACCGTTCCCAATCTCAAAGACATGTGAGGACTTCAATCATTTGTGGTGAAAGTTTAGTCCTCATTTCATTTAAAATTCTTCCACTTGCACTAAATGTTTGTTCGGATGAGACGGGAACAGCGAAAATATCCAAGACAAGTCTTGATAATACCGAAAAAATACATTTTATGGCTCTCCAATAGTCTAAGAGATCAATGTTGGCTCTCTGTTGTAGATTTACTGGTAACATTTCAGGGGTTGCCAAATATTGTTGAAGCTCATTACTCTGCGACTGCATAGAAGACAGTACATTAGTTGTTGTTATTGGTGGAGCTTCTGAAGAGGAGGTTGTGCTTCGGATTCGTGTCCTCTTCGGCCTATTCAGTGCACCCCAAGAGTAGAAGTCTTCATTTGTTTCTTCTAATGCAGCTTCCCTGGATGTTTCGCCTCTTTGCGGGTTCCCATACCTGTTCTCATACTGGAAATATACTTAAAAAAGTGTATTTTTTACGTCTCCTATTTGATTGGCATATGCTTCGGTTTGTAAATTTTCATATAAATTGTCAAAACCATTTTCTAAACCTGCTAATTTAATTCTAGGATCAAATATAGCACCTAAACAATAAATAAAAGGAATGGGTTCCCAATATTTAAAAAAAAAAAAAAATTTCCATTGCCTTTATTGGTGCATTTAAAATTACATTGTCTTTGTTTTTTATAAATAACTCGGAAATTTTTATAATTGTATGTATTACCAATGGACTAGTAGGATAATACACACCAGAAAGTTGTAAAGTGGATTGGTAAAAAGTTTTAAGAAAAGAATGAAATACCTTAGCTCTTTGCCAATCATTTTCTACCAAATAATGAGGACCTCTATTATTTGCTACAAAATAACTAATTATATTAGCATAAGGTAAACATGAATTAAGCATTAAATAAATACTATTTTATCTAACAGGTATGTCTAATGCAAAAGTTCTAGGAGACATATTTGATTTTATATAAGCGTCTTGAAATTCGGCATTTCTTTTATTACTACTAGTAATCCAAGCTAAACAATCTCTAATTCTATTAATATTTTCTTTAATTGTTTTCATACCACTTTTTACAATTAAATTAATAACATGATATGCACAACATTGGTAAAAAAACTTCAAATTGTTATATAATGAATAATTACTTTGAAAATAATCTATAGCTTTACTATTAGAACTTGCATTATCTAAAGTTAAACTTATCACTTTCCTAATAATGTCATAATCTTTTAAAACTTCAATAATTTTATTATAAATTTGTTCACCACTATGATCAACATCCATTAATCTAAATCCTAATAAAGATTTATTTAATTTACATTCATTATCAAAATAATGACTAGTCACACAAATATAATCTTGTTTAGCTCTACCACTCCAAATATCGGCAGTTAGAGCCACACTAACATGACAAGTATGTATTTTATTTTTAATTATAATTTCATTTTTTTAAACAATTTTATTAAATCATTTCTAGTTGCAGTTTTAGAATAACTTTTAAATCCTGGAAAAAATGAATTTTGAACAAATCTTTCAAAATATTTATTTTCAGCCATATTAATAGGTTGATCAGTTGCAACAATATATAAAGCCAACTGTTCCCTATATACATCAGAATTATAATGCCAATTAGTACCCATCTTAGTTATTTGAGTTTGATTGCTTTCTCTATTTCCATGTTGATTAATATGTTTATTAGCATGCATTTTTAAAGTACTAGTACCATTACCTGAATTAGTTTTATAAATATTTCCACAGTATTTGCATCTCCCTTTTTTGACTTGAACGCCATTTTCTGTCTCATAAAACTTGTCGAAATGCGCCCAAACGTCTGATGTGTGTCTGTCTTTGCTTTCGACGGCAGTTGATGATCCTGCCTCAGCTTGAGATGAAGTTGGATGAACACGACGATTACGAGGATGACTTCTAGAACCACCGGAAGCTGTTGGAATCGGGGGCATATTTTGAGGTGTATCGGATTCTAAGAATGGGAAAGCGGGACTATTTGAATCTCCTCCTGCATTTATGTTAGTAAAATCAGCGGAACTAGGACTAGGATAGTAGTTTCCGTCATCATTGTAATTGATGGGAGAGAAATATCTATCCATTGTAGTTGAAAAAAAAAATTGATGTAGAAGAAATAAAATTAAAGAAAGAGAATTGGAATATGGAAATTGGAATTTGGAAAATTGGAAATATGAATTAAAAATTGCAAAAACTAATAAAAATTAAAATACGAGCAAATTTATAACAAAGAGGTTAAGAGAATAAATGAATAATTGAGAGATTAGAGATTAGAGAATATGAGAGAATTTGAGTTGTGAGAAAAATGTGAGAGTTTAGAACCAATTTATAGGAAAAAATGGGAAAGAAAAATGACGAAAAAGACCCATTCAATGGCTATATTTCAAGGGTAAAGGGGTAATTTGAAAAATAAAATAAAATAAAATGTTTTATTTTATTTATTTTATTTATTTTATTTTTTTCGGCCAACCCGACCGATTGGCGGGTCTCTTGCAAAAGAGACAAAACAGCAACCCATTAGGTTGCGGGTTGCCATTGTGCGACCCGGCCCGCCTGGGGGTTGCTACCGGATTAGGGTCAACCCGAGCCGCTATCTTGGCGGTTCGGGTTTAACCTGCATTTTTACGGGCCAGGTTAGGGTTGACCTGCCTAACCCGGCCCAAATGTTCCACCTTTAGTTAATTTAACTAAATACCTCCAACAAATTTTTTTATGAATTAACAAAAACACCCCCACCCACCCACATTTGTCAGATTCCAGTAATCATCGTCGAAAGGTGGCCGAAATTTGGTGTAATGGTGCACTATTGGCTCGATCTGGCCAGTAGTGCGTCGATCTGATCTTTTCCAGCCAGATCCATCACGTATTTCGCTGGAAAAGACTAGATCCACGGCCAACGTTGACGGCCAGATCCGTAGCCACATCTGGCCATCAATGACGGCTAATATATGATCATCGTTGACTATCAACAACGATCATATCTTTTTTCAAATGTGGCCAAAGATCTGACTGTTAACGACCAGATATTTGACCCTAGATCTGATATTTTTCAACCAAATCCGTGATGAATCTGACTGAAAAAGGTCATAACGGCACATGATTGGTCAATCTAACTAGTTGTGCACAATGACATCAGATTCCGATGGTGGTAATCGAAATCTAGCAAGTATAGGTGTGTGAGGGTATTTTGATCAATTTATAAACTTTTTATTATTTGGGTGTTTAGCTGAATTAACGTACCAAAATTTTTTATTTTATTTTCAAATCTTACAATAATATTTCAAAAACACACTTAAAATAATAAAACAAACCGCGATATTACATGTTGGAATCTGTTAAAATCCGAAAACGAAATAAAGAAAAACCGATCGTCTTCTCCGTGAAGGAGAGCCGGGCAGGAAGAGGAGCAGAAGGGGCCTTGGCTCCAAAAAAACAGATAAGAGCAAGAAAATAATTTCGGCGGCAAAACAAAATCTTGAGTTTTATAAGATTTTCAGCTGTTTCGGCAACTTAGGTCAGTGAGTTTCTCTTCGTATTGATTACAATTCTGTTTCAGATCAAAATCCGCCTTTAGGTTTTTGGTTTTTACCAATAAATATAATCTTCTTATTCTTCTCGTAAATAGTGTAGTTTTACTGTTATGCTAGGAAATTTTGAAACCTGAGGAGGATTGATTTATTAGCTATCAATGTAGTTTGGAAAATACGGTCGCTTTATTGATTTTAGGAAGTTAAAAGAGTACAAAGGAAGAGGAGGCTTAGAGGTTACCATAATATGATTAGTTGCACATGTCTATACGATAGGAACTGAATGTTAGTATACTGAATTAGCTTAAAATAAGGGTCCATTTGGCTTTGAATTCCATTACAATTCCTTGTTTTTGTAAATTAGGGATAAAATTTTTTTTAAGAAAACGATTTTGGTTGAAATGTTTTTAACAATAGTTTTCGAGTAAGAACCCTAAGAATTAGGGTAAACTCTGAAATTTTTGCTTTGTTTTTTAGTTGACCATCGTTTTTAATATTATATCAAACATGTTTTCAAGGGCACCATAGGCTTTTTAATCATCATCTTATTCTTTTTCACAATGGTTTATGTAAATGCTGGTGGCTTCATTTAAATGATTCTACAATAGAGTGGGGTTTCCCTTAGCTTCTTATATTTCTTGTACACCTTTTGCTCATTGGGCATGCTTAGTTATGCTTTAGAGTAGTGCAAAAAGAAAATTGACATGCCTGTCTTCTTTTGACATAGTGCCTTCATACCAAGAAATTTACTTGGTTGTCTTACATGTTTATTCTGGTGTATAAAAAAATTAGGTTAAAGTAGGTGAGTCCCTTTGATTTCTTGTAAGATATTTTGCTTCTCTTGCTATATTCTTTAAATCTAACTTGTGTTGACGTTTGGTTTAATTCAAATTAGGTTCTCAATCTGCTCATATAAATATTGACCATTTGATTATCATTCATTCAAATGATGGTACCTATTTCTGTGGGTGAAATGTGGTTGTTATGTGCAGGACTGCTGTGGCCTTCTCAGTTATGTCAGAAGCTCCTAAAAGTTTTGCTGCATCCAGAGGTCATGGTAAAGTAGGACCAGATTACTTTGGTTACTATACATGTGAAGTAAAAGAGCTCTTATCACAAGATGAAGATTTCCTGCCTTTTACTGTACAAACCCCTGAAATGAGTAAAAGAAAATGTGGCGAGGTCAGAGGCCAGGATACAATTGATGGTAGAGGTAGTGGTGCTAGTTCTTCTTTTAGTGACAGCATTGGAGCTGGGCTTTCAGATTTCAAAAAGGAAAGATTGAAGTCATTACTAAGGCAGGGTGTGTTTGATCTCACACCGGAAGTTGATGAGGTATTTTCAGCTTTCTACTCCTTTTTATACCCACAATTGGATTGTGGAAATATACTTCTAGATTTTGTTTTTGCACTTATGATATTAGTTCAACACTAATACTGATATATTGTATGCAATACTATTAGGTTGCAATGATTTTTACTTTGGTCCATTTGAAATGGACAGATTAGTGAAGTTTGTGATTTGATTGAGAACCATTATGTAAGTTATTTTGACCAAGAATTATTGATTGAATTATTAGGAATGAACCTTGGCAGTGATTAGATGATGTTTATTGATTGGGGTATACTCCTTGGCTTGGATTGGTTTGATGTCAGTCTAGTCCTTAAAAATGTGTACGTATTTGTAATGATCATTCATGCACATTTGATGAGACCTCAAGGAGACAAAGTTTATTTCCTTTGTAGTGAGCCAGGGTCATGGCTAGCCTGTTAACTAAATATATTCCTTCACAATTTAAAAGTTTCAATAATTGTTTAACATGTTGAATGCAGATGTTGGATCCTGTTATAGCCATGTGTCAGTTACAATCTCAAATCAGAAATAAGAAGTCTTTATCAAGTGATATTGGTACAGCATCCAAGGGTCATGCAGTGGAAGTTCCTTTTAAGAAACATAAGACATCTTCTTCCTTCTCCTCAACCAGCATCCCTGCACATCCCAATCCCCTCAATTCTGAATCTTGTAAAGAGGTTATTTTGCTTCTTGCTTTTTCATGGTGTTTGGTACTAATACTTTTACTGTTTTTACATGGTTGGCATTGTGTTCTTGGTATTATATCTTGAGAAATTCTCGTTGAGGTATCTTGTTTCCATCTTCTTGTCTTCTTTCTAGGTGGATGGTGATTTGCAGTTCCTTCTAGAGAATGACAGCTTGCAGGTTGAGGAGATGTTGAAAAAATATTTTGATGAACTCTCAGCAACAGTAGGCTTCTGAATTTTAATCTAATGTTTTGCAAATAGTATAATATTTCTGTATTTAGCAATGCGTCTATGGCTCAATTTCAGGACTATCTTTTTAACTTTACGGTTCCTATAGTATGAACAGTGAGTCATTTGTACATTATAACTAAACTGAAGTTAAATTATCATTTTCTAGCTAGGGCACATGGAACAACAGCTTGAAGAACTTCTTAATGCTGTGGTGTCAAAGTGCAGGTATTTTTATTTTTATTTTTTTCACGGAATTTGTTTAAATGTAAGTTAATTATGTGTTTTCCAAAACTATATTGGCTCATGGGATCTATTGGTTTCAAGAGTCAAGAATTAAGATAAGATCAGATCAAATTGCAATTTAAATGTATATTTACTTCTAAGATATGGTCACTGATGCTAATGACTTCGTACAAAACTTGTGTGAAGAAATAACACTTAAGGTGCTCATGCACATGCATTCATACCTAATAATAAGATATTTATCTGGTTTCCTTCACCCATGTCATCTAAAAGGCTAAATGTTATGTCTCATGTCTTATGTCAAAGTTTTCGCCGTAGGCGATGTCTATCTATCTGTTATTACCATATCCTTCACATCACATGTCACTCTTACATTGGAAGAGACATCTGGGTAAAAAATTTGGGATAAAACTTAAGATGTGTAACATTACTTCAACTATTAACAGTTAATTGATCAAAGATTCGTTTGGGGAGTAATTAAAACAGGAGCTTAGGACATTCTAACTTTCTCCAAATTTAATTATCCCAGTCTATTTTATATTATACGGAAAACCAGTTTAGGATAATGCTTGTCCTCTCCACTTTTTCTTTTGAGTGCTAGTATCTGAGTTTTTAGTTCCTGCTTAAATTGGTTAATAGTAAAAAAGTGGGTATCTTTTTGTGTTTTATGTACCGTGGTTTTATGTTTAGTGTTTTGCCTTTACTTAGCATGTTAGGGCATTTAGCAATCTTAGCTGTATTGTTGTGCTGTCCTCTTGTTTTCCTGTTGGATACATATAAAATGGCATATTTTAACACCTTTTTCTGCTTGACTCAAATTTTGAATTCCAATCTACAGACCTATGACACTTTCTGAGAAGCACGAGCTTCGGAAAATGATTCAAAAGCTACCGCCGAATAACCTTGACCGTGTCGTTGAAATTGTCCGACATAATAAATCGGCAGAACCCCAATCTTCTGATGAATATTTTGTTGATTTAGAAAAAGAGGTAAAGAACCAACAACATGACATCAATTGTGAGTCTATATAGAATTATTAATCCTTTGCAAAATATTGTTTTTCAGGATAATATAACACTTTGGAGACTGTATTACTATGTTAAAGCAGTTCAGAAAGCTAGGGAGCTCTTAGCGTAGCTAACTCTCTTAATAGCGATGTCATATTATTGACAAGAATGTTGACATAACTTCGCAACACCAGTGCAGTTAGTTGATCAAGACAACATCAGCTTCTCACTCTCTTAAAAGCAGCTGTCTGGACTTCACAGGCAATTGTTGATTTTCTGAATTCTTCAAATGATTTCTCTGGAGAGTCCTAACTAGAGTATACATATTGAGTTCTTGTTTTGAGTAAATACAGAAAAGAGGCGTTATACCTCACCATTATCTGTTACCGAGAGCAAGAACATTCTTTTTGTAGTGCCTACAGCCTTGGTTCGATGATTGATTCTAGCATTATACTTTGGATGGTATAGGTTGAAAATTTGTGTTTTCGTACATTACGTAAATTTTGAAGAGGATATACATTTAGTTTTTAGTCTAAATTTGTTTTTCCATAATGTCAGTACTGATGTTAGGGTTGCTTTTACATCAAGATTACACCTTGAGTTGTATGACGTTTACAGCTCCCAACGATTTTCTTTGTCCTGCTGTTAATGGTATGAAGATCACTTAATTTGAGTTCTTGTTATTAACTACTTATGGTTTCATATTCATCTAATTTTAGATGCTGAATTAATGTTTGTTTTTCTGACTTTCATTCCAGCAGTTGACTACTGTTGAGATGAAAATGAAATGCAGCTTGTAAGCTTAATTTATGATGGAATTAGTCACAGTGAATGGTTATGGACTGAAGTCTCTATCTTTATCTCACCTTTTTACTCGTTCCTTTTGCAAGGATCAAGCAAACATAGATTGTGAACTAATGGGTCGCACTTGATAAGTGATGGAACCTCCTGTAAAATAAATCTAAACGTCAACCGCAATACGCAAGAGCAATAGCAAACAAAATGCGCACTCTGATAGAACTGAAATAGTATTAATAAATGATTGAAATAACAATTGAATAAGCAAAACACTCAACAGATAGATTCCTAGCAGTTCAAGGAGCTGGGGAGCCTCCCTTGAGGGAACTGGGTGTTGATGACCTTATCTTGCCAATGGATGAGGACGTCCTTGGAACCATAGAAAAGGGTCTGCATAGCTAGGACCTTGGTTGGTTGAACCTGGAGTTCTAGGTCTTCCGTGAGAAAAGAGGGCAAAGGTTGAATGGGTATTGAACTGTGCAGGCTGCGTTTCAGTTGTGAAACATGAAAAACGGGGATGAATACGGGCTGTGGGGGGTAGTTCCAGCTTGTAGGCCACCTGACAGATTTTTTCCAGCACCCTGAAAGGCCCATAAACCTTGGACTAAGTTTTTCATTTAATTTTTTGGCTAGGGACTTAAATTTTTAGGGCTGGAGCTTAAGGTAAACATGATCACCTAGAGAAAATTGGATATCCTGTCGGTGGTGGTCTGCATGTTCTTTCATATGGACTTGTGCAATTTCCAGGTTGTGTTTGAGTTCTTGGATGATGGCATTGCGCTCAAGAATCAGGTGGTTCACATCCTCCATTGGAGAAGGGCAATCGATGAACTTAAAAAGGATCAGTGGGTTACGACTGTATAGAGCTTTGAAGGGAGTCATCTTGGTTGAACGATGATATGTCGTGTTGTACCAAAATTTAGCCTAAGACAACCAATTTGGCTAGTGATGAGGCTGTGAACTGCAGAAACAACGTAGATATGCCTCTAAGCATCTATTCACCACTTCGGATTGGCCATTCGTTTGCGGATGGTAAGCAGAACTGAATTTCAAAGCTGTCTCAGAAACTCTGAAGATTTCCTGCCAAATTGGCTCATAAAAAGTCTGTCTCTGTCAGAAATTATGGACTTTGGAAAGCCATGAAGCTTCACAATCTCCTTCATAAAAACCAAGGCCACCTCTTTGGCATTGTAAGGGTGGGATAGGAGAAGAAAATGGCTGTACATGGTCAGTTTATCCACTACCACCAAAATGTTATTGAACCCCTTAGCCCAAGAAAGGCCGCCAATGAAATCCATTGTCAAATCATCGAATGATTGAGACGGAATGGATAGAGGTTGAAGCAGCCCCGTAGGTTTCAGAGTTGAATGCTTGTTGACTTGACATATGGAATTAGTTTTCACAAAATTCTGAACATCCCTCTTAATGCCTACCCAATAAGCCACGTTTGCCACCTTTTTGTATGTCCGAAAGAATTCAGAATGACCCCTTGCTGGACTTGAATGAAATTCAGTCACTAACTTAGGAATAAACCATGAGCCCTTAGGCAAAACTAAACTACCCTTGTACAATAAACAACTAGGGCGGAGCTTGTAATTGGGTCAATTGTTTGGATCCATAATCAGGTCCTGAATAAGGTGTTGAAGCTTGGGATCTTGTTGAGCTTCATTTGCCAAGTCCTCATATTCTACAAACTGGGTCACTGATAGAGAATTCAGTTTTGGTCCCTCCTCTCTTTTGGATAAGGCGTCATCCACCTTATTGGCGGTTCCCAACCAATAATGGATGTCAAACGTAAAACCCATCAGCTTGGACAACCATTTCTATTGCTCCAGAGTCTTAATCTGCTGATCCTTGAGGAATTGGAGACTTCTTTGATCAATTTTGATGATGAACTTCCTACCCAACAAGTAAGGACTCCATTTGTGCACCGCAAAGATGACGACCATTAACTCCCTCTCATAGACTGATTTCTATTTAGCTTAGGGTGAACATACCTTACTCAAGTAAGCGATGGGATGGGATTGTTGGACTAAGACTACCCTATGCCTTGGCCTGATGCATTTGTTTGCACCTCAAAAGGAATCTTGAAATTAGGGGTTGCAAAAACCGGGATAGAGGTCATAGCCTCCTTAAGCTTTTCAAAGGCCTGTTATGCCTCCCCACTCCAATAAAAGGAGTCTTTCTTGAGCAACATAGTGAGTGGTTGAGCTATACTCCCATACCCTTTAACGAACCTACAGTAGTACCCCATTAGCCCCAAAAATCCACATAAACTCTTCACATTTGTTGGAATTAGCCAAGAAACCATAGTTGCAATTTTCTGGGGTCGGCCTCTACACCTTTAGCTGAAATTAAGTGACCCAAGTACTCTAGTTTCTGCTACCCAAATAAACATTTCTTCTTATTTACTACCAAGTTATTCTCTTCCAATATCCGAAGGGCTTGTTGGAGGTGTGTTAAGTGGGACTCCAAATTCGGGCTGTAGATGATAATATCATTTAAAAAAAACCAACACAAACTTCCACATGACTAGCTTAAAGGTGGTGTTCATCAGTGACTGAAATGTGGAAAGGGCATTGGTCAAGCCGAAAGGCATGACTAGGAACTCATAGTGTCCTTCATGCGTTCGGAATGCTGTTTTGGGAATGTCATCCTCCTTGACTCTAATTTGGTGGTACCTCGACCTAAGATCCAACTTCGAGAATATTGTTGCTCCCACTAATTCGTCCAACAACTCTTCGTTGGTAGTAATAGGGAATTTGTCGGGGATGGTTATTTCATTGTGGGCCCTATAGTCTACACAAAACCTCAAACTTCCGTCTTTTTTCTTGACTAACAACACCGGGTTGGCGAATGGGCTAGTACTAGACTGGATAATTCTTGCTGCTAACATCTCTTTCATCAACTTTTCAATTTCATTTTTCTAGAAATAGGGGTACCTATAAGGTCTAATGTTGGGGTGTTAGGCTCCCTCTTTAAGGATTATGGCATGGTCTTGAGGATGTTGTGGGGGTAGTTTGGATGGCTAATTGAATAGGTGTGTATACTAATCCAAAACTGCTACAACTCTAGGATTGACATCCTTTTCTTTTGGTACAATCCTACTCTCAATCGAACAACATTCTACCAAGTATCCTCCCCTTGTGTTACTAATTGACCGTAACATGGATTTAAGGGAAACCACTGTCTTCACCAAAGAGGGATCTCCCTGTAAGCTAGCTCTGGCACCATCCACCTCAAATTTCATTGTCAAATTCTTCCAATTGGCACAAAAATCGCCTAATGAACTCAACCACGTAACACCCAACACAACATTAGCACCTCCTAACTCAAAAGGGAAAAAATCCTGCACAATTCTAACCCCCTATACCTCCAAATGAACCCTTTTACACACCCCATCACCCTTCATTGTGACCTCATTGCCCACCATAACTCCAAACAACTTCCCTTTTTCAACCGAAATTCCCAATCTATGCACCAACTCATGGGAAATAAAATTAGGGGATGCCCCACTATCAACTAGCACCACCACATCAGTCTCCCTAATTTGCTCCCTAACCTTCAAGGTTTTGTCAGAATTTATACCCACAATAGAATTCATAGATAAGGCCAAAGCATTACCTTCTGAGTTGGGTATCTCATTGTCATCAAGAGTGGGTTCAACTTTCTCAGAGTTGTCATCTTCCCATGCCAACATAATCTATAATGACTTGCTCTTACAACAATGATTTGGGTCAAACTTTTCATCACATCGAAAACAAAGTCCCCTTTCCCTCTTATACTGGTTATCGACCTCCGAAAGACACTGAAAATTCTCTCCTCTAAAGCTCGAAGCCCCTGTCTCTGACATTCTCTCTCTTCTATCTGGTGGTTGTGTCATTGTAAAGTGGAAGGTTTCTAGGTTTTTTGATGAATTGGGCCACCAAATGGGTCGGGTTAGATTTGGGCCACTGGATACTTTAGAATAGGGCTCTCTTATCCTTTTGGGCCTTAAAGAACTTGAGCTAGCATTTGTCAAGAACCCAATTTTTTTCCTCCACCCTATAGGCCTACTCAATAACCTCTTGAAGTGAATTGGGCCTTAACAACCTCAACTCAACTCTAATCTCCTCTTTAAGCCCATTGCCAAAGACACCCATTAATATTTCTTCACCTAACTCTTCAACAGCGCCGTGTGAAATAAATCCAAACACCAACCACAATACACACGAGCAATAGCAAACAAAATACACACACTGATAGAACTGAAATAGTATTAATAAAGGATTGAAATAAGAATTGAACAAGCAAAACACTCAACATATAGATTCTCAACAGTTCGAGGAGTTGGGGAGGCTCTCTTAATGACCTATGAAGAATTTACTTGATAATCACCTCCTACTCTCTCTCTTGACCATATACTAATTATTCTATATTAACTGACATCAAATCCCTCCTCTAAATATCAGCCACGAGTATATTCTTATAACAAACTCGTTCAGACTCTCTACACTCATTGCCTCTTCACACTCACTGCCCTTTACGCCTATTCTTGCCTTTCAATTTATAGATCTTGCTAATGAGTGGTCTATCAATAAGAGAAAAAAGAAAATGATAATTGCACTTGCAGTTATGTGTAATTCCAATGGTGTTTCGTTATTATTCAACAGGGGAAAAAAGTGAAGAAAACTTGGAACATGAAAAATTTTCAAATCTACTTCAAAACTCATCGCTAGTATGAATAATNCAATTCCTTTCCTCCTCACTATAGGCTTGTTCCATAACCTCACTTAGTGTGTTGGGCTTCAGCAGGCGTAATTCAGCCCTGATCTCTTCCCTTAACCCATTAACAAATATGCCCATTAACATTTCCTCTCCAAACTCCTTCAATGGTGCCATGTGAGATTCAAACTCCTCCCTATATTCAGTCATCGACAACGTCTGTTTTAGCGCCACCAATGCTTCATGCGCAGTCCCCTGGAACGATGGCCGGAATCTGGCGATTAAGGCCTCCTTGAATTCCCTCCATGACTTGAATGGCTCCCGTGACTCTACCCATTGATACCAATTCAAGGCTCTTCCCTCCATGCACACGGCGGTAGCTTCCAGGATCTCCGTTTTTTCATAGCGATTAATGGTGAAATATCGATCGCCTTGAAAGTCCACCCAAAGGGATCATTCCCATTAAAGATCGACAATTCAAGTTTACGAATCCTCCTGTCCTCCTTTTCAGTATCACCACTGTGGTCTCGTTCATGTCCCCTGTCACCGTCGGAATTTTGATTCCCAGAAAACGATGATGATTTCTCCTTCTCCCGGTATCGTTTTTCATCCTCTCCTCCCTCATACGCATTAATTCTCGCATTTCCGTCAGATACTCCTTAACACTATCCAAATTGACCTTCATCGTACTCATATCTGCCTTCACCATTTTCATTTCCTTTTCAACATTATCTATTCTATTCTCTATCTTTGATTTTACCATTACCCAAGCAAGCTTTGATACCAATTTGATGGAACCTCTTGTCAAATTGATCCAAATCCAACCACAACAACACAAAAGAGCAAATGGCAAGATAAAACACCAGCTGATAGAAACTGAATTAGTATTAATAGAATGATTCAAATAACAATTGAAGAAAATAGCACCCAAACATATAGATTCCCAGCAGTTCAAGGAGCTGGGGTGCCTCCCTTAATGACCTATGAAGAATTTACTTAAATACCTATCTCTCACTCTCTCTTTAACTATATACTAATTATTCTTTACTAAGTGACCTTAATTCCATAACTCTTATATTCAGCCACGTGTATATTCTCTTAACAAACTCTACTTCACACTTCTTCACACTCACTGCCCTTAATGCCTATTCTTGCCTTTCAACTTATAGACCTTACTAATAGGTGGTCTATCAGAAACAAAGTAAATACTGAGCTCATTTTTCTTAGTAATGTTATTTTTGAAAAGTTTTGGCAATCAAGATCCATAAGGAACTCTTGATGCAATGAACATTAGGTACTTCAAAAAGAAGACTTAGGATTATCAATTTGTTTTAAAAGATGAAATTATGTTTCAATTAAAATCGTTTTTGGTTTTGTAATTTAATTTCAAGTTGGGTCATTTTGATCATATAATATCAGACTGGGTTGGACTCAGTTTTGTAGGTTTATTTCGGTATAAGTTTTATCATTCTGATGGGTTGGTCTTTGAGCGTTTCTAGTCCTGCATGAAGAAGACTTTTTATCAGCCTATTCTTAAATGTTAGAAAAAAACCTATAGTTCATAGCTGTAATTGAAGTTTTCCTTATCTATTGAGTTTTCTTAGCCTAAAAATCATATGCAGCTTTGAAGTTGATAGGTATAAGAGAAAAGTGATTTAAATTTAATTTTTTGCATTTGCATCTGTATCTATTATTTAAGATTTTACAGGTACTTCTCTCTTTAATATGTATGGTGTGTTTATGAAAGAGGTTATCATGATTGTGTAAACCCACATCACTATGGGGTGAAAGTTTAAAATTTGAACCTTTTTTTTTCCCCATAAATACATAATATCAATACAGTTCTAATGTTATGCACTGTTATAATTTTGAGTTTCCAGTATTGTGTATATTATTGCTAATTTTTAATTTTAGTTGTGCTATGGCTGAATAAATTTCTACTTGATTACACTGAATGATATTTGATTTTCAATTTTAAAGAGGTGTTTGCAACAGTCCTATGTACTTTTATTTATGTTTTAGTTGGTTGTTATTGTTGTTATTATTTCATTTTTTGTTTATAATTTTTCTTTTATCCCTTCAATACTAAAGTGTTTACAGTTCTAATCAATATTAGTGTCTGCAAACTTATTCAGGATCAAGTACAGTATAAGTATCATTGCTGATAAAGGACTAAAAAAGCCTCTTTATACATCTGCACGTTTGAAGAAGGGAGAAGTTCTTTATTTAGAAACACATTCATGCAGGTATTTTTCTAGTCTTTTTTATGTGTGTTGCTCCTGTAGCATGATTAATTTCATCTGGGATTCTGAAATATGACGATTTATCTTAATAAAATTGTGTAATCAGTTGCTTTCTGCTTTTGTGTTTAATTTTTTTTATTTGTTTTATTGTCATTATATCTTTTAATGCCTCCTAGTTCCTACAACAAATATCAAATGAAAGAAATGATACTTGGATTACTCTCTTTGTGTCATCATGGGATTAATTTATTTGCCTTGTTGTGTAATTTGTGGCATTACTCTCTTTGTGTCATCATGGGATTAATTTATTTGCCTTGTGATGTAATTTGTGGCACAAAATCAAGCAATTCCTTGCTTAAATTCTTTTTGCTTTTTCTTTCCTGGAGTAGCTAGGTTCCAAATATAAGTTTCTCATGTTCCTTGGGCAATTGCTAAGTTGATAGAATTGGATTACACCTATATTTCTATGGACAAGTACATGCACCTTTGAATTCTAAATCCTTTTGTTCTTTTGGTGTGCAATTGATTTTCATTTTTCATTTCTCTCTAATACAGAAATAATCAGTTATTTATATTCTGTTTGTTGTGCTTTAAAGAAAGCTGATATATATTTACACATATCACATAATTTTCTTCAAATAGGAATTTCTGGAACCTCAAGCACGTATGACTTCTACTCTTTGATAATTTTTCTAATCTTGAGTTGTTATCTGAAGGTATGAGCTCTGTTTTACGGGAGAGAAGATGGTCAAAGCTGTGGCAGGATCTCAGTCACATGATTCAGATACAGATAAGTCTCAAAATCATCTCTCAAACTTTGCAAATGGTGAAAAGAATGAAGGTGATAATGCTATGATAGATGTTTTTCGTTGGTCTCGCTGCAAGAAGCCCCTTGCCCAAAAGGTCATGCGTTCTGTTGGGATCCCACTGCCACTTGAACATGTGGAGGTACTTCATCTCATAGTCTTTTTCATTACTGTTGCATGATTAGAACAAAGAAAGGCAGGAGCTTTTCAGTGGCACTCTGTTTGGACTGTTCCATAAAAGAATTGGATAAAAGATTCTGGTTTCATAAGAACAGTCAATGAATTGAACGTCTGTGTTTGATGTTGAACAGGTTATAGAAGAGAATCTTGACTGGGAGGATGTGCAGTGGTCACAAACGGGTGTTTGGATAGCTGGAAAAGAATACAGCCTCGCTCGGGTGCATTTTGTATCTTTGAACTGACTATTTATTTTGTTTGTGAGAATTATGTACAAGTACAACTATTTGTATGAAGCTAAGATTGATTTTCAGAATGCAACGTCTAAATAATATATAAGTTATTTTCATGATCTGGGCAAAGTCTTTTAACCGCTAAGGATTAAGAAACGAAGAGAAGGGTTTGGCGTTGGAAGTGCTATGAGTTCAAAGTTTGCGTGTTACCAGTTTATGACAATTGGTAGATTGATATTTTGCTCTTTAGTGAATAGGGATCTGATGACTGTCAAACGTCTGGTATCATTTTTACTTTGGGGAAGGTTGAATTTTTTATTCAATTTTATTTATTTATTTCTTTTGCATAGAATAATAAGGGAATTTGTTTTCAAAATAAGTCTTGATTTATTGGTTGTTAAATTTGTATTAATAAATAAATGGGCTTGCAACTTTTTAAAATTTAGGAGATATTGGTCTAAATCACAGTCAATTTATCCTTCAGTAACCGAATAATTACTCTTCTAATTGAAAATAATCTATATAATTGCTACATGTTTAATAGAATTTGTATTGATCAATATGAAATAATACAAATGCCACAGGATTCCATAGTTCTATTGCATACAACTTCTTAAATTCCAATGGAGTTGTTCTTTCTTTTTAGTCAACAACATAGAAGAAAAATTGTTTTTGTGTATTCGTTTGCAACATTTTAAATTTAAAAATGTTATTAATGATATATAATAATTAATAGGTTCTTTAGGTATACTTAAACTACAAATTCCTTCTCAACTTATAGATACGATAGCAATATCTCTACTGGTAATTTTTTTAGTGTTAAAATATAGGGATAACGATAATTTCCCACCCAAGGCTTGGCGTTATTCTTTTTCCCACCAAGTTTGAGAAAAACAATTTCCCAGCCATCTTTCAGATCTATTAGTGACATGGTATAGGTGACATGGTATAGTCACTATTAAGATAAAAATACCCTTTACTATTTGAATTCGAATCCAAATCCGTACCCAAACCCAAACCCAAATCTCAACGCTCCTCCCAAACCCCAACCTAGATCCCTTCCCTCTTTCCTTCTCTTTGTCTCTTCCCTGTCTCTTACCTCTTGTTGCAACACTTCTCTTCTCTTACCTCTCTCTCTACAACACTTTGGTTCTATTTTCTTCTCAAAAGGAAACCCTAGCTGCCATTCCACTTGAGCTTGCAACTGTCGGCAGCTAGTGCAACACAACCTTGGTTCAGCGGGTAAAGGCAAGCACTATCGGCAATGGAAACCATCAATTATAAATCAAGTCTCAAGTTACCACAAAAGCTTTATGAATCCGGCCATCAAGACACACAACTCTACACATCCAACCATTAACACACACAAACTCCATGAATCCAATGTTAAAGTGGATGCCCTAGAGCCAATCCACATATTGTATTTTGACTCTTTGTGTCATGTTTATAATTAATAAAAGACATTTTCTACATCTTGTAAATCCTATTTAATTATGTTGAGCCCAAATGTGTTTTGATGTGCCGAAACTAATTGAAAGATTGGTTGGATTCTAACAAGGTATGACTTATGTCATAACCCAAAAAAATTGCAGATTTTTCCTTATTGGAACGCCTGTTCAAATTAGTCGAACACCCATTCCTTCCTTTATAAATTTCCTAGGAAGTCGTTCCAAATGGAACGACATTGTTCCTATGCCCGTTCACAACTGTGCCAAGTTTTCTACTTCAAGTGATCAAGTCGTTCCAAACCAAATGACCACAATGAACACCCATTCACAACAGAATGACCAAGATGAACGCCCGTTCAATAGAGAACGACCTGGAAGAGTGATCAAGTTGTTCCAAGTCGAACGACCAGAATGAAGGCTTGTTCAATAAAGAACGACCAGGATGAATGACAGTTTGTCATGCCCGTTCCATAGTGAATGACATCGTTCCACTCATCATTCATGGCTTTGGAATCTTAACGTGAGTTTGCTATCAAAGAATGAACGCCCGTTCCTAGTGGTGGAATGTCTGTTCTAATCAAAGTCAAGATTTACGGTTAGAAGATTTAAGCTCAAAGCAAATCTTGGGATTCAAGTGTCAAACTTGAACAACCTTGACGAATGCCCGTTCCAGAATCCTTGAAGATCGTTTCATGAAGGAACGATATCATTCCAGTAAGCTGCTCAAGGCTCTAGAAATTATGGACTTGAATGAACCAACGATGAACGACGTTTTGTTAGTGTAAGTGCCTTAGAGCTAATCTTATTTGTATAAATTGACTCTTTGTAATATCATATTAATAATCAATAAAGGCATATTTTACTATATCATGTTACACATTACTTTATGAATTGATATATTTCCTTAGAATGGTAGAACTGTGACAAGAAAATCAAGTATTTTAAATCTTGATTGTGAGGACCCTATAATCACCTAAGGTGGATATTCTATAAATTTTTGTAGTCTCGGTATTATTCTGACCAATAGCACAGATAATATGGTAAGACTGTCATAATGTTAAACGACCCTATCGAAAGGTAGTGACAGTTCTCACATGTCAAGGTTGTTTGGAGACAACTTGGTGCAACGCATGGGTGCTTGTTGTCTGCAAGTTCACTTGACTAACCTACCAGAGGATTTCATATAGATGGTAACCCCATTGTCTATGGAATATTTTCTCAAACGAATGATGATGCATGTGATCCTTAGACTTGAGATCACTAGGGCGTCGTGTGTAAATATTGGTGTAGTTTGACATTAGTCTAATGTAATTCTCTTTAGGGTTATTAGTACGGTAGTAATTGATTATATTGAGAAGTACACTATGGCTATGGTGTAATGCTTTCTCTCTCTAGCTAGTATACTCATAAAATAATAGTAAAACTCACTATATATATATATNAAATCTTGGGATTCAAGTGTCAAACTTGAACAACCTTGACGAATGCTTGCTCCAGAATCCTTGAAGATCGTTTCATGAAGGAACGATATCATTCCAGTAAGCTGCTCAAGGCTCTAGAAATTATGGACTTGAATGAACCAACGATGAACGACGTTTTGTTAGTGTAAGTGCCTTAGAGCCAATCTTATTTGTATAAATTGACTCTTTGTAATATCATATTAATAATCAATAAAGGCATATTTTACTATATCATGTTACACATTACTTTATGAATTGATATATGTCCTTAGAATGGTAGAACTGTGACGAGAAAATCAAGTATTTTAAATCTTGATTGTGAGAACCCTATAATCACCTAAAGTGGATATTCTATAAATTTTTGTAGTCTCAGTATTATTCTGACCAATGGCACAGATAATATGGTCAGACTGTTATAATGTTAAACGACCTTATCGAAAGGTGGTGATAGTTCTTACATGTCAAGGTTGTTTGGAGACAACCTGGTGCAACGCATGGGTGCTTGTTGTCTACAAGTTCACTTGACTAACCCACCAGAAGATTTCATATAGATGGTAACCCTAGTGTCTATGGAATATATCCTCAAACGAATGATGATGTGTGTGATCCTTAGACTTGAGATCACTAGGGCGTCGTGTGTAAATATTGGTGTAGTTTGACATTAGCCTAACGTAATTCTATTTAGGATTATTAGTACGGTAGTGATTGACTATATTGAGAAGTACACTATGGCTATGGTGTAATGCTTTCTCTCTCTAGCTAGTATACTCGTAAAATAACAGTAAAACTCACCATATATATATATATATATATAAGAAAATATACATGTAGATGAGTATAAAATAATGGGCCCATAACTTATACAAATCTTTACATAATGTAATAAAGCCACAAAACATCAACTCGATAGTGTTGCCAAACCCTTCCGCTTCTTGACGTTCCAAGCGACCGCATCTCACCTACTACCTACAAAAACATTGAAAACAATGGGATGAGCACTAATTACTCAGTAAGTAAATCCGCTACGCTACTCTTCTATCTCTGTTGCTCATATTCTGAATTTCTTTCCTTACATCACACTTCTCTATTCTTCTTTGTTCTTTCTCTGTTTTTTTTTTTTTTTCAATTTCTAATTTCTCACTACTCATGATAGTAGGCATGGTATCGTGCATAGGTATGATGCAAATGCACAAATGCATAGGATGTGCATTTTTTTTTTTTCTGTTTTTCTATTTTCTGTTTCTTTTCTCTGTATTTCTTTCGATGCTTCCTTCCTTTCTATTCTTTCTTTCTTTCTATTCTTTTCTTTCTTTTCTATTCTTTCTTTTCTTTTCTTTTCTATTCTTTCTTTCTTGCCGATCGGACTCGGTTGAGGCATGGATTCGGAACCCTGACCGTGTAAGTGTATTCTCTAATTCTGGGTACAGTCCTCATCCACATGCACTTCTAACGGACTATATAATTCTTCTTTCTGATTCTGAGGCCGCTCACTAAAGGCGGCGTGCATGTAGGGCTAGGTCACTCACGGGTTCCCCATCGCAACAACCTTCTCTTCTCTTCTTTTTTTACACTTCTTTAAATAAAATTTCAGATTTGAATTATTCTTTAATCTTTCTCTTTATTCTTTGTTCTTTAATGCTCTTATGAGTACGTATGCATGTAGATAGGCTCATGCTTATTATTCTTTCTAAATTCACATGTTTGGATGGAATAATGCAATATGGAATGTGAACATGTCATTCTCTACCATCTACAAACTCATCTCAAGATAACAAATAATCATCCTCATGCATGCACTTCTCTTTGACATTTCATCAAACAATTTATATGCACACACAAACTCTAAATTGGCTACACTTCTACATCTCTTCTAAGCCACCAAAATTTGGAATCAAACACACTAAAATCAATGTCAAACCTGGCCAGGATTTACACTTCATAAATTCTACTCCAATTCTTTCATAATTCATCCAAACTCTCATCAAACATCAAGTACACAAATAATACTTCTCATAGATAAATTCTAACCATCATTCAACATCCATTCCATCAACAATTCTTCATATATAAGCACATACATGCATAAAAGAAGTTCTCTACACAATATTGCTCCAATCATGACTAGTGTTGGATTTACTTACCTTAGATGTGAGCAATCCAACACTTTAGTAGTCTTCCTTGATCCAACTCCTTTTTCTTAAATCTATGAACACAAATCATAAGAATTCAACATTTAAAAATTAAATCTACACTTAGTGCAAAGATTTTACCTAAGGATGCTTGGGATTGAAATTCCAATAAAAATAAAACAAGATCTATGAATTTTCCTGAAAAATGATTGAAAAATTTGAGAGAACTTGGGTGGAAAGTGGCGTAATGGAAGGGGAAGAATAGCTAGGGTTTCATTCTTGAACTCTTATATAACAAAATATTACTTATAGTTTTCATTTTACCCTTGCACATTCTATGAAATTTCATCTATGTCTCTAGTCAATTATCATAATGCCTATTTTATAATTTCTAGTTATTCTACTTTTTTCACTCCCACTTTTTCAACTAATATGAGTGAAAAACCATTTTACCCCAATGAAATTTTAAGACATTTTCTTCACAATTTTCAAGATAACTTAACAATTCAATTAAGGGTATTAGGGCATAAATAAAGCTTCGTACATGATGTGGGCGGACATGTGGTGAATAGGGGGAAAAAAAAAAACACCAAGAACCAAACCGTACCAGAAAATCAATCGATAAGAATGAAATCAATTTTTTTAAACTGGTTGATTTTAGTTCGAAGAATTGGTTGAACTGGTTTTCTAGTTCGGTTTTTGGTTCAATAATTTGAGAAACCGGTTTTTCAAAATTCCTAAATCTTAGACCAAAACCGCTAAACCCATTTCTTCTTTCTTCTTCTTCTATGTTCCTCTTTATTCCGTTTTCTCTCTTTTTTTCTTCTTCTTCCTCCTCCTTTCTCATGCCCCTCTCTTTCTCCTTATTCTTTCTTTTTTTCTTCTTCTTCTCTTTCTCTTCCTTTCTTTTCTTTCCACTTTGTTCAGCCTCTCTTCTTAACCATCGACGAGGAGACCCAAATGCAGTTCGCAGCTTCCTTGTTGGAGTACTTGCTTCTCTGTATTAGTGAAACTATTGTCATCCACCCACATCTCAATGTCCAGGAACTCATAGCTTTGTGATGTAACTGGCCATGTGTTTAAAGGTGAATCCACCCACATCTTGAAAATGCTTTGTAAACGAAATAGATGTATTTGTGGCACTTTCTGCTTTGATGTTTTGGAAGGTTTCGACTAAGTTCTTGAAAATTGTTCTTGTTAATATCCAAATAAATTTAAAGTTTGCTTGCGTTCGTCGACCTCTTTTTTTTTTCATCTTCTCTACTTTCCTTGATTTTGCTCTTCTAAGGCTTATTTCTGGATGTCAACGTTTAAATCTAACTTTCTTAATATTAAAAAAATGATGTAAATTGTTTTTACTTGATGTTACTGAGCCTGAATTAGCTATGAGCATCTTGTGCATAAAGTAAAAAATATAGGAGTGTTTAAGGGAATTATTGATTTGATGTTAATAAATATGAAGAAGGGAAAATTTAGAAATTAATTAAAAAAAAAAATGTTTCAAAACCGGTTATCCGGGTTTTCAAAACAATAACGGTTCCTTTAAAACGTTCAAGCAGTTTTGGTTTGGATTTCTGCTTGAACTGATTTTCATTGGTTCAAAAAATGCCCAAACGGTTTGGTTAACCGGTTTTCCCACCCTAATGGTGAATCGACCAAGGGTTCATCACTCCTAGGTACAGAGAAATTATCTCAATAGCTATTTGGTAAATGACAACGACCGTAAATCTTGGCCACAGTGGAATTGATAATCTCAAATCCAATTTTATTTAGTCGTTGGTCTGGTATCCGAATGCGAATATATAAAGTAATATATTTGAAGTTGACATTATTTTGTACTCAAATCTGATAAGATAAAGAATGATGAAGGGATTAGATTGTAAGTAACTATGCCCTGTCAGGATCAGTTCTTCATGATCTCTATATGTTAGGTAACCATGATGTCTTGCTAGAGGTAATCTTAATTTATGTAGTAGACAATTATTGATGATAATGTGATACTCTTATGCGAACATTATAGAGAGCTAGAGTACATACTTAGAAGACAATTTGAGGTTTATCATGAATAAAGACAATTTCTCTTTTAGGAGAAAATGGTATTTGGTAATTTGTTATGCAATTAAATGTGTGAGTTGTTGTCTAATTCTAATTTTATATTGGAATTGTAATATATATGATATTTAATAAAATAATATATATAAATAAAAATAAAATATAAATATAAATAATTAAGTTTACTAATTAATTAAATAATTACCATATTGGCATCCCACTTAGGAATAGGGTTATTTTATTCCAAAGTGGAATAGGATTATTCATGCTAATAACATGAATTAAATTAGGTTTTAAACCTAATTTTAATTGTGCCACCCCTTGCTAATTGAAGTAGAAAATTCTCTCAATTCAATTTCAATTGTTTAACCTCAAATAATCTTTTTATTTCTAGCAAAGTTAAATCGGTTGTGTGTGTTATTGTCTTTGTGTGGTGTGATGAGTGTTGAAATGCATATATATTTAGTGATTTGGGGATGAGATTTTAGGGAATTTATGGTTTAATGCATTATTTATGATGATGCACCAATCAAACCATAGGAAGGTAAAACCGTAATTCTAACATGCAAAATTAGGCTATATATTAGGTTATTAAAGGTTTGTACAATGATGGATTTTACAAAGGTGTTTGTGAGAGAGTTGAGTAGTGGAAATAAATGCCAATAATATCCTTGGATTCACACAAAAGAGAATGTTTGTTGTAATAAGAATCTCACGACGTGTGCAATGAACCCTAAAAATCACCAAAACCCTTTATTGTGCTACGACATGCTTGTTGCATGGCCTTGTGACTTGTCAATGGCTATTTAACTTTTTACAAGTATAAATGCAGCTTTGCATGCAGTGATCACTCATTGGGCTAACCCTCCTTTGGCTAACTTACCTTGTTAGCTTGGTTGTACAGAATGGCGCCCACGAGCTCATTTTCAAAGGTCGAATCATCATACCTTAGGCTTGCCATGGGCCTCATTTAGGCAGTCCCAATCCATTATTTGAGCATATTGGGCCTACATGTGTATCGTAGTCCCTACCACATAACATATACAAACTATGGATAAATATGATATAATACACATACATTATTTTATACAACATTTTCCATACAACATCATGTAAAAAGAAATGATAGCAATTTAAAATTAAAATTAGACTTTCATTCCAATAACTTTTGCCCCCTAATGTTGTATGAGAATGTGATGTGTGTGTATTTCATAAATATTATGTTCAAAAGCTCAAGCTTTATAGTTAAGTTTATGTGTGTGAGTCATAAAAATATATCTACATCAACTTTTTTCAAATACATTGAACAAAAGTCAGGTAAGTGTGCTATGGTCATAATTGGTGGTGGCCAGGTTGTCAAATCTAAGAGGAAGCGGGATGTTCAAATCAACTTACGCGTACTTCAACTAATCTTCAGGACTTATTGAAAACATTATAAACTCAATGTTTTAAGATAAGTCACAAATATGTGGTCGATAACCCTAAGTAGTTTGAACCCAAGAGAACAAATCTTTTATCATTAGGTCAACCTCTTGGGGTTTAAGTATAATAACCTCTTAATGTTAGATTAAAATGTAAATGTGTGAAATATAAATTTGCTCAATATAGTAGTAGTTGGGTGATTAGTAATTATTGTAGGCACATGGGTGGCGGATGGCTTCCCCTTAGTTGTTAAGATTTGTTGGTAAGGTTGGCACTCCCATAATTCATCATTGGACCAAATCATGTATTTTCACTAAAGCCATAAACGTTTTGTTTTATTTTTATGTTTAATTCATTTTCATTAGTTATGTTTTTTTAATTTTTGTGGTTTTTATATTTGACTTGAGGAATTACTATCCATAATACAGATAAGGGAGTATTAATTGTACCCATCGACTTTTAATAATTCTTTTGTCGTTTCAATTATATTTTTATTTAATTAAACATCAACTTATGGATTTTTATTGAAATTGTGAAAATATATAGAGTCGAACATTTTAAATATTCAAGTTTGGGTACCAATAGTTATTTTAAAAATTGTTTCTCATTACATAAAAAATAAATTGTAATAATATAGTTTAGTTTAACTAACATAAGAATATATTTGATATATAATTTAAATATTGACATAGTTGACTTTATTTCATGCTGCTGCCTGCAATATATGGCATTATATGTGAACTAATTAGATGTAGTCACAGACAGAGGACCAGCAATGATTTTTTGATTTTTCTTCAACCACCACGATGTGCATTCTGAGTGTGACAGCTAAAAATCTATCAATGACTACTTATCATTGCTTGCGTATCTAAGACATCCATATTTAATGAAATTATATTTTGAGTAAACAAACCATTTTTCAGTTGAGTCCTCATAATTTCCCTATTTCTTATGTAATTTAAAGAAGAGAGAATATTATTAATTAATGGAAGATGAGATGTGGGATATGTTCTTCCAATCTAATAAAGAACTCAACAGCCAGACCCAGACCTACAACATGTGATGTGATGTGATGCAGTAGCATACTGTCTAAGTCTCTCCTCCCACGTGAGGATCACCTAATTCCTACTAAATCTTAAATTTATATTTATTTCAACACATCATCTCATGCCATAGCTTATAATATCAAAAATATCTTTGTTTTGATTGCAAGATATAGAATCCCAAGTTCCACTAATAGAGACCTAACACTAATTTAACCCAAAATAATATATAAATAAATAAATAATGTATGCAAAGCAATAATTACACATTACAATGAAACTGGTAATTGAAACACTAACATAAAAAGTTCCAATCCCTCTTTCCCCCTTTTGCTAGCTTCAGAGAATAAACAGAAACAAGAGCTCCACTACCAAGATCAAAGATGAGCAAACAGATATTAAAAAAATAATGAAAGAAAGAATTTGTAAATGTAATGGAAACCATCCCTTACTTCCGACCTGTCGTTTTCTTCTCTCATATTCAAGATCATTTAGACTTTCTTTTTTCCTCATCTGCAATCGGTCGAACTAAATGTGTCTGCAAATCCTGAAGGTTTAGAAGGGATGCTTGATTGTGACTGGGAGAAGGACATACCACCATACATAGTCGAAGTACCTTCATCTGCTTGCCATCTTTGTAGTGCTTGTGGGAGACTCATGTGGAGGTCAATGCCCAAGCTTTCATCATCTTCATGGCTGGTAGGTTTCCACTGCTCTACAAGAGGACCCAAGACATTGACTGCATGGCCCATATCTGGTCTTTGGTGTGGTTCGCGAGCAGTGCAGTGTCCTGCCAGCTCTGCCACCCTGTAGATACTCTCCATTGTCTCCTCATCAGGGTTTAGGGTTTCATCAATGGCCTTGAGAATGTTTTCTTTATTGATTAAAACCCGACGGAACCATGTCACCAAATGAGCCCTATTATCCGGCATAGTATCATCTAATGCTTTCCTACCAGTGATAATCTCCATCAAAACCACTCCAAATGCATAAACATCGATTTTTGTTGTCACTCTTCCAGTTGCTGCCAAATCCCAACAATGATATAAGATGGAGTATATATTCATATTCAAACAAGTATATTTATCCAAGAGGACTTAGAGCAAAAAGAAAACCTACTAAAGGAGAGGAAATACAAGGGAAAGCATTCTCAAACAGATACATAATACAGTTGAGGATATGATATATAAATCAAAACATGATCTTATTCTAGATACAATAACATCCTAACAGAAGTATGAACTGATTATGTCTTAATTTTAAACGTTTTCTTCAAACAAGTTCAATTACAAAAGCTAATTCAGTAAGAAAGATGATCTGATCAAAAACGGATATTATAAAACCATAGGCATTATCATCACATAATTCAAATGAAGAGAAGACATTGACTGCATTATGATCATAGACATATCAAAGTTATTTCGACAATCTTGTGCAGATTTCCACAATTCCTGAAAAAAAGAAAATTGAAAATCTAAAACACAATTTCACCTAGAGAATTTTTCTGAAACAAAAAACGTAAAGTAAACATATATAACATGCAAATCATTTTGATCATTCTAATCATAACTCATGAACTGGCAAAAAAATTTAGCTGAAGTCGATTTTGAGAAAAACGATAAACTCAATTCAACTAAGCTCAGGTCCAAACTAGTCTAAGTGGAACACTACATGAATCCTCTTCCTCCAATCTGCCCTACTAGGGAAATGACATGAAACATCAAATGATCATATTTAACTCACTGCCATGCTAATAAATAGTAAGAGAGAACAAGTTCTCAGCATTTGAGGTGGCATGATAGAATAACTTCATATAGTTTCAATATTTACATCTAATAGTAACTGCAAATACATATGAATATTAGAAAATTAAAACATCATCTAAGTTAATTTGAGCAACACCCTCATGAAACGTGATGTTCCTAAAGCAAATGTAATATTACTGTGAAATAAAATTATATAAGCCAGATCAAACATACCAGCATACTCAGGTGCAAGGTAACCAAATGTCCCAGCCAATCGAGTCTCCACTGAATACTTTCCGTCAGGTGCATTTTTGACCAAACCAAAATCTGCAACCTTCGCTCTCATGTCGTCTCCAATTAGTATATTTGACGGTTTCAAATCTCTATGGATGAAGCTTTGTTGTGCCAAACTGTGTAGATATTCCACTCCTCGTGCAACATCCAATGCAATAGTTACTCGCTGCTTCCACGTTAGAGGAGAATAACAATTATCACGCCACTCAAATAAGCGCTGTGCCAGAGTGCCCTGAGGCATATACTCGTACACCATCAGCCTCTCATGACCATTTATACAGTATCCTAAGAGTGCAACCAAATGTCTATGCCTAACCTTAGTAAGCACTGCAATTTCAGCCTGAAACTCATTCATTCCTTTGGTACCCATTGCATTAGACTCCATCCTCTTCACAGCAATCTTAGTTCCATCATGCAATTCACCTTTATACACAACACCGAATCCACCCTTACCCAAAATATTAGCTTCACTGAAATTATCAGTCACCTGTCGGAGAACCTCTATGGAAATTATCACATTTCCACCCTCAAACAGCCGACGATCACTATGATCCCCACTGCTTTGGCTATGTAGTTCACTAGGAACCCCATTATAGCCACTCAGACCATTCAAACCAATTACTCCGTTCTTACCAACTCCATTTCCAGATTCCGGACTCTGTATCCTACCAAACTTCTTATGCTTTCTCTTAACAATAAATTTATAAACAACAAATAACACCACCACGACAAAAATCACAACAACGATAACAATTGCAACAATTATACCAACAGACAGTGTCTTCCCCTTGTCTGATGCAGTCGAAGTTCCATTCGTTGATGCACCTGATCCAGACCCAGGAGGGCTCCCAGGAGTTGTATCCACATTCGTTCCAAGGAAAGGATTTCCGGGTGATGTTGTAGGCTTCAAACTGTTCCCAAAAGAGGGGACTTTCCCAGAAAGATTATTGCCTGAAACATCCAGATTCTGAAGAGAAGCTAATTTGGTCAAGCTATCAGGAATAGAACCAGTCAAATTATTGTTCTGCAAATTTAAATTCTTCAAAGCTGTAAGGTTCCCATATGATGGCGAAATAGTCCCTTCAAAATGCTTATTGGCAAGAGTTATGGTGATGACCCTTCCTTGTGAATCACAAGTAACAAAAGGCCAACCGTCACAAGCATTGTTTCCCGGCCAAGAATCAGCTAAAACCGATGGATAGTACATAGCTCCAGCAATCTGAAGCAAAGTAGCGACCTGTGCATCACAGGGGCTTCCAGCTTCTGAACTATTTTTACAAAAATTGTTATGATCAAGAAAAATCTTCTTAACCGAGCTGGGAAAAGCCGGATAAGGCCCTTGCAACTTGTTGTTTGTCAAAGAAATGTTAATCAAAGCAGGAAGTGAAACAATAGATGCAGGAAGAACACCAGTTAATTGATTATCACGCAAAGACAAATCAAACAAATCAACACAATTTGACAAATCTGGAACCGGACCCGTGAACTGATTCTGGTGAAGCCAAACTTGCTTCAACCGAGTCATCCCAGATAGCACATCAAGCCTACCGGACAAACCCACCTTCTGATCGTTCATCCAAAGATTCTGAATCTCAGATTTGGCGAAAGACGCCGGCAAAGAACCAGTAAAGTTGTTATACGAAAGCCTCAGATTCTGCAAGTTGGGAAACGAATCAAACACATCTGGAATAGGCCCATTGATGTTACAATCATCCAAGTACAAAGTGGTAAGACTTAAAGATTTGGTTAATTCATTAGGAAAAGACCAAGAAGCCAGCTCAAAATTATCACTAAGACTCAAAGTTTGCAAACTGGTTAACCCATCAAAGCAACCAGAAGTAACACTGGTGAAATTGTTGCGGTCTAGGAAGATTTCTTGCAAAGATGCGAGCTTGGCGAAAGAAGGAATGGCTCCAGAAATGCCATTGTATTGTAAAGAAAGGGAATTGAGCTGGGACAAAGAGGAGATTTCTGAAGGCAAAGTGCCGGTGAGTTGGCTTCGGGCGAGGCTAATGGAAGTGACACGGTTTGAGTTGTCGCAGCTGATGCCAGTCCAGTCGCAGTAGCCGGAGGAGGAGGTGGTGGACCAGTCGGAGGGGGTGTTCTGGAGGGACTTGGCGAGAGCGAGCATGGCGGCAGAGTCATCGGAGTAGACCGCCGTGGAGAGGTGGAGTAAGAGGAGGAGGATGGAGGGGAGAGGTGGTAGGGGCTTTTTGGGTATCATGAGTTGAAAGTTTTGGGGGATAGAGAGAAGATTGTGGGGCGGATTGTATGGTGTTTTGTTTATTGAGGGGTTGATATTTGTTTAGACAGCGCGACAAAAGTAAGTTTGCGCTAACCTAATTGTGCTAGTATTACAACCAGTTTTCAAAAAAAAAAAAATTTCTTTCTAAAACAATAAAAATAAAAATCTAAAAACTTTATATTTAACGCTGATTTTTTAAGTATATTTATTGGTTTCTAAAAAATCAGAGAGACATTTGTTATTTAATCAAATATCAAGGTAGACAAAACCTCTATTTATGATTGAAATTCTTCACATATTATTCATAATTTTAATATAAAATGAATAGATTAAATAATTTCTTTAAAATAAAATATATTATATAAAATAGTATAACAAGTAATTGATGATTAAAAAGAAAAGTGAAAAATGAATTTTTATCCTTATTATTTGAATTTTTTTTTTTTTTCTGAAAATGCATATATTCCTTTGTCGTTTTACTTGCAGTTGAATTGGTAAGAAAGAGTCATGGTCGAACTTCAGGTTAGTTGTTGGGTAATTGGTTGCATAAATTGTCGAAACGGCGGTGGCGTGCGGCCCCACATTTGACAGCTGGTGGTGCGTATCAGAAACCGCGTGGATTGTGGATGGCTGGATGCCCCTCTACTTATATCATACCTTTCACCTTTATTTTAATTATAAGAGAATATTTGTTTCCTTTTTTTCTCTTGAGGAACTTTCCACTTTCCACTGTCATTTTCAGTTGAGTTGGCCACTTTTTATTTATTAATATCAAATCAATTCAAGGATGTTAATGCTGCTTCTATTTTTTTGCCCAAATCTTCAATAAATTATAAAAACGTGGACAATCGACATGTAATATGTTAGCTGTCCATTATGGTTACTCATTTTTTTAAATCTTTTGTTTATCTCTCAGCCTAAATGTCATATTTTCAGAAAAAATTATTATGATTTATTCAAATCCTTCATTCTCTTGAGGTTAAAAATGGATTCATTTAGTTTTTTTTCAATAAAATATTATTTTAAGAAAATTACATTAAATTTTATCATATATTTTCCTTTTTTTTCCAAAAAAATGCCAAAAAAAAAAAAAACTTTAAAAAACATATATATTACTAATTTATATAAAAAATTAATGGACTATTATGCCCTTTCTTTTAACGAATTTTTGATCATTCTATTCCTCTTCACAACGAAATTTACTAACATACGAATTTTTTATCATTCAACTCCTCTTCACAACGAAATTTACTAATATAAATTTCTAACGAATAGGTGATGTGCGGCTGGGTTGAGGAGTGAACAGCGGTGACTAGTAGGGTTAATCCGACCAAAACAAACACAAGAACACTCCAAATAATCAATCAAACAACACCCAAACTTCAATACAAACTCCAGACTACTCCATCAACATCAAAAAACAAGCCACAGCAAGAAAATCCGAAAATACAGAACAACAATCACCCGAAAATACAGAATAACAATCACGGTGCTGTAGGTGGTAATCGGTGAGCAGGGGTGGACAGTGTGTGGGTGGGTTTTGAAGAGCAAGTGGGGTGTGGTGTACGGTGAGAAGTGAAGTGGGTGGGTTGGTGCTGCCATGCGGGAGATGCTAGGAGGGAAGGTGGTGGGGAAGTGGAGCGATAAAATTGGAGGTGGGCAGAGCAGCGAAGGGGAGGTAGTGGGAGGCGTAGTAAAGAGAGGAGAAGTGAGGGAGGACTGGTCGTTTTGGCTTTGGCTCGGATCTGAGAAAGAAAACAAAAAAAAAAAAAAAAAAAGAGAGAATGAGAGAAGAAGGATGAAAAAAAAAAAAAAACAAGTGGCAATCATTCAGCCCTACAATTACCTACACTTTGAATTTAAAAATTTTGATTTTTTTATACAAAATATTAATGGATTATTATGCCCTTTTTTTTAACGAATTTTTGATCATTCTATTCCCCTTCACAACAAACTTTACAGTGAAATTTACTAACATGCGAATTTTTTTATCATTCAACTCATTTTCACAACGAAATTTATTAAAATAAATTTATTGTGTGTAATAAAATTATATTTTGAAACATTGTAAGAGAGAAAGTGTTATTACGCCATTATTTAAGTAAAAAAAAGCCGTTTACTTATATTTATATATATTGTAGCAACTAGCATCCCATTGACACATCGTTGATCGATCAATCAATGTTGTAGCATGGTCAATGACGATAGTTGAAAATGCAGAGGCATTGAACATTGCATTTGAAGTTTTGAACAACAATAACTGAAAAATAACCACCAAACTTTCTTGGTAAAGACAAACCATGCTTTATTATATATTATTGATGTCCATTGAAGGGTGATTTTGTAATTTTAATTTCTCAGCTTATCATAAGCCATAAAGCTTATTCTATTAATTATTTTAATGGTTCAAATTAGGATTTGACGGAGCTTTTTATTGGATCAGAAAGACCAGTAGTTACAACTTACACATCAAGTCTAGTAAACACACTATATGATTAACTAGGAAACTATCAAAGCGAAAAGGAGAAGAAGAAACATTAATCTGAAGGCTGAAGCGAGCAAATCNTATTTTGAAATATTATGAGAGAAAAAGTGTCATGACACCATTATTTAGGTAGAAAAAAGTTCGTTTACTCATTTATGTATGTTGTAGCAACTAGCATCCCATTGACACAGTGTTGGTCGATCAATCAATGTTGTAGCATGGTCAATGACGATAGTTGAAAATGCATAGGCATTGAACATTGCATATGAACAACAATAAGTGAAAAATAACCACCAAACTTTCTTGGTAAAGACAAACCATGTTTTATTATATATTATTGATGTCCATTGAAGGGTGATTTTGTAATTTTAATTTCTCAGCTTATAATAAGCCATAATGCTTATTCTATTAATTATTTTAATGGTTCAAATTAGGATTTGACAGAGCTTTTTATTGAATCAGAAAGACCAGTAGTTACAACTTACACATCAAGTCTAGTAAACACACTTTATGATTAACTAGGAAACTATCAAAGCGATAAGGAGAAGAAGAAACATTAATCTGAAGGCTGAAGCGAGCAAATCCTTAATCTCTAGCAACCTTTTGCAATTTGATCCACAAAATCCTTAAGATTCTTGTTTGAAGACCCACCTTCCTTGGCAGCTTCTTTTGCCAACTCCTTCCATTTCCTCGCATTCCTTCTCATTTCTTCACCTCCCAATACTATTTCCAAGCACCTCTTTATCTCATACCCTTCAACTATTCCTTCTTCATTATGATTCACTCTCACTCCTGTCTTCCACACGTCTTCAATCAGCTTTGCATTTGTAGTTTGATCTGTCCACTGTGGAAAAGCCACCGTTGGTACCCCAGAACATAAGCTTTCAAAGGTTGAATTCCACCCGCAATGTGTCACAAAACATCCCACTGAAGCATGAGACAAAACCTCTACTTGTGAACACCATGGCACTATCTTCCCTTGCTTTTCCAACTCTTCTCTACAACTCAACTTATCTTCTTCTTTATCTTCCTCTCCACCTTCTTTTGCTCTTATAACCCACAAGAATGGACGACCCGTGTCCAGCAAACCCCGTGCAAGCTCTTCCATTTGTGGCTTTGACAACACAGAAATACTTCCAAAAGAAACGTAGATAACTGATGATTTAGGCTTTGCGTTGAGCCATTCCATGTATTCCTTATTATAACCACCCTTAAACAGATCGCCTCCGAAAAAAGTATCTGATGGATCTTTCCCATCTAAAAAAGCAGATGGAATCAACGGTCCAATTCCAACCATATTATACTCATCGATTGCTTTGAAGACCTCGGACTCTAACGCTTCGTACGTGTTAACAAGTAGTGTTGGGTTGGTTTCTTCATCAAGGATATCGAACTGTTCTTTAAATGATGGGAGCGCAAAAGCATATTGATTTGAAGGGATAAAAAATGAAGGAAGGTCTCGTGTAGTGAGGTCTGGCAATCCCGGCAGAGATACTGAAAATGATTGGTCTTCAATGTTATTCCTTATAATATCACCATAACCCTTGAAGTAAAAATAATAAATAGCGAACATGGTGGCTGTTTGGTTCCAAAAAAGAGTAGTTGGGATGTCATGAGCTCTACCCACATTTGCTACCCAAGGGATGAGTATAGAATAAACTATGCATGTAAAACCATTACCTTGTTTGGTGTTGGAGGCAATGAAGTCACTTAGACTGAGGGAGCCGACACGCTTAAGCTCATCCATGTAGTGATGGACGTCATCTCTTGATTTATATCCATCCTCATACCCATCAGAAAAGGCAGCAAATGACAACCCTGGAGCATGAGTTGTGGAATTGTTTTTCATGCGGCGGATGGCAAAGTGGCTGGTGGCAACGGTCACACGCACACCAGTGCTTAGAAGTCGCTTGGCTAATTGAAGACAAGGGTTTATGTGGCCTTGTGCGGGAAATGTTACTAGGAGGATGTGTGGTTGCACCATGTTGGTAATTTTGAGTATAATGCAGAAGATGAGGATGGCAATGGCTTTATATAATATAAAGGTAGCCTCAAGCTTCAGAATTGTTACGTTTGTGGTGACGATAAAAGGAGAGGGATTCTGATTTTTGTGATGACGTTATTTCTTCAGAGGTTTGATTGCCCAGTACGTACCAAATTTGAATTTTGTAACAATCAAGCATGCCATATTATATGGATCGGAATAGTATTCTTCTTACCATTTGACTGGTTGGTTGGTGATGTTCATACTCCTAAACAGTTACTATTAATTAGAGTCCAAAAAGCAAGCCAAATTCTGGATTTGCATGGTTTAACTTTAGACATATAACAACAACACAGGTACTCTTAGTTGACTTGACTTGGCCTTGTTAAAGATCATCTTTCTGGATTTTTCCTCTCTCGAGAAATATTTTCTTTGACATGGAAAATCACAACACTCAATCTCTATGGATCTTACAAGGAATAATATCAATTATTCAAAAAACATTTATCACTCACTGTGTATAGCTATGAATCTTGTATATATACATATCTTGGGGTGACGCCATGAATAGATTAAATAATTTCTTTAAAATAAAATATATTATATAAAATAGTATAACAAGTAATTGATGATTAAAAAGAAAAGTGAAAAATGAATTTTTATCCTTATTATTTGAATTTTTTTTTTTTTTTTTTCTGAAAATGCATATATTCCTTTGTCGTTTTACTTGCAGTTGAATTGGTAAGAAAGAGTCATGGTCGAACTTCAGGTTAGTTGTTGGGTAATTGGTTGCATAAATTGTCGAAACGGCGGTGGCGTGCGGCCCCACATTTGACAGCTGGTGGTGCGTATCAGAAACCGCGTGGATTGTGGATGGCTGGATGCCCCTCTACTTATATCATACCTTTCACCTTTATTTTAATTATAAGAGAATATTTGTTTCCTTTTTTTCTCTTGAGGAACTTTCCACTTTCCATTTTACACTGTCATTTTCAGTTGAGTTGGCCACTTTTTATTTATTAATATCAAATCAATTCAAGAATGTTAACGCTTCTTCTATTTTTAGCCCAAATCTTCACTAAATTATAAAAATGTGGACAATCCAAATGTAATATGTTAGGTGTTCATTCATATTACTTATTTTTTAAAATATTTTATTTATCTTCTGGTTTAAATGTCATATTTTCAAAAGAATTATTATAATACATTCAAATCCTTCTTCTCTTGAGGTTAAAAATGGATTAATTTAGTTATTTTCAATAAAATATTATTTTAAGGAAAATTACATTAAATTTTATCATATATTTTCCTTTTTTTTTCCAAAAAATTGCAAAAAAAAACTTTAAAAAACATATATATTACTAATTTATATAAAAAATTAATGGACCATTATGCCCTTTCTTTTAACGAATTTTTTATCATTCTATTCCTCTTCACAACGAAATTTACTAACATACGAATTTTTTATCATTCAACTCCTCTTCACAACGAAATTTGCTAATATAAATTTCTGACGAATAGGTGATGTGCAGGCTGGGTTGAGGAGTGAACAGCGGTGACTAGTAGGGTTAATCCGACCAAAACAAACACAAGAACACCCCAAATAAACAATCAAACAACACCCAAACTTCAGTACAAACTCCAGACAACTCCATCAACATCAAAAAACAAGCCACAACAAGAAAATCCGAAAATACAGAACAACAATCACCCGAAAATACAGAATAACAATCACGGTGCTGTAAGTGGTAATCGGCAAGCAGGGGTGGACGGTGTGTGGGTGGGTTTTGAAGAGCAAGTGAGGGGTGCGGTGTGCGGTGAGAAGTGAAGTGGGTGGGTTGGTGCTGCCATGCGGGAGATGCTAGGAGGGAAGGTGGTGGGGAAGTGGAGCGATAAAATTGGAGGTGGGCAGAGCAGCGAAGGGTAGGTAGTGGGAGGCGTAGTAAAGAAAGGAGAAGTGAGGGAGGACTGGCCGTTTTGGCTTTGGTTCGGATCTGAGAAAGAAAACATTAAGGAAAGAAAAAAAAAAAAGTACGAAATGCGAAAAGGGAAAACAAAAAATTAAGAAAGAAAGAGAAGAGAATAGGAGAAGAAGGATGAGAAAAAAACACGTGGTAATCATTCAACCCTACAATTACCTATACTTTGAATTTAAAAATTTTGATTTTTTTATACAAAATATTAATGGACTATTATGCCCTTTTTTTTAACGAATTTTTTATCATTCTATTCCTCTTCACAACAAACTTTACAATGAAATTTATTAACATGCCAATTTTTTTTATCATCCAACTCATTTTCACAACGAAATTTACTTATCATTCAACTCATTTTTACAACGAAATTTACTAAAATAAATTTGTTGTGTATAGTAAAATTGTATTTTGAAATATTATGAGAGAAAAAGTGTCATGACACCATTATTTAGGTAGAAAAAAGTTCGTTTACTCATTTATGTATGTTGTAGCAACTAGCATCCCATTGACACAGTGTTGGTCGATCAATCAATGTTGTAGCATGGTCAATGACGATAGTTGAAAATGCATAGGCATTGAACATTGCATATGAACAACAATAAGTGAAAAATAACCACCAAACTTTCTTGGTAAAGACAAACCATGTTTTATTATATATTATTGATGTCCATTGAAGGGTGATTTTGTAATTTTAATTTCTCAGCTTATAATAAGCCATAATGCTTATTCTATTAATTATTTTAATGGTTCAAATTAGGATTGGCCAGAGCTTTTTATTGATCAGAAAGACCAGTAGTTACAACTTACACATCAAGTCTAGTAAACACACTTATGATTAACTAGGAAACTATCAAAGCGAAAGGAGAAGAAGAAACATTAATCTGAAGCTGAAGCGAGCAATCCTTAATCTCTAGCAACCTTTTGCAATTTGATCCACAAAATCCTTAAGATTCTTGTTTGAAGACCCACCTTCCTTGGCAGCTTTCTTGCCAACTCCTTCCATTTCCTCGCATTCCTTCTCATTTCTTCACCTCCCAATACTATTTCAAGCACCTCTTTATCTCAACCCTTCAACTATTCCTTCTTCATTATGATTCACTCTCACTCCTGTCTTCCACACGTCTTCAATCAGCTTTGCATTTGTAGTTTGATCTGTCCACTGTGGAAAAGCCACCGTTGGTACCCCAGAACATAAGCTTTCAAAGGTTGAATTCCACCCGCAATGTGTCACAAAACATCCCACTGAAGCATGAGACAAAACCTCTACTTGTGAACACCATGGCACTATCTTCCCTTGCTTTTCCAACTCTTCTCTACAACTCAACTTATCTTCTCTTTATCTTCCTCTCCACCTTCTTTTGCTCTTATAACCCACAAGAATGGACGACCCGTGTCCAGCAAACCCCGTGCAGCTCTCCATTTGTGGCTTTGACAACACAGAAATACCCAAAAGAAACGTAGATAACTGATGATTTAGGCTTTGCGTTGAGCCATTCCATGTATTCCTTATTATAACAACCCTAAACAGATCGCCTCCGAAAAAAGTATCGATGGATCTTTCCCATCTAAAAAAGCAGATGGAATCAACGGTCCAATTCCAACCATATTATACTCATCGATTGCTTTGAAGACCTCGGACTCTAACGCTCGTACGTGTTAACAAGTAGTGTTGGGTTGGTTTCTTCATCAAGGATATCGAACTGTTCTTTAAATGATGGGAGCGCAAAAGCATATTGATTTGAAGGGATAAAAAATGAAGGAAGGTCTCGTGTAGTGAGGTCTGGCAATCCCGGCAGAGATACGAAAATGATTGGTCTTCAATGTTATTCCTTATAATATCACCATAACCCTTGAAGTAAAAATAATAAATACGCGAACATGGTGGCTGTTTGGTTCCAAAAAAGAGTAGTTGGGATGTCATGAGCTCTACCCACATTTGCTACCCAAGGGATGAGTATAGAATAAACTATGCATGTAAACCATTACCTTGTTTGGTGTTGGAGGCAATGAAGTCACTTAGACTGAGGGAGCCGACACGCTTAAGCTCATCCATGTAGTGATGGACGTCATCTCTTGATTTATATCCATCCTCATACCCATCAGAAAAGGCAGCAAATGACAACCCTGGAGCATGAGTGTGGAATTGTTTTTCATGCGGCGGATGGCAAAGTGGCTGGTGGCAACGGTCACACGCACACCAGTGCTTAGAAGTCGCTTGGCTAATTGAAGACAAGGGTTTATGTGGCCTTGTGCGGGAAATGTTACTAGGAGGATGTGTGGTTGCACCATGTTGGTAATTTTGAGTATAATGCAGAAGATGAGGATGGCAATGGCTTTATATATAAAGGTAGCCTCAAGCTTCAGAATTGTTACGTTTGTGGTGACGATAAAAGGAGAGGGATTCTGATTTATGTGATGACGTTATTTCTTCAGAGGTTTGATTGCCCAGTACGTACCAAATTTGAATTTTGTAACAATCAAGCATGCCTATTATATGGATCGGAATAGGATATTCTTACCATTTGACTGGTTGGTTGGTGATGTTCATACTCCTAAACAGTAAATATTATTGAGAGTCCACATAAAAGCAAGCCAAATCTGGATTTGCGTCATGGTTTAACTTTAGACATAAACAACAACACAGTACTCTTAGTTGACTTGACTTGGCCTTGTTAAAGATCATCTTTCTGGATTTTTCCTCTCTCGAGAAATATTTTCTTTGACATGGAAAAAACAACACTCAATCTCTATGGATCTACAAGGAATAATATTAATTATTCAAAAAACATTTATCACTCACTGTGTATAGCTATGAATCTTGTATATATACATATCTTGGGGTGACGCCCTGTGGCAATTTGGATGTCATGCATAAGATGAATGGCTTTGGTGACGCCCATGCCGCCTCTTAGCTTGTCTACATATTAATTATTTTTAAGCATATAATATATCAATACAGTATCTTTTTTGTAACCTTCCTAATTAAACCATGTAAAGGCCAGACCCCAAAGCCACAATTCTCATATGACAGCACAAAAAAAACGAGAGCAGGGCATCACAACATAGTCAGGGAGGGTAGCATCAGTAACCAAATCCCTTGAGGCAGACAAAATGGATCCAACCATGTACAAGAGGGCTGACAAACATAGAAGCACACAACCACCACTTCCCCTCCCCCCAATCAAAACCGAAAGCCAAACCCATAACATAGAGAAAAAAATAAAACCATTTCATCACCGAGTACACAAAAAAAAAAAAAAAAAATTAATAATATAATATAATAATTATATTATTATTAATATAGTAATATTAAAAAAAATTCAGTAAAAAGCTTTTCTTAGAATTCTTTATTCCTTTCAAACAAAATATAATTATTTATTGTTGTGTGTGATTTTTCCATCAAGATTGGATTCGAGGTTGTAGTTCGATCCAGAATCAGTTTGACTCAATCGATTGTCCGACCCAGCATAAGCTCATCAAGTGTGAGATCGACTCAGCACAAGTTAGTCGGCGACCAATCCTTATAGTTGTTCAACCAACTCACTGATAATTTAGATCCCGAATGTCTCAGAAAGGATCAGATTGACAGCAATCTGGCGCAATCTTAGCGCTCAATCGCGGAGACATCGGAGTTACACTTTCATCTAATTGTAATCCCTTTATTTTCGCTCTTTTTTTTTGTACAAAATCCGTATATAAACCCCCTTCCAACGAGGAGAAAGGGGTTAGCAAATTGTTTTAGGATTATTATTGTAAGCTCTCACAGCAAATACAAAAACAGTGGACGCAGGCTCAAGAGTTTAACTCGCCGAACTACTTTAAATTTTTTTTGTGTCATTTACTTAATTGTTCTTGATTCATTACATTGTTGGTTACCCGTAATCATGCACACATCCGTTCTGATTCTGTCAAGGTCAATCGGATCGCTCTAGTTGGTGCAAAATCTTGTATCAACATTTTGATGCTAGAAGAAGGGCCTTTGCCAAAATCTCAAAATTTTCGATAAACAATCCTAGTGACCCAATCACTCAAGGCCCACAATGGTTCGTACAAAATAAAAAACCACCAACAGAAACCATGACAACACGGAAACCACCTGCCAGGAGGTGCATCAAGATGTCATCGGGCATCAACTACCAGTGCCGCCAAGGCAACAGGCCACAAACCAGTAGGGGGTAGGGACGTCGAATCCCAAAAATGGTCAACTGGTGGAGTTGATCAAAACAATGGTTGCATAGGCGGTGCAACAAAACGTTGATGAATTGAGAAACCATCAACCAGCTCTCCAAGAGCTGGACCGGTCGCGCTTCACCGATGTTACCCTAATAGGTCGGAATTCAACCGACGACTAATTGGCTCATTGGCACCGAGGAACGGTTGACGATCTCGGCATCACCGGGCACGTTCTACTCATGAACGAGAATCCCGCGGGCAAACTAACACCGGGAGATGACCAGGCAAAGAGCCCATGAGGGAAAATGAAGGCAATGTTCGCCAAAGGGATACTCGACCTACTCGACAATATCCCCAACATTAGTGTGCCGGTTTTAACCCACGCTAAAGGCATGCTCAAACCTCGCAAGTTCATGAGATGAGTAATGCATGCCGATCTGGCAATGGCTGACGTTCCAATTATAACCAACGTTGTAAGCAACGCACTGATGAGCATGATAGCACCTACCAGTCAAGCCATCATGACTCGACTTCGCGCGTCAATGCACACAATGGAGAGGGCTCACAAGCGACAGACTTGCGAACTCATATGCTCGAGGTGAGGCTAAATAGAGTCAGCCAAGGCAATCCTCATAACGAAGACTTAGATCAGGTGCAGAGAATGCTCAACGATATAAGAGCCCGCCAAAACAATGCAACAAAAGAGATAGTGAGCTCTCCATTTATAGAGGAAGTATGCCAGGCCCCGCTTCCCCAAAGATTCAAGGCACTAGAAAGCAATTTCGATGGGAAAGGAGATCCTAGAGACCATCTTGACACTTTCAACGACCTAATGGAGCTACACTAGGTCTGTGACTTGGCAAAATACCGCTGCTTTGCGGTCACATTAGTAGGGGATGCCAAAAGGTGGTACAAGAGGCTCAAGGCAAACTCAATTAGTTCTTGGCAACAGTTCTCCTCGCTGTACCTACAATAATTCCAAGCGAAGAGACAGTTCACAATGCCGCTCAACTACCTGAGCAATATTCATCAGGAGAGAGACGAAACACTGACCTTGTATCTAACGAGGTTTCAGAACGAGCAGGCAAAGGTCGCGGATGCACCTGAAAAGTCAATCCGGACTTTGCTCATTGCGGGTATCAGGCTTTAGATGGAGCTGTGGAAAGAGCTCCAAAGTGAAAACCATGTGAGCCTAGCAAAGTTCTACTGAATGGCTGCTAAACGTCAGCGAGTGGAAAGCTTGCTAGCAGCCCTCGCCACGAAAAGCCCCCAATAGGTGACAAGATTGCCCAGCAAATAAATGAAGGGGCCAAGACCGCAATGATAGGGATCAGAATAGGTTCCAAAAAAGACAGAAAACAGAAAATCACGGGGAAAGACAACCTTTCCTGCGATACGCAAAATGCACCCCCCTTACTCAAGACATAGCTCATATATTTGAAGTCTCTGGTGAGGCTAAAAGATTGTCTGCTCCAGAAAGGATGAGGGGGGCTTCGGGCAGAAGAGATCGACAGAAATATTGTCGATATCATTGGGACATCGGGCACAATACCAATGAGTGCCAGGCTTTAAAGGACGCCATCGAAGATTTGATCCAAAGGGTCCACCTAAAAGAATTTGTTAAGGAGGTACCAGCTCGCAAAAATACAAGCGAACAGAATAATCAGGTCCAACAAGCCCCGACCAACAATGAGGTCCTAGTAGGTATGATCTATGGGGGTCCCGATATTGTAGGGAGCTTAAGGCGCTCTTGCGAACAATATGCGCAAGAGGCTAGGACAGACTCGATTCCCTGAGTAATGAGCTGTGAATTTAAGCCACTAAAACGGCCCAGGTAAGAGAACGAGGTGATATGATTCACTGTGGATGAGACATTGTATATAATGCAGAAGATGAGGATGGCAATGGCTTTATATAATATAAAGGTTGCCTCAAGAAAAAGTCTCTTCAGAATTGTTACGTTTGTGGTGACGATAAAAGGAGAGGGATTCTGATTTGCGTGATGACGTTATTTCTTCAGAGGTTTGATTGCCCAGTACCGAATTTGAATTTTGTAACAATCAAGCATGCCATATTATATGGAATAGTATTCTTCTTACCATTTGACTGGTTGGTGATGTTCATACTCCTAAACAGTTACTATTTATTAGAGTTCAAAAAGCAAGCCAAATTCTGGATTTGCATGGTTTTACTTTAGACATATAACAACAACACAAGTACTCTTAGTTGACTTAACTTGGCCTTGTTAGTTGTTAGAGATCATCTTTCTGGATTTTTCCTCTCTCGAAAAATATTTTCTTTTTTTATTTCTTTGACATGGAAAATCACAACACTCATTACTCAATCTCTATGGATCTCACAAGGAATAATTAATATCAATTATTCAAAAAACATTTATCACTCACTGTGTATAGCTATGAATCTTCAAGTGTGTTAATTAATCTTCAAAGTTATTGATACATATTTCGAAATTTTAATTTTATTTCTTTGATGGGCATGACCAAAACCTTTTATTTTATTAAAAAGCCCTTTTTCAGATATTTTGCTTGGATTAAAATACTGGGCTTTATTTTATTTCATATAAATCCCCTTTCATTTGAACTAGGATATTTATTTTATTTTCATTTATCAATCCAAAACGTTCTCTCAAATTTATTATTTTAAATTGTGTCCTAAAGCCTCTAAAGAAGGTTTTTTTTTTTTTTTTTTTTTTTTTTTTTTAAATAAAAGGACAGTTTTTAAATAAAGCATCGAATACTTCCTATTAAAACAATTTTGATTTGTTGTCCTAAAAGGTTTTGTCCAAAAAAGATTTAAGTGAAACGCTCTAGCTTTAGAAGATCATTTTCTTTAAATTGCTATCCAGAAAGAGTTTAATTTGTTTTAAGAGTATACCACATGTTCCCACCCGAGGTTCAGCGAAATGGTACATTGGTATCCCTGATTTCATTTATTTCATATTTCCACCCTCAAAGTAACATCGTTAGGGTTCTCACACATATGCAGAGATTGCAATTATCAAATTATCCTTGAACCTTTGACTTTTGATTATTTAGCAATCAAAAATTGAGTGGGCACGTAAAAAACCGATAATGCCATATATTTATTATATATACCCATAATAAATTTATGAAATCACCATAATGCCCCTTTATTTTAACTGTAAAATGCAAAATTCTAGAGTTGAATTACCCTTAACCCTAATAAAAATCATAAATTAAAATAAATTAAAAACGTAAACCCTTCATCTTCCTGGTTTTTGCCCTCTAGGGTTGTCATAACCTCTTAGGCCATTTTGGCCATTCCTGACACTAGCGAACAAAGGTGAGGGTCCTCAGATGATGACCAAGGCCTGAACGGCCTGATCATGACATGAAAACCGTCGGCGTCGTCGAGGTGCCTTAGGCCACTTGGTCGCCTCCAGCCAGCATGCGACCACCTGGCCAACCCTCGACATTGATCAGCCCACTTGACACCACTATTTGCTTTCCCTGGCCATCCCCACCAAAACCTTAACACCATCTAGTCGTGTCGCTTGCCACCGGTCACCCATGTCTTCTCTCTATCGCGTTGCATAACTCTGCGTCGTGTGACCCCATGCCGTGACCTAACAGCCCCCAACTATCACAAACTACCACCATCAAGCCTATTGGTCGAACCTCGCCGCTCAGTCGCCTGTCACGCTCCAATCGCACGTTGCCTGCAGTTGTGTTGCTTTGGTATTTGATTGAATTGGAGTTTGATTAAGTTGGCTGTTTTATTCAATCGGAGTTTGGTTGAATTTGATTTGTGTTTGGGAGTGTGAATTTTTTTTTTTTTTTTGCAAAATTTCAATTGGAAGATTGGCAAAAAAAAAGGGAGGCGGAGTTCATTTTTTTTTTAATTTTTTTTGGTAAAAGCCTTTTAGCTTTGCTTTAAGATCAGGAAAGGAGTTTCCCCGATGTTGTGCAATGGCAATGTGAGATTTAGTTGGAGCTGAAGGTGGTGGAGGAGGTGTAAGTGGAGGTGGAGGCTTTGGTGGTGGTGGAGGAGGAGATGTTAGAGATAGTTCTAATGAAGGTGGAGGCTTTGGAGTTGGGGGCGGTGTTGGTGGCGGGGCTAAAGGTGATATTGATGGTGGTGGTGGAGTAGGAGGAAGAGGTGGAGTTGGTGGTGGTGGTTCTGGTCATGGTGGAGGCTTTGGTACTAGAGAAGATGGTATTGGTGGTGTTGGTAGTGGTGTTGGAGGAGGAGGTGATGGTGGTGGGGGTGGGGGTGGAGGTGGAGTAAATCACCATTTTAACCTTTAACTTTTAAAATAAATGATATGACATTACTTTAAGGGTGAGAATCTGAAATAAATGAAACAGGTATCAACTTACCATTTCGCTAAACCTCAGGTTACATGCCGTGTACTCTTTGTTTTAACCGTTTATATTTCATTAAATTCTCCCAAGGTTATTTTAGTAAAATCATTTTCTTCTTCAATAATTTTTTTTTTCTTAATTTTTTTTTCAAGAGATAAATAATCTCACCACTTATCTCACATCTTTATCACTAAAGAATTTTAATCTTGAAATTATTCATTATTTTATGTTATTGAAGCATTTATCTTGACATAAATAAAGGTGGGCAAGGACTAGGCTCAATCGATCCCGAGTCTGGGCCCAATGGGTCCGGTCCCATTGGGACCAAGCTCATTTTGGTTGGGACAGGTATGTTTTTATTTAGTTTATAAAATCATTTCCTTAATAAAACTCTTTGATATAAATCTCTTCTTAATTCTTAATTTATTTATTTTATTCATTGAACATAGACACCTAGATTATATTTCTAATCTTATTTATCTTTGTTTTTGCTATAATTAGGAGATAAAAAGTAAAGGACAAAATTAAAATGGACCATAAATATATGAGCCTAAGGCGAGAGCTTTTATCTTATTTTCTTTCTCGAAATTTATGTGTTTATGTACAATGAATGGCTGCTATTTATAGACTTAGTCAGCTGCCTAGGTAACCAATCAGTTTTCACTTCAATTTGGATAAAGGTAAACCAATTTAAGCTAAACTAAGTGTTATTGGTTCACAAGCGTTGTATTACTAGAAATCTTATAATAATGAAAAGATAGATTATTAAAAATATTATATTAAATATACTTGGTTAGATTAAAATAAATTGATAAATATAAATGTTGATACAAGATTTTGCACCAACTAGAACGATCTGATTGACCTTGACGAAATCGGAACGGATGTGTACGTGATTACGGGTAACCAGCAATGTAATGAATCAGGAACAATTAATAAATGACACAGAAAAATTTTAAAGTGGTTTGGCGAGTTAAACTCTTGAGCCTGAGTCCACTGTTTTTGTATTTACTGTGAGAGCTTACAATAATAATCCTAGAACAATTTACTAACCCCGTTCTCCTCGTTGGAGGGGGTTTATATATAGATTTTGTACAAAGAAAAGAGTGAAAATAAAGGGATTACAATTAAGATTAAAATGCAACTCCAATATTCTTGCGATTGAACGCTAAGATTGCACCAAGATTGCTGTCGATCTGATCCCTTCCGAGATATCCAGGATCTGAAATTATCTGTGAGTTGGTTGAACAATTGTAGGGATTGGTCGCGACTAGCTTGTGCTAGGTCAAGCTACAACTCGATGAGCTTATGCTGGGTCGGACAATCGCTTGAGTCTAATTGATTCTAGATCGAGCTATAACCTCACAATTCTCCAAGCTTGATGAAAAAATTACACATAACATCTGCCCCTAATGTTCAGTGCTCGTTTCGAGCTTCGAAGATTATTGCTCAATTTGATATCAAGCTTGGACTCCGTCGGTTGTGTGATGAATGCAGGTATAGTTGAGCTTCATGAGTCGGACTAATCTCCAATCGACATACTCAACACTTGGCTTTTCCTCTGTTGTGGTATTCTTGACAAACTCAGAATTTGAAATGAGGGGCATATGTGTAACTTCCATGCGGACATGTCGCATTAAATGTAGTAGCCTTTGGCAGTTAGTATTCGTCATGCGTGGGTGACTACAACTATCCACATACAAAATCAAAGTGACGTGCTGTGATGGTTATGATTATGGCAGTCTGACAGTTGATCGACCATCACAGATAATTGACACGTGGCCACGTCCAAAGGCTAAGATTGCTCGATGAATGGAGGGCTGAGATTCACTGTAGATCAATGGCTACGGTCGAATCCCGCCCTTTTGTCTCCCATGCAAACCACTATAGAAGCTGGCAACCTCGTCAAAAGTTCTACGCACTTTGCAAAAGTTTTCAGATTTCTTTGCTTATTATGTCATTACTTTTTCATTTTCATGGCGCTTTTCCAGCAAGTTTCTTCAATCTTTACACTTCAGTAAGGTTTCTTTCTCTTCCTTTACTTGTTTTTGTACCTTTTTGCGGTTGAGGGTGGCCATTGTCGTGGCCACATTGAGTTTTTTTAAGGCTTTGTTAGGGTTTTTTTAGTGTGTTTTTGGCGGTTTTGGGTTTAAGGGTTTATGGTGGTGACCGCCAGAATCCTGGTAGCTCGTTTGTGTCTGGTGTTTGACGCGAGCTATTTTGGGTGCCCGAATTGAAAGCAAAGTGTGGATAGATAGTTGAATTTTCGAGCTCTGACACATGTTCGCTTCTGTTTTAGGTACCTAAAGGCAAACTTTCACCATGTCTTCATCAAGTAGCCACAACATTGATCGCATGTTCGACTCTCCAACGGGCTCAGCGGTTCTCAGGGATGTAATCCCTGAGATCTCTAAGGACGTCATTGCATGGAGATTAGATCCTGATGTGGCGGGCTCCTCTAACCATGCTTCCACGGAGATTTCTTAGCTAAAGAAATCTCCAGCCCATAGGCCCCGAAAGGAACCACATTCCTCGATTAGGGCCGAGGACATTAGGTGCATAAATGAAGTTTATGCGCCTCAACTTTCCTTAACGGCTTCGAGAGGCTTCTCCTGTAATATCCCACTTGAGGTACGTATTTAAGATTTGTTGTATTAGTTAAAAGTTTATTGTTTTAACTTAAATTGAGTTTGTATGTTGAGTTGGTTGAATTGTTGCCTTGAAATGGGTTGAGTTTTGGTGAAGTTGGAAATTCCAGTTTTTGGGCAAAATTTCAATTGGAAGATTGGCAAAAAAAAGGGAGGCGGATTTCTTTTTTTTTTTTTTTTTTTTTTTTTTTGGGTAAAAGCCTTTCAGCTTTGCTTTAAGATCGGGAAAGGAGTTTCCCCGATGTTGTGTAGTGGAAATGTGAGATTTAGTTGGAGCCGAAGGTGGTGGAGGAGGTGTAAGTGGAGGTGGAGGCTTTGGTGGTGGTGGAGGAGGAGATGTTAGAGATAGTTCTAGTGAAGGTGGAGGCTTTGGAGCCGGGGGCAGTGATGGTGGCGGGGCTAAAGGTGATATTGATGGTAGTGGTGGAGCAAGAGGAGGAGGTGGAGTTGGTGGTGGTGGTTTTGGTCATGGTGAAGGCTTTGGTACTGGAGAAGATGGTATTGGTGGTGTTGGTAGTGGTGTTGGAGGAGGAGGTGGTGGTGGTGGTGGTGGGGGTGGGGGTGGGGGTGGAGGTGGAGTAAATTACCATTTTAACCTTTAACTTTTAAAATAAATGATACGACATTACTTTAAGGGTGAGAATCTGAAATAAATGAAACAGGGGTATCAACTTACCATTTCGCTAAACCTCAAGTTACATGTCGTGTACTCTTTGTTTTAACCGTTTATATTTCATTAAATTCTCTCAAGGTTATTTTAGTAAAATCATTTTCTTCTTCAATAAATTTTATTTTCTTCATTTTTTTTTTCAAGAGATAACTAATCTCACTACTTATCCGAAATCTTTATCACTAAAGAATTTTAATCTCGAAATTATTCATTATTTTATGTTATTGAAGCATTTATCTTGACATAAATAAAGGTGGGCAAGGACTGGGCTCAATCGATCCCGAGTCTGGGCCCAATGGGTCCGGTCCCATTGGGACCAAGCTCATTTTGGCTGGGACAGGTATGTTTTTATTTAGTTTATAAAATCATTTCCTTAATAAAACTCTTTGATATAAATCTCTTCTTAATTCTTAATTTATTTATTTTATTCATTGAACATAGACACCTAGATTATATTTCTAATCTTATTTATCTTTGTTTTTGCTATAGTTGTAGGAGATAAAAAGTAAAGGACAAAATCAAAATGGACCATAAATATATGAGCCTAAAGGCGAGAGCTTTTATCTTATTTTCTTTCTCGAAATTTATGTGTTCATATACAATGAATGGCTGCTATTTATAGACTTAGTCAGCTGCCTAGGTAACCAATCAGTTTTCATTTCAATTTGGATAAAGGTAAACCAATTTAAGCTAAACTAAGTGTTATTGGTTCACAAGCGTTGTATTACTAGAAATCTTATAATAATGAAAGGATAGATTATTAAAAATATTATATTAAATATACTTGGTTAGATTAAAATAAATTGATAAATATAAATGTTGATACAAGATTTTGAACCAACTAGAACGATCCGATTGACTTTGACGAAATCGGAATGGATGTGTACGTGATTACGGGTAACCAGCAATGTAATGAATCAAGAACAATTAATAAATGACACAAAATTTTTTTAAAGTGGTTCGGTGAGTTAAACTTTTGAGCCTACGTCCACTGTTTTTGTATTTACTGTGAGAGCTTACAATAATAATCTTAGAACAATTTACTAACCTCGTTCTCCTCATTGGAGGGGGTTTATATACATATTTTGTACAAAGAAAAGAGTGAAAATAAAGGGATTACAATTAAGATTGAAATACAACTCTGATATTCTTGCGATTGAGCGCTAAGATTGCGCCAAGATTGCTGTCGATTTGATCCCTTCCGAGATGTCCAGGATCTGAAATTATCTGAGTTGGTTGAACAATTGTAGGGATTGGTCGCGACTAGCTTGTGCTAGGTCGAGCTACAACTCGATGAGCTTATGCTGGGTCGGACAATCGATTGAGTCTAATTGATTCTGGTCGAGCTATAACCTCAAAATTCCCCAAGCTTGATGAAAAAAATTACACACAACATCCGCCCCTAATGTTTGGTGCTCGTTTCGAGCTTCGAAGATTATTGCTCGATTTGATATCAAACTTGGACTCCGTCGGTTGTGTGATGAATGCAGGTATGGTTGAACTTCATAAGTTGGACTAATCTCCAATCGACATACTCAACACTTGGCTTTTCCTCTGCTGTGGTATTCTTGACAAACTCAGAAGTTGAAATGAAGGGCATATGTGTAACTTCCACGTGGACATGTCGCATTAAATGTAGTAGCCTTTGGCAGTTAGTTTTTGTCGTGCGTGGGTGACTACAACTGTCCACGTGCAAAATCGAAGTGACGTGCAGTGACGGTTATGATTATGGCAGTCTGACAATTGATCGACCCTCACAGATAATTGACACGTGGCCACGTCCAAAGGCCAAGATTACTCGACGAATGGAAGGCTGAGATTCACTGTAGATCAATGGCTACAGTCAAATCCCGCCCCTTTGTCTCCCATGCAAACCACTATAAAAGCTAGCAACCTCATCAGAAGTTCTATGCACTTTGCAAAAGTTTTCAGATTTCTTTGCTTATTATGTCACTGCTCTTTCATTTTCATGGCGCTTTTCTAACAAGTTTCTTCAATCTTTACACTTTGGTAAGGTTTCGTTCTCTTCCTTTACTTGTTTTTGTACCTTTTTGCGGTTGAGGGTGGCCATTGTCGTGGCCACATTGAGTTTTTTTAAGGCTTTGTGAGGGTTTTTTTAGTGTGTTTCTAGCGGTTTTGGGTTTAAGGGTTTATGGTGGTGGCCGCCAGAATCCTAGTAGCTCGTTTGTGTCTGTTGTTCGACGCAAGCTATCTTGGGTGCTTGAACTGAAAACAAAGTGTGGATAGATTGTTGAATTTTCAAGCTCTGACACATGTTCGCTTCTGTTTCAGGTACCTAAAGGCAAGCTTTCACCATGTCTTCATCGAGTAGCCACAACATTGATCGCATATTCGACTCTCTAACAGGCTCAACGGTTCTCAGGGATGTAATCCTTGAGATCTCCAAGGAGGTCGTTGCATGGAGCTTAGATCCTGATGCAGTAGGCTCTTCTAACCATGCTTCCACGGAGATTTCTTAGCCGAAGAAATCTCCAGCCCATAGGCCCTGGAAGGAACCACATTCCTCGATTAGGGCCGAGGACATTAGGTGCATAAATGAAGTTTATGCGCCTCAACTTTCCTTAACGGCTCCGGGAGGCTTCTCCTATAAAAATCCCCCCATTGGTTGTGTGGCGGTTTTTGATACACTTTTAAGGTGTGGGATGTCTATTCCCCCTCATTACTTCGTCGCCAGTGTTTTGGAATGGTTCGATATCGCTCATATTCAGTTGCTGGCGAACTCATACATAATAATAGTAAGTATGTATATGGCATACCGAGTAGCCAATTTGGGCTAGCTATCTGTAGAGGAGCTCATCCATTTGTATAGATTAAAAAAAAGTTAAGACAAAATGTACAATCTCTCCAGGTGAGAAAAGTGCATTTTAACGATTTGGTCGATATCCCAAAAAAAGTTTCGCACTGGGACTCATAATATTTTTTCTACAAGGCCGAGGAGACCAGCATTTTTGCTCCCGAAGCTAGTAAGATTCTAACCCTTGTGCGTGCAAAGAATGTTTCAAAACTCATCGTCAAACTAACCAAATTCTTTTGCTTTGCAGTAAAAGTTGAGCAAAACTTTCTTCCTGGAGCGAGCTTAGCGTGGCTTCAGCATTTCAACAATCTTTCCGAGGGTGAGCGCAAAGTTACTAAGCTTATCACACTTCCTCTATCGAGAGAGTATGACTTTTGTGCCAGCAAAGCCAAATTCAATACCATTATTCAGAAAGGTAAGTGCTTACTTGCTGGTTTTTTTTTTTTTTTTCCACTCCGTTAGGTCGTTGATTGTTTGATTCTCCCTTCATAGATATGTGGGCCAAAAAACCTAAAGGCCTAAACAAGAATACGACAGCACCTGGGGCTACCAAAAAATCGCTAGTCGCTCCGGCGAAGAAACAACCCGTTAATACTGTTGGGGTGTCCGGGCATGGTACCTCGTGCCCGATCCGCAAGTAGAATGGTGGTGAGCTTAGGAAAGGCCCAAGTGCCAAGAAGCCCTCAACTACCTCGGGAAGAAAAATGCCTCTAAGCTCCAAAAAGGCCCGGTGAAGAAAACCCCCGATCCAACTAGAGGCTCAAGGAAACAGAAAATGTGTGAGCAACATGATGGCTCGAGCAAGAAGAAGATTTTAGAGCAACATGAAGGCTCTGGCAAGAAGAAATCGATCGAGTTGTGAGGGGGCTCGGGGAAGCAGAAAGTTGTTGAGCAACAAGGTGGCTCGGGCAAGGAGGTTGTAGGGCAAGCTAGTGGCCTTAAGAAATCTGCAACCAAGGACTTGGCCAAGAAGAAGTATGTTCTCACGGGTAACGCTGCCATTCCCATGGGAAATAAATCGAGCTCGCCTCAATAGGGAGGCAAAAAGATGGACGAGGTAACTCAAGCCGCGCTCGACATATTGATCAATGAGCTCCTCGAGCACATCAGCGTTGGGGCATCAGCGGCCAAGATGCCATAACTCTGCGGACTTTTACGAGCATTAGAGATTTGTCTCCTTCCCAACTGCTGGCTCGGGCATGCAGCTATGTGACCAAGGTATTAATAATTCGCCCTCTTTACTTTTTTGGATGCTTCTCCTTCTTCTCCATTGACTCTCTTTTCTTTTTAGGCTTGTGTGGCAACCAAGCTTATCTTTGATGAGAGTTACCCCACATTGGAGGGTACTCATCTGGGGTGACAGGAAGCGGAGATTCTAAAGAATGATGCTTTGGCTAGGGCCGACTTGGTAGAGAAGGAGAATGACCTAAAGTAGTCTGAGCTTGATCGGCTTAAAGAAGAGGTCAGAGCCTTTAAGGTGAACGAAAATGAGTTCCTTGACAAAATCAAGGTGAGCAAGACTGATGAAGCAAAGGCTGAAGTGAAAGCGGTTGAGTCTGAGAAGAGCTTGGCATAACAACAAGGTGCCAACAACAAACTAAATTTCGAGCTTACCTTTGCTCAAAAGGTTGCCTTAGACTAGGAGGCTAAGTGTAAGAAGGCCTCGCTCGAACTCACAAAGGAGGTGGAAGGTTGCCAAGGGGCCGAGGTTGAACAACTTAGGCTAGACGTCAAGGAGCTAAACTTAGCCATCACAAGCTATGCTTGGGAAACGTTGGTCTTTCTCGTGTAGAAGCTATGGGAAGTTCACCCTTCGCTTGACTTTTCCTTCCTTCCAAGGGCCTATCAAAAGGAGGTCCACAGGATGAAAACTAAGGCCTAGGGCATGGAGTATGTCTATTCAGATGACTCCGAGCTCAACAACGAGGGTGAAGAAGAGGTTGAGGAGGGAGGGGAGGGTGCTGGAGTTAAGCACAAGGTTGAAGATCCGTCTCCTCTAGCTACTCTCCCACCTATTGCTGTTGACCTTCCCTCAGTCGAGCCTCCGGTGGATGTCCCAGATCTTACCTCTGAAGAAGCTGCCAAGACTCTTATGGCCAATGATACTCCTACACCTGTTGGCAATGATCTTTTTGCTCCTGCTGGCGATGATGCCCTTGCTCCTACTACTTAGAGATTTTTTTTATCTTTTTTTTTTTTAAGTTTGTAACTGAACTAACACAATTAATGAAAAATTTATTTTGCCTATTTCTATCAACCAATTTTTTATTTCTATAGAGTCGTTTTGATCGGACTTAACATAAAAAATTTGAATTTGCTCCAAGTTATGTGTAGCTCGCTTCTTGAGGAACTTTTCGAACATATAAGGAAATCTTATGTGCGACAACTCCGAGTTTAGACTAGTTATTCGTCTCGAGTTTTGGTCGCCAGTTTATGACCAATTTTCCTTTGACGTGTTTTACTCGAGTTTTTCCAAGTTTAACTTCGTCGATTCAGGGAATTTCTCCCTTCATGAGCTGAATTTTGGTGTGGCTTAAAGAGCTAAGCTGCATTTTTTTGAACTCTTGACTCTGAGTTTTGAATGTGATCGCGTAGGTTGCGATTTTGAATCAATAGATAATAAATGACAAATAAAATAACAATAAATAAAAAGTGATGAGTAAAATAGAGTTCATGAATAATACCTCGTTTTCATTGAAAAAAATTGGTCATAAACAACCTTACATTGAATATGAAAGAACAAACAAAATATGGTTGGAACGAGCTAATCCCAACTTCAACTGGGGTCATTGCTTCACACTCCTATCAAACTGCTTATTGGTAATACCTTCGCAAATACTTGGTGTTTTATGCTCGCAATATAGCTTTATCGTTAAGGTGTTCTTGGTGGAAATTAAAATTCCTGGTGCAAGCTTTTCATAGATCCTGAAATGACCTTCTCATTTGGGCTTAAGTGCCCCCAAGTTCAGGTTTTATGTACCCTGGACAACCTTTTTGAGGACTAGGTCGCCCACTCCGAAGTCCTTGTTCTTGAACTTGGAGTTGAAGTATCGTCTGGCTCGCTGTTGGTAGGAGGCGGCGAGCCTTAGCTAAGACTTGACTCAATGTTCATCGATTAGATCTAGCCTCAGATGGAGAACATCTTCGTTTATTTTTTCATTAAAGACCTCCCTTCGGAACGAGCTAATCCCAACTTCAACAGGGGTCATTGCTTCACAACTGTATGAAAGTGAGAGTGGGGTTTCTCCTATCAAGCTTTTGGTTATCGTCCTATAAGACCATAAGGCCTTGGGTAATTCCTCAGCCTATTTTCCCTTAAGGGCATCAAGCTTCTTTTTGATGGTGTGCTTGATCACTTTGTTCACAACCTCCACTTGGCTATTGGCTTGAGGCCGATAAACAACGACAAAACATTTCTTGATTCCGAGTCTTTCATAGAAGGATTTGAAGTCCTCACAATCAAAATGTTTTTCATTATCGGTTATTATGGTATGGGGAATTTCGAATCTACAAATGATGTTTTTGTAGATGAAATCTTTCAACTTGTTCGATGTGATGGTAGCCAAAGGCTCGACTTCTACCCACTTAGTGAAGTAGTCCACTACGACCATTACAAACTTAACACCCCATTTTCCTTGAGGCAAAGGGTCTATCAAATTGATTCCCCAAATTGAAATGGTCAGGGCTTGTCAGAGTGGTTAACTCTTGGGGTGGAGCTAGCGAATATCTGCAAATCTCTAGCATTTGTCGCACCTTCGCATGTAGTTTGCAGCGTTGTCAAAGACTGTTGGCTAGTAATAACCTTGGTGAAACACTTTGTATGCTAGAGATCTACATCCTGCATGGTTCCCACAAATACCTTCGTGGATCTCTCTCAAGACATAGTCTGCATCCTCATAATCAACACACCGCAAGAGCGACGAATTGTATCCATGCTTATATAGTTTGTCATTGATGAGCGTGTATCGAGCTGACTTTGCTCGAGTGTCTTGGCTTCACTTCTTCCTTTAGGTATTATCCCATCTCTTAGATAAGCAATTATTGCATCCATCCAGTTGTATCTCTACCATGTTACTAAGACTAATTCTTGTGAAGCAAGGATGTTGGGACTTGGAAGGAATTTAACAGAAATGGAATCAGTCGCTTCTTTGCTCATCGCTGAAGCAAGGCAAGCCAGAGCATCGGCCACTGAGTTCTTTTCTCAAGGGTTCTGTAAAACAGTGAAAGTCTTGAATTGCACGAGCTCAGATTGTACCTGCCAGAGATAGAACGCCATTTTGTCCTCTTTTGCCTGGTATTCCTCGAAAATCTAGTAAACCACGAGTTGAGAGTCGTTGTAAATCTTTATGAACTCTGCCCCCATTTCTTTGGCGAGGCGGATCCCCGCCAGCATTGCTTCGTATTCCGTCTCGTTGTTTAGGGTAGCGAAGCCGAATCTGACTATAGCTCGGATTGGGTTCCTTTCAAGATTTTGAGCAGGAGCCCAACTCCTACCCCCTTCTCATTTGAGGACTCATCTACATACATAGTCCATTGCCCAAGACTGTCAAGCCTTGGTTTCTTTGGTTTGCTTGCTTCGAAGGCGCTCGCCCCTGGCGGGCTTATTTCTCTCTCGGGCTGATAGGAAAATTCTAAGATAAAGTCTGCCAAAGCTTGACCCTTTATTGTTGTTCTTGGGATGTATCTGATATCATGCTAACTCATCTCCATCATCCACTGAATCAATCTACCTGATGCCTTAGGCTTCTGCATTATTTTTCTTAGTGGAAAGTTTGTTAGCACATGTATTGAGTGTGCCTGGAAATAGTATCGCAGCTTCTGAGCGGCCATGATAAGTGCATAGGCGAGCTTTTCCATCTCAGGGAATCTCGTCTCAACATCGAACAACCTCTTGCTCATATAGTACACTGGTCATTGCACTCCTTCTTTACGTACCAAAGCCGCGCTAATCGCAGACTTAGATACTGATAAATACAGAAGCAAAGGCTCGCCCTAGATGGGCTTTGATAGCAAAGGAGGCTGCTCCAAATTCTTCTTTAATTCCTAGAATGCTTTCTCACACTCCTTTGTCCATTTGAAACCTTTGTTTCTCTTCAGGATTTTGAAGAAAGGTAGGCACCTGTTGTGGCTCGGGAGACAAACCTGCTAAGTGCGGCCACACGCCCTGTCAAGCTCTGTACCTACTTTATGTTGGTCGGGCTTTTCATGTTCAGATAACTTGAATTTTATCTGGGTTGGCTTTGAAATCTCGCTGATTAACAAGGAAACCTAGAAACTTTCCCGAGCTTACTCTGAAAGCACACTTCAGAGGGTTGAGTCTCATTTTGTATATTTTGGGGATGTCGAACATTTCCCCCAAGGGCTCAATATGGCTTTCGGCGACCTTTGATTTGATGAGCATGTTGTCGATGTACACATCCATTGTTTTGCCAATTTGCTCGGCGAACATCTTGTTCACCAAACGCAGGTAGGTCACTCCAGTGTTCTTCAAGCCAAATGGCATCACCCTGTAACAATAAATACCCCAGTCAGTAATAAATGAGGTGTGTTCTTCATCGGGCTGATACATTTGGTTATATCTCGAGTATGCATCCATGAAGCTGAGTAGTGCATTCCCGGCTGTTGCATCTACTAATTGGTCAATCCGAGGCAACGAAAAACTATCTTTGGGACATGATTTGTTCAAATCTATGAAGTCGACGCAAGTTTGCCACTTGCCATTCGACCTTTTCACCAAGACTGGGTTGCCGAGCCAGTCCAGGTATTTCACTTCTTTGATGAAGTTGATGTTCAGGAGCTTGTCAACTTCATCTTTGAGCACTTTGGATCGCTCTGCATCCATAGATCTTCTTTTCTGTTTGATTGGTCAAGTTGTTGGGTCAACATTCAATCTATAGCACATTACCTTAGGGCTGATCCCCACCATATTCACATGTACCCATGCGAACACGTCGAGGTTTTTCTTTAGGAACCCAGCCAGATTGTCGACCAGTTTGTTGCTTAGACTGTTGCTAATTTTTAGCACGCAAGTTGGGTCTTCCTCGCTGACAGATACTTCTCGTACTCTTCTATTGGCCCTACTACAGACTTTTCTTTATGGATACGAGGATATATGGTGTCCTTCAAAGGTCTGGGGTTTGGTTCGAACTCTACGATGACCATGGTTCTCGGAAGCGGCCATTTTAGTGCAGCATGAATAGCCTAGTTGTAACATTCACGAGATCCTTTCCTATAGCTCTTGATTGTTGCAACCCCGCCTGGAGTTGGGAACCTCATTGCTTGGCAACGTACCGAGGTGACTGCACTCAGATCATCTAGGATCAGTCTTCCAAGGATGACATTGTAAGTAGTCAGGCAGTCTACCACTAAGAATTTTGCCATCACCGTCCTGATCTTGGGTTCTACACTCAAGGTCACGGGTAGGTCAATTGTTCCCGTAGGGATTAGGCTGTCCATGGTGAATCCATAAAGCGGTGATGGACACACCCTTATGTCTCGTTTTGTGAACCTCATTTATTGGAAAGCTCCCAAGAAAATGAAGTTCGCTACACTGCCATTATCGACCATCACCCTAAGTACTCAGGCATTGCCGATTTTTGCTGCGATCATGATCACATCATGGTTGTGGTGAGGAGATTCTTCACACTTATCCACAGTGAATCCTATCACCTCGCTCTCTTGCCTGGGCCGCTTTAGTGGCTTATATTCATAGCTCATTACTCCGGGGTCCAAGTTTGTCCTGGCCTCTCAAGCATATTGTTCACGAGAGCGCCTTGAGCTCCCTGCAATGTTGAGACCCCCATAGATCATGCCTACTAGGACCTCATTGTTGGCCGAGGCTTGTTGGACCTGATTATTCTGCTTGCTTGTATTTTCGTAAGCTGGTGCCTCCTTAACAAATTCTTTTAGGTGGATCCTTTAGATCAAATCTTTGATGGCATCCTTTAAAGCCTGGCACTCATTGGTGTTATGCTCGATGTCCCAGTGATATTGACAATATTTCTGTTGATCTCTTCTGCTCGAAGCCCCCCTCATCCTTTTTGGAGCAAACAATCTTTTAGGCTCATGAGAGACATCATATATATGAGCTATGTCTTGAGTAAGGGGGGTGTATTTTGCATATCGTAGGAAATGTTGCCTTTCCCAGCGATTTTCTGTTTTCTGCCCTTTTTGGAACCTATTTTGGTCCCTATCATTGCAGTCTTGGCCCCTTCGTTTATTTGTTGGGTGATCTTGTCACCTATTGGGGGCTTTTCGTGGCGAGCTTCTAGCGAGGGCCACTAGCGAGCTTTCCACTCGCTGATGTTTAGCAGCCATTCGATAGAACTTTGCTAGGCTCACATGGTCTTCACTTTGGAGCTCTTTCCACAGCTCCGTCTACAGCTTGATACCCGCAATGAGCAAAATCCAGATTGACTCTTCACGTGCATCCGCGACCTTTGCTTGCTCATTCTGAAACCTCGTTAGATACAAGATCAGTGTTTCGTCTCTCTCCTGATGAATATTGCTCAGGTAGTTGAGCGGCATTGCAAACTGTCTCTTCACTTGGAATTGCTATAGGTACTACGAGGAGAACTGTTGCCAAGAACTAATCAAGTTTGCCTTGAGCCACTTGTACCGCCTCTTGGCATCCCCTACTAATGTGACCGCAAAGCAGCGGTATTTTGCCAAGTCACAGACCTGGTGTAGCTCCATTAGGTCGTTGAAAGTGTCAATGTGGTCTCTATGATCTCCTTTCCCACCAAACTTGCTTTCTAGCGCCCTGAATCTTTGGGGAAGCGGAGCCTGACAAACTTCCTCTGTGAATGGAGCGCTCACTATCTCTTTTGCTGCATTGTTCTAGCGGACTCTTAGATTGTTGAGCATTCTCTGCACCTGATCTAAGTCTTCGTTACGGGGATTGCCCTGGCTGACTTTATTTAGCCTCACCTCGAGCAGATGAGTTCGCAAGTCTATCGCTTGTGAGCCCTCTCCATTGTGCGCATTGACGCGCGAAGTCGAGTCATGATGGCTTGGTTAGTAGGTGCTATCATGCTCATCAGTGCGTTGCTCGCAACGTTGGTTATAATTGGAACGTTGGCTATTGCCAGATCGGCGTGCATTACTCATCTCATGAACTTGCGAGGTTTGAGCATGCCTTTGGCGTGGGTTAAAACTGGCACGCTGATGTTGGGGATATCGTGGAGTAGGTCGAGTATCCCTTTGGCGACCATTGCCTTCATCTTCCCTCATGGGCTCTTTGCCTAGTCGCCTCCCGATGTTAGTTTGCCTGCAGGATTCTCATTCATGAGCAGAACGTGCCCGGTGATGCTGAGATCGTCAACCATTCCTTGGTGCCAATGAGCTAGATTAGTCGCCGGTTGAATTCCGACCTGTTGGGGTAATATCGGTGAAGCACAGCCGCTCCAGGTCTTGGAGAGCTGGTTGATGGTTTCTCAATTCAGCCACATTTTGTTGCATCGCCTATGCAACCATTGTTCTGATCAACTCCACCAGTTGACCATTTTTGAGATTCGACGTCCTTGCTCCCTACTGGTTCGTGGCCTACTACCTTGGCGACACTGGTGGTTGTTGCCCGACAGCGTCTTGATGCACCTCCTGGCGGGTGGTTTCCGTGTTGTCATGGTTTCTGTTGGTGGTTTTTTATTTTGTACGAACCATTGTGGGCCTTGAGTGATCAGGTCACTGGGATTGTTTGCCGAAAATTCTGAGATTTTGGCAGAGGCCCTTCTTCTAGCGTCAAAATGTTGATACAAGATTTTGCACCAACTAGAGTGATCCAATTGACCTTGACAGAATCAGAACGGATGTGTGCATGATTACGGGTAACCAACAATGTAATGAATCAAGAACAATTAAGTAAATGACACAAAAATTTTTTAAAGTAGTTCGGCGAGTAAAACTCTTGAGCCTGCGTCCACTGTTTTTGTATTTGTTGTGAGAGCTTACAATAATAATCCTAAAACAATTTGCTAACCCCTTTCTCCTCGTTGGAGGGGGTTCATATACAGATTTTGTACAAAAGAAAGAGCGAAAATAAAGGGATTACAATTAAGATTGAAATGCAACTCCGATGTTCTCGTGATTGAGCACTGAGATTGTGCCAAGATTGTTGTCAATCTGATCCCTTTTGAGACATTCGGGATTTGAAATTATCAGTGAGTTGGTTGAACAACTCTAAGGATTGGTCGCGACTAGCTTGTGCTAAGTCGATCTACAACTTGACGAGCTTATGCTGGGTCGGACAATCGATTGAGTCAAACTGATTCTGGATCGAACTATAACCTCGCAATTCTCCGAGCTTCATGAAAAAATCACACACAACAATAAATAATTAATATATTTGTTTGAAAGGAATAAAAGAATTCTAAGAAAAGCTTTTTACTGATTTTTTTTAAATATTACTATATTAATAATAATATAATTATTATATTATATTATTAATTTTTTTTTTTTTTTTGGTAACCTCGGTGATGAAATGATTTTATTTGTTTTCTCTATGTTATGGGTTTGGCTTTCGGTTTTGGATTGGGGGGGAGGGGAAGTGGTGGTTGTGTGCTTGGCTATGTTTGTCAGCCCTCTTGTACGTGGTTGGATCCATTTTGTCTGCCTCAAAGGGATTTGGTTACTGATGCTACCCTCCCTGACTATGTTGTGATACCCTGCTCTCTGTTTTTTGTGCTGCTATATGCAGGGGCGGATTTAATGAATGACGAGTGGGGACCACGACTCCCACTCAATTTTTTAAAAATTTCAGATTTTCTATTTCTATTTATATTTATTTAAATTTTATCCTTATAAATCTTTAAGATTTTGAGAACGGAATAGCCGACCCCCACGGTAAGTTTGGATTTTGTTTTTGTAAAACCCCTTTTTTAATTCTAATATATTTATTACATATTCTTTGTGATTTTTATTTTTATGCAAGGGATCTATTAGTTTTTAAAAATTTTATTGGGAGTGAAAATAAAAGGAATAAGAGCTGTTGGGTTTCCACGTAATGGTTTAAATCCTGAACAAAGGGGTGAAACATGTAATCTATTTAGGGGTGAAAATCAAGTCGAGCCACTCAAACTATACTTGATTTTGGCTTGAACTCGACTCCGCATTAGTTGAGTCGAGTTCGAGTAGTTAATCGAGTAAAACTCGACTCAATATATTCGCGAGTCTTTCCAAGCTCGATGGTTAAGTTGACAGTTTTTAAAGTAATAGGGGTCACATGTAATTTAAAAGTTATAAAATTTGCAAATCCACCCTTGTTAGATGAGCTTGAAATCGAGTTCAAACTTGAACTCGATTAAAACTCGAAAAAAGCTCGATTATACGACTTGAATTCGAACTCGATTTCCAATTTCAAGTACCGAGTTCGAGTTTGAACTTGATTTCTCAGGTTCGATCAGGCTTGAACTCGAACTCGAACTCGAACTCGAACTTGATACTATAGAGATCGAGTTGAGTTTGATTTACCAAATACTTGACTTGATTCGATTTCACCCCTAAATCTATTAGATGTAATCTATTCCTTTGATTTTGCATTTAGCTTGCATATGATGAAAAGTATATTGGCAATTACTAATGAGTTGTCACAAGCATTGCAGAGAAAAGATCAAGACATTGTAAATGCTATGGCCCTAGTCAAAGTCTCCAAAACAACGGTTACAATTGTTGGGAGATGAAGGATGGAAATCTTTGTTGAGTGAAATTTCTTCATTTTGCCAAAAACATGATATTGCCATTTTGAATATGGATGATATGTTTGCAATTCAAAGGCGGCCACGACGAAGAGTTGAGCACATGAAAAATTTGTATCACTATCGAGTTGAATTGTTTTATACAGTGATAGATATGCAACTTCAAGAACTTAACACTCGTTTCACTAAGGTTAGTACTGAGCTGCTTCTTTGTATGACATGTTTATATCCAAGTATTTCATTCTCTGCTTTTGACAAGCATAAGTTGATCCGTTTTGCCCAGTTTTATCCAACTAATTTTTCTGCACTTGAGTTGATGGTACTTGAGAACCATACTAGGACATATGTTATTGACAGGCGTTCTTGTGATGAATTTTGCTGAGCTAGAAGGAATTGGTGATTTGGCTAAGATTTTAGTTCAGTTTAAAAAAGACATTTTGTATCTGTTGGTGTATAAGCTTTTGAAACTTGCATTGGTTTTACTAATTGCGAATGTGATTGTTGAAAGGACTTTTTCTGTAATGAATCTTGGGAAAAGTTGGTTACACAATCGAATGAGAAATCAATGGATGAATGATTGCTTGGTCACCTATATTGAGAAAGATGAATTTGATACAGTTGATGATGAGATAATTATCCAAAGTTTTCAGAATATGAAAACTCATCGAGGACAATTGTAGAAAAATTGTGTTTTTTGAAGATATTTATTTGTATTTTGTAATTTTTTGTTGAAGCTCATCATAATGAAAAAAAAAAATATATGAATATAATTGGTTTTAATTTTTTTTAATTTTTTTTTTTAAATTCCTGGATCCGCCACTGGTTATATGAGAATTGGTGGGTGGTCTTTGGGGTCTGGCCTTTACACTAGTTAATTAGGAAGGTTACAAAAAAGATACTTGTATTGATAGATATTTAATGCTTAAAAATAGGGAGAACGACATTTTCCCACTCAAGGTTTGATGAAACGACACTGTCTCGCCCGTCAAATTTCAAAATGACACTTTCCCACCATTCGTTAGGTTCTGTTAGTGTTTTCTGTTAATATTTGACTGAAAAGACGAAAATACCTTTAAATATTTTATTTCTTAATTAGTTGCTTATAAATTAAAATTTAGTTAATTCAAAATCTTTATTCGATTATTTATTAGTTCAAGTATAAAGATACATTTTTTTCTTTGTTTATTTAATTAATTAGAAATATTGATTTTTTAAGTTAATTAGTAAAAATGAAAAACATTATAAATAATAGTGATGTGATATTGATGACATTATAAATAAATATTAAAATTATTTAACTTTAAATAATTTTATAGCATTACTCCTAACTTTTTAGGTGGGGTTAACTATTTTTTCTTTTTTGAATTTTTAATATTTGACTTTTTGGATAATTAAAAAATAATAAAAAAATTTGAAAGTAAAATATTTAAGGGTATTTTCGTCTTTTCAGTAAAATATTAACGAAAAACATAACAGAACCTAATGAAGGGTGGGAAAGTGTCATTTTGAAATTTGATGGGTGGAAAAGTATCGTTTTGCCAAACCTTGGATGGAAAAATGTCATTCTCCCTTAAAAATAATTAAATATTGGGAGACAAGCTAAGAGGCTGCATGGGCGTCACCAAAAGCCATTCATCTTGTGCATGACATCCAAATTGCCACATGGCGTCACCCCAAGATATGTATATATACAAGATTCATAGCTATACACAGTGAGTGATAAATGTTTTTTGAATATTGATTTTATTTCCTTGTAAGATCCATAGAGATTGAGTGTTGTGATTTTCCATGTCAAAGAAATATTTCTCGGAGAGAAAATCCAGAAAGATGATCTTAACAAGGCCAAGTCAAGTCAACTAAGAGTACTTTGTGTTGTTGTTATATGTCTAAAGTTAAACCATGCAAATCCAAATTTGGCTTGCTTTTTGGACTCTAATTAATATTTACTGTTTAGGAGTATGACATCACCAACCAACCTTCAAATGTAAGAATAATACTATTCCGATCCAGATAATATGGCATGCTTGATGTTTACAAAATTCAAATTTGGTACGTACTGGGCAATCAACCTCTGAGAAATAACGTCATCACACAAATCAGAATCCCTCTCCTTTTATCGTCACCACAAACGTAACAATTGGAAGCTTGAGGCTACCTTTATATTATATAAAGCCATTGCCATCCTCATCTTCTGCATTATACTCAAAATTACCAACATGGTGCAACCACACATCCTCCTAGTAACATTTCCCGCACAGGCACCATAAACCCTGTCTTCAATAGCCAAGCGACTTCTAAGCACTGGTGTGCGTGTGACCGTTGCCACCAGCCACTTTGCCATCCGCCGCATGAAAAACAATTCCACAACTCATCTCCAGGGTTGTCATTTGCTGCCTTTTCTGTGGGTATGAGGATGGATATAAATCAGAGAGGACGTCCATCACTACATGGATGAGCTTAAGCGTGTCGGCTCCCTCATGTCAAGTGACTTCATTGCCTCCAACACCAAACAAGGTAATGGTTTTACATGCATAGTTTTATCTATACTCATCCCTTGGGTAGCAAATGTGGGTAGAGCTCATGACATCCCAACTACTCTTTTTGGAACCAAACAGCCACCATGTTCGCTATTTATTATTTACTTCAAGGGTTTGGTGATATTATAAGGAATAACATTGAAGACCAATCATTTTCGGTATCTCTGCCGGGATTGCCAGACCTCACTACCCGAGACCTTCCTTCATTTTTTATCCCTTCAAATCAATACTTTTGCGCTCCCATCATTTAAAGAACAGTTCGATATCCTTGATGAAGAAACCAACCCAACACTACTTGTTAACACGTACGACGCGTTAGAGTCCGAGGTCTTCAAAGCAATCGATGAGTATAATATGGTTGGATTGGACCGTTGATTCCATCTGCTTTTTTAGATGGGAAAGTCCATCTGATACTTTTTTCGGAGGCGATCTGTTTAGGGTGGTTATAATAAGGAATCATGGAATGGCTCAACGCAAAGCCTAAATCATCAGTTTATCTACGTTTCTTTTGGAAGTATTTCTGTGTTTGTCAAAGCCACAAATGGAAGAGCTTGCACGGGGTTTGCTGGACACGGGTCGTCCATTCTTGTGGGTTATAGAGCAAAAGAAGGTGGAGAGAAGATAAAGAAGAAGATAAGTTGAGTTGTAGAGAAGTTGGAAAAGCAAGGGAAGATGTGCCATGGTGTTCACAAGTAAGTTTTTGTCTCATGCTTCAGTGGGATGTTTTGTGACACATTCGGGTGGAATTCAACCTTTGAAAGCTTATGTTCTGGGGTACCAACGGTGGCTTTTCCACAGGACAGATCAAACTACAAATGCAAAGCTGATTGAAGACGTGTGGAAGACAGGAGTGAGTGAATCAAATGAAGAAGGAAATTTGAAGGGTATGAGATAGAGGTGCTTGGAAATAGTATTGGGAGTGAAGAAATGAGAAGGAATGCGAGGAAATGGAAGGAGTTGCAAAAGAAGCTGCAAGGAAGGTGGGTCTTCAAACAAGAATCTTAAGGATTTTGTGGATCAAATTGCAAAAGTTTGCTAGAGGTTAAGGATTTGCTCGCTTCAGCCTCATATAATGTTTCTTCTTCTCCTTCTCGCTTTGATAGTTTCCTATTAATCATAAAGTGTGTTTACTAGACTTGATGTGTAAGTTGTAACTACTGGTCTTTCTGATTCAATAAAATTGCTTGTCTGTCAAATCCTAATTTGAACCATTAAAATAATTAATAGAATAAGCATTATGGCTTATTATAAGCTGAGAAATTAAAATTACAAAATCACCCTTCAATGGACATCAATAATATATAATAAAACATGGTTTGTCTTTACCAAGAGAGTTTGGTGGTTATTTTTCACTTATTGTTGTTCATATGCAATGTTCAATGCCTATGCATTTTCAACTATCGTCATTGACCATGCTACAACATTGATTGATCGATCAACACTGTGTCAATGGGATGCTAGTTGCTACAACATACATAAATGAGTAAACGAACTTTTTTCTACCTAAATAATGGTGTAATGACACTTTTTCTCTCACAACATTTCAAAATACAATTTTACTATACACAACAAATTTATTTTAGTAAATTTCGTTGTAAAAATGAGTTGAATGATAAGTAAATTTCGTTGTGAAAATGAGTTGGATGATAAAAAAATTGGCATGTTAGTAAATTTCATTGTAAAGTTTGTTGTGAAGAGGAATAGAATGATAAAAAATTCGTTAAAAAAAAGGGCATAATAGTCCATTAATATTTTGTATAAAAAAATCAAAATTTTTAAATTCAAAGTGTAGGTAATTGTAGGGCTGAATGATTACCACGTGTTTTTTTCTCATCCTTCTTCTCCCATTCTCTTCTCCTTCTTTCTTAATTTTTTGTTTTCCCTTTTGGCATTTCATACTTTTTTTTTCTTTCCTTAATGTTTTCTTTCTCAGATCCGAACCAAAGCCAAAACAGCCAATCCTCCCTCACTTCTCCTCTCTTTTACTACGCCTCCCACTACCTCCCCTTCACTGCTCCACCCACCTCCAATTTTATCGCTCCACATCCCCACCACCTTCCCTCCTAGCATCTCCCGCATAGCAGCACCAACTAGGGATGGGCACGGGTCGGATCAGGGTGGGGCTAGGGACCCTTGTCTCCGGCCTCGGCCCGAAGCCCGTTCGAAAGATTCGGGGAATCCCTGAAAAAAGCATGTTCCCCAAATAGGGAATTCAGGGATTCCCCAAATTCCCCGTTTGGGGGTTTTTTTGTCTTTTTGTATCCTTATTAGTTTTATTATCCTTTTCTCCAAATTATATATACCAACTAAAAAAAAAAAAAAAAAAAATTAAATATATAATATACATATTAAACAAAAAGACCATATCATCAAAAAAGAAATTAAATCTATAATGTACATATTAAATATAAAAACCATCATACTAAATTGATAATATATTACAATATGTGACAGATCTATTATCAAAAGATTCAAAACATGACAGTATCAAGATTCAAAACATGAGCTGCCAAAAAGACCCACCCCACAATCCACATCATTACAACCCTAAAAAAAATCTAAACCATATTAAATTGCATACAATTAAAATAAGGAGAAATAAACCTGTCACATATGAAATCCAAAACTTTTCACCAAAAGTATCCATATCATCAAAATTATTCCACTTCAATTTCTTCCTAAACAAGTGAAAAATATAAATTAGATGATATTTAAGTAACATGTACACAAATTTTAACTATCATACAAATGATTAAAGAAGAGGAAAGAAAAAAAATATATTACAAAGTACAAATCTATAATACATGATCGTCTGCATCACTGTCATCATAAATTGATGAACTATATCCTAGCCTTGGGCCTAACATAACAATAAAAATAAACATTAACAACTAGCATATGTTAATAGGTTTTTTTTTTTTTTTTAATGTAGAAGAAACAAAAATTTCTTTTTATTTACCTTTGATGTCAGCCCATTTCCAATTCCTTAGACACATCAATGCCTCTATTGTATCAGAATGAAGCCTATTACGATGTAGACTTACCATATTGTCAGCAATGCTAAATGCAGACTCAGAAGCAACGGTAGACACCAGAACAACTAGGATATCTCGAGCAATCCTTTGTAGGATAGGATATTTGGACCCAAATGTCCTCCACCAAGTCAATAAATCAAAGCATGGAGTTCTAGGAATAATTTTCTCCTCTAAGTAAGAATCCAACTCAGACTTTTCTTGGCCAATACTAGATTCTTCTCACAAAAAATTATCTAAACTAGCCATTACCCCCATCTTTTCAAAATCAGCCTGAGAAGAGCTACTAGAGGATATAGTGAAACTATAAGATTGATGTGTTTGGCAACCTCTGTGGTTACTCTGATACTAAACAAACAAATCATTACATAATCTCCAGATCTTCATAATCTCATCTATACCATCCTCTCCATAGAGCAAAGGAAAAAGAAAATCCAACAACTTCGTTTTAAACCTAGGGTCTAAAACCATTACAATCCCCATGACACCATGAATCACACTCCAATACTTTTTTAACTTTTCATCCATCTGAGTTGCCATCTTCCTCACCAAATCATCCTCATCTGTTGGCATTTTAGTCACATAAAGTCTAATTTCACAAATCTTTGGAAAATAAGAATTGGCAGTGGGTTTTTCCGTTGCAGAGAATACAAGTGTGATATCATAAAATATTTCTAGCTTTTTACTGATATTTTCTGCAAACTCCCATTCTTCATCACTTGGTAAACATCTATAATTTGGATCTTGAAACTTTAAATGCCTAAATACCCCTTTATAAATGAAAGTTGTTTGAAGCGTCAAATACATTGAATTCCAACGTGTCTTACAATCAAGACCTAGCTTCTTTGTGCTTGGAATGCCTGCATGACGTGCCATTTCCACAAATTTTTGCTCCCTTTTAGGCGATGTCGTCCAATAGGAAACAGTTTCACGGATTTTGGATATTGCTACTCCAATAATCGATAATCTATCCTGAACAGCTAAATTGAGAATATGCGCACAACAACGCATATGAAAAAATTCGCCATGTAACATAAGGGTGGAACGTTGAAGCTCACCTAAAATATCTTGGACAATTGCATTATTGGTGGAGCAATTGTCAACCGTCAATGCGGACAGCTTTGAATCAATGTTCCACTCATAAAAGCAGTCCATCAACGTCATAGAAAGCACATCTCTAGTATGTGGGCAACGCACATGTACAAACCTACAATATAAATTGTAGATAATTAATATTTTAATTTATCTTAAAAATTTAAAAAGAAATTAAAATAATGAAACATAAAAAATACATAATACCTTAAAAGTTGATTATGCAATACCCAATTGTCATCGATAAAGTGCACTGCGATAGTCATATATCCTTTGTTCTGGTTGCTGGCAGTCCACAAATCAGGAGTGATGGCAACTCTACTCCGATTCTTGCTTAACATTTTCATGGACTTCTCCTTCTCAACTTCATACATCTTCATAATGTCCCTGTTAATAGTTCTCCTAGAGACAATATTGAAGGAGGGTGAAATAGTGTTGCAGAATTTTCTAAACCCCAGATCGTCAACCATGCTCAACGAATATTCATGAAGAATAATCATATTAGCAAGATCATCTCTCCCTGCCTGTTGATCTAAATGGTAATTGCTTAATGTCTTTATAGAATCTTATTTTTGCATCCCCGCAAGCATCAGTGATACATCTTGATTCTTTCGCCTTGCACAAATTTTATAATGATCATGCAAATGCCTTGTTCCATTTTTAGAACCACTGACGAGCTGCCGATGACAGTAATTACACTCCGCCTTTTCCTTCCCATCAACTAAGACTTTTTTAAATGTTGTCATACAACTGACCTAGGCCTTCCAGTTCCAATGACATAAGTTTCCTCTGGGGAAAGCGGGGGAAGGGTTGAACCAGGGGTATCGGTCATGATTGGTATGCTAGTTCCCTAAGCTGGAGATTGTTCTTCGTCATTCCCATCGGGTGGAATATTCATGTGGGAACTCGTAATAGATACTTTTTTGGATGCTTCAGAAAATCGGTTCACATCCTCTTCTAAACCCCTTTTGTTGGTCAATGTTAACATTGTGTATCGTAACCTATTAATAACCTGCAAATAACACCCACAAAAGAATAAACATGTTAAAAAAATAACTACAAAAAAACCCCTATAGCAGTTTACACATTTGTTAAAAAAAAAATTGCAATTGCAATTGCAATTGCAATTGCAAAAAAAAAAAAAAAAAAAAAAAAAAAAAAAAAAAAAAAAAATACATGTTAAAACAAGTTCAAACTGTAGTGCACTTTGCACGCAAAACTGCAGTGCAGTTTGCAGTTTGCACGTGCAAACTGCACAACAGATGCAAAGCAAACTGCATTGCAGTTTACACAAGCAAAACTACAGCGCAGTTTGGACTTTGCATGTATAGCAAACTGTAGTGCGGTTTGCTTGGCAATGTGCATTGCAGTTTGCATTTGCCAGATGAAAAAACAAACTGCAGTGTAGGTGCAAACATAAATGACATGCAGTTTGCTTGTGCGAACTCCATTACAGTTTGCACTTTGCACACGCACAGCAGGTGCAAACATAAATTGCAATTACTAAATTTTCAAGCACATAAATCTTCAATCACATCACATGAACCAATCTAAACCTTAAACCCCACATAAAATCTTTAATCATAACTCAATTAAACCAAACCCTTAAACCCTACCAAAATCTTCCAAATAACTACGGAGCATAACTCAATCAAACAATCTAAATGGACATAAAATCTTCACTCATACGAACCAAAATTGATGAAAGCCTGAACTTTAAAGGAAACAAACCTATTTTTTCTTGAATCTTGAGTTCTTAACGCAAAGGGCATGGAGAAGAAGAGGTGAAAAGGTGAAGAGCCACAATGAAATATGGAGGTAGGAATCGGCGAAGAGGAGGTGATATCTGATATTAGGATTTCCGGTGAAGGTTTGACGATGAAGAGAAGAGGCACACCAGGCAGCAACTTTTTTCAAGATTGGGTATTTAGGGTTTCACTTTTCAAACTTTGATTACTTGAATCCCTCGTTAGTTGAATGGATTTGGGCATAATTTGTGTTTATAAAGAAAGGCAAAATGTTTATTATGAAAACATAACAAGGGAAAATGGTAATTATGTACTGGAAATATGGAATTGAAAATTTGAAATTCATTGAAAATGAAGGACAAGGTCCTAGTCCATACTCCATTACTCCACAAGGTGTCAAGGACTTTATTTATAAATTATAATGATTTATACATTTATATAATCAATAGCGAATCCAAAATTTCTGTTAGGATAGGCCAAAATAAAAATTAATTACACAATTTTTTTTTCAATAACAATTCTGTTAGGGTAGGCCAAAATCTAGAATTATACATATTAATATTTTTTTTGTTAAAATGCCCACCCTCAACAAGTGTTAGATCCGCCCTGATTAATGATTAAATGAATCCAAATATCAAAATGAAATTATAATACTTAACATATTTAAATATATTAATATAACAGTATAATATATATAGTATGTTATAAGTATAAGTATTACATATAAATGTCTCTTTAATATATAATGTATTATATATATATATAATAAATTTTAAATAATAAACTACCATATAATTATAATAAATTCTAAATAAATAGCTATCACAATATAACAAAGAACTTAGGTAATAGATTGAAATAATGATTCAATGAGGGACAAAAAAAAAAAAATAGTGTAGCTTAGATTAATTATAATCAATCAAAACAACAAATAATATATTACATATATATTATGTATTAACGTAAGATTATAGATAATAGCATATTATGTATAAATTATAATGTACAACATATATATGTTATATACATTATACTTATATAGTATATACCATATATAATATATAATGTATAATGTCAAATGTATACTATATATAATGTATAATTAAAGGTGGAACAAATGGGCCGGGTTAGGCGGGTCAACACTAACCCGACCCGCATTGGAGAGGGTTCAACCCGGACCGCCTTATAGGCAGGCCGGGTTGAACCCAACCCGTATGCAACCCCCGGGCGGGCCGGGTTGCTATATGGCAACCCGCCAACCCGGCGGGTTGCTATTTGTTTACAATAGCCAACCCAGCGGGTTGGCCCAAAAACAAATAAAAAATTAATTATTTTTTTTCAAGTTTCCCCCATTTTTTTAATTCTTTTAATTAAATTATTATGATTGAACTCTTACAAATAATTTTACACAATAATATTAAACTATACTTCTAAATCATAAATATTAAAATGTATAAAACTTCGTAATATTTGACACATTGTTATTATTATTTTTTATGGTACGTAAAATATAAAAAAATTAAATACTGAAGTCTTATTCTTAAATTTCCATGTCTAAAATATAATTCATTCTTATGCTAAAGTTTCATCAATTAAATGAATAAATCTAATTTTTCTTATATTAAATTTTATTGTATTAAAATTGAATTAATATTTGAAATGTTAATAAAAAAAATTAATTTAATTTAATTATTGATATTTGAAAAGTTAACTAAAAACAATTACATTTATTCATTTATAAATCGTTAATTATTTATTTGAAAATTTAACTAAATAAAACAAAATCAAAAATAAAAAAAGGGGGTTAACCCGGCCCAACCCGCAACCTAACCCGGCGGGTTAGGGTTGGCGGGCCGGGTTGGGCCAGCCATTCCCGCAAACATGGCGGGCCTAACCCGGCCTGCCTTTGTTGGCGGGCGGGTTAGGACCAACCCGCCAAAAGTAGTAACCCATCACGGGCCGAGTCGGGTCGGGCCGAGCAGGTTACTTTTCCAACTCTATGTATAATATATAATGTCGAATGGATAACTTTTGTTTCATAGCATTAATATATTATGTATAATATATATATACACAATGTATAATATATAATGTATAATGTCAAATGTATACCATATATAATGTCGAATGGATAACTTTTGTTTCATAGCATTAACACATTATATATATACGGGCCGGGCCAGGGATTTCGAGGCTGGGGCGGGCCGGGGCAAAACTTATCCCGACCCTGGCTCATCCCCGAACCTTCGAGCTAATCTCAGGCCCGATCCCGACCCAAAGCCCTAACGATTCGGAGAAAATCCACCCCGTTCGGGCCGGGTCGGGTCCAGTCCTTGCGAGGCCGGCCTTTGTGCCCATCCCTAGTAGCAACCCACCCACTTCACTACTCACTGCACACCACACCCCTCAGTTGCTCTTCAAAACCCATCCACACACCGTCCACCCCTGCTCGCCGTGCAGCACTGTGATTGTTATTCCATATTTTCGGGTGATTGTTGTTCTGTATTTTCGGATATTCTTGATGTGGCTTGTTTTTTTATGTTGATGGAGTAGTCTGGAGTTTGTATTGAAGTTTGGGTGTTGCTTGATTGTTTATTTGGAGTGTTCTTGTGTTTGTTTTGGCCGGATTAACCCTACTAGTCATCGTCGTTCACTCCTCAACCCAGCCTGCACACCACCTATTCGTTAAAAATCCCCACCCAGCTAACTTTCCCCTCTTACTTTGGTTGGATGGTGAGAAAATTGAAGACTTTTGTTTTAGAAGGGAATTTTTATGAGAATTGTTTTTGGGGAGGCTTTCTTTCGTGACAAAAATAATGTTACCAGAAATGTTATTCCTCAATAAGTACACTGTACATTGAGAAGAAAATGATTAATAAAAAAAAATGAGAAGAACTAATATAAGAAAAAGAGAAGAAAATGTAAATGAAAGGGAGAAGAAGGAGAAGAGGAGAAGAGATGGAAGAAAACGAAAAAGAAATAAAGGAAAAGAAAAGAAGGGTTTTTTTTAATAAAAGACAGGAAGAATAATTTTTTTCCTTAATTTATATTGAATTTGAGTAATACTACACTTACAAAGAAATTTTACAAAAATCTCCATACAAAGTGATGTGGCAAAAAATGAATGGAAGAGTGAATTTAATGAGTTTGACTTTTTGTTTCACTCTTCCATTCATATTTTGCCACCTCATTTTGTATGAAAATCTTTGTAAAATTTCTTTGTATATTGAATTTATATTATAGGAGGGTATATTAGTAATTTCATATTTAAAGAGTGGGTATATTAGTAATTGACATGACATAAAAATAATAAAAATAATTTAAGTTAAATGGTAATGAATATTTTTGTCTTCACAATAAATATCACTGCAGTTATCAGAGTATAACGTTTGGGTAATGAAATGAAATTGTATTTTAAAATGTTTTGGGTGAAAAATGTCATTATACAGTACTATTATTTGGATAGATCTATGAACGCTGTTTCAATGGGATGCATTTTATTTCTCTATGATTTTATTCATACAACTCTCCCTGCTCTTTTCCAAATAAATCATAAAATCCCTCTCCAAAATAAAAATTCTTGAAATTTGATATATTAGTGCAAGTATGATTAACTTAAACTCATACATAATCATGCATGAAGAAAACCATCCTATTCCTAGGTAAAACCAATATAGCACTCTGGTCATCAAAGATTCAACACAACCAAAAACTAAATAAAAATAAAAATTCTACTTCCACCATCCTCAAGCCTCAAGATTTACAAAAGCCTTGAGATTCGTATCCGAAGACCCACATTCATTGGCAGCTTCTCTTGCCAAATCCCTCCATTTCTTGGCATTTTCTCTCAATTCTTCTCTTTTCGCTCCTTCTCCCATCACCAACTCCAAGCAGCTCTTAATCTCATCACTTTTAGCTATCCCTTCTTCGTTCTTACTCTCACTCCCGTCTTCCAAATATCTTCAATCAGTTTAGCGTTTGTCGCTTGATCCGTCCATTGAGAAAACGCCACCACGGGCACACCGCACGCCAATCTCTCCAGCGTTGAGTTCCATCCACAATGCGTTACAAAACATCCTATCGCTGGGTTTGACAATACCTCTACTTGTGAACACCACGGCACTATCATCCCTTGTTGCTCTAGTTCTTCTCTAGATCTGCAACTCATCAATTTATCTTCTTCCTTGTCTTCCTCTTCATTTTGATTTTCTCTTATGACCCACAAGAACGGGTGGGCACTACCGAGCAACCCACGTGCAATCTCCTCCATCTGTTGCTTTTCCAACACGATCAGACTTCCAAACGACACATAAACTACTGATGACTTGGGCTTTGAGTTTAGCCATTCAATATAATCATTTGAACCACGGAATAGATCCGCTTCAAATGAAGTATCGGATGGGTCTTTTCCATCCAAAAATGCAGATGGAATCAAAGGTCAGACTGCTATCATGTTGGATTTATCAATAGCTATTAACGCTTCAGATTCTAACGCATCGAATGTGTTAACGAGTATTTTCGGGTTGCTTTCTTCATGAAGAGCCTCCATTTGCTCCTGAAATGACTCTAATGCATGAGGGTACTTATCTGAAGGGAGTAAAAAAGAAGGAAGATCACAGCTACTGAGTGATGGTAGCCCTGGTAACTCTATTAAACATGAGCCTTTTTTTTGCGTTCTGTTTAATCATATCACCATAACCGTAAAAGTAATAGTAATAGACATCGAAAACCATGGCAGGTTGAATCCAAAGCAGCGCCGAAGGAAGGTTAAGTCGATGAGCCACCACGGCGGCCCAACGCAGAAGTAGAGTGTAAACCAAGCAAGTAAAAGGGTGACCCTCCTTATCGCTGGCGAGGATGAGATCCGTTACGGTTTGGGAGCCACGACGCTTGATCTCTGACATATAGTGTGAGACATCATGATGTTGGGGATTGAACCCATCATCGTAACCATCAGAAAAAGCAGCCAACGACAAGCCATCGGATGTAGAGCATTTGGTCATGGCGGTGGGCAGAGACACTGGTGGCAAAGGTGACACGAGCGCCAATTCGCATAAGACGCTTGGCAAACTGGAGGGTAGGGTTTATGTGACCTTGAGCAGGGTAGGTTACAAGGAGAAAGTGGAGCTGCTTTTGCGCCATGCTTGCAGAAGAGTTTGGTTTTCTGCTTGCATTGAAAAATCAAGAAATGCGTTTGGCACAGAAATTATGTGGAAATTTTTTATGTAACAGATTGAGTTTGAACACTGACGTTTGCGATGACGATTCGTGGGAGGTTTGTGATCTGAAATTTTTGTCTGTTACTCGTCATGGTTGAAGCTCAGATTTTGTTGTCTTTTGTTCTTGTCGCATCTGCAAGTGATATTATAATTTGTGCGGATAGACACCATCATTTCCAGCACGATTGTCATAGCAAACAGCTTACCGCAGTCTTTTTTATACTCAAGTTTAATTGTCAAATGATTTCAATTGCCTTGAAGACAATCAATGACCAATTAAAATAATATTAAACTTGTGGGCTGCTTGGCGATTTTACAGACGAATTTCCGAAGGCGGTTTTATGGACGACCGCTCTTCATTCCAGTGTTAGCGTGTGACATCTAGTCCAATGTGACAATGTCTATACCTGGACCTCGCTCTGGACCAAAGTCAGTAAATTTGTTGCTAATCCACTTTCTATAAAATATTAAACTTGTGGGCAGCAGCTAAAATCCACCCCTTGTTTTGTCGATTTCGATTTTACATACAAATTTCCTAAGGCAGTTTTATGGACTACCACTTCTCATTCTAGTGTTAAGAGTGTAACATGAAAGTCCAATATGTCTATACATGGAACTTGTTTTGGATCAATGCTCCAACCCACCTTAGCTGTACTACCCACCACCAATATGGGGGCAAATATTATATGTGTTTATTTTAATAGAGTGCTCTCTGTAAAATATCTCTTAAGTGCTTTGGACTGCAGTAATTTTTTTATTCCATTTTAGCAGTTACTGGAAGTGGGACTTTAAACAAAATGTTTTATGGCTTCAACTATTCCTCAAGCCGCCAATTAAGTATTGGTTCGTTTTCTGGTATTGAATAGTCCAAATCTCTGAGAGACATAACCTCTTTCAAACATCAATTTTCAAAAGCGAAACGGGACATGCTTTTGCTGATGTAATTCTCAAGAATCATATTTACAAAAGTTATAATATAACTATTAGAAACTTGTTTGGAGAGAAGACTACATTGATTTTTGCTGTTCTGTATATTTCTTAATCAAAGATACAACTATATATATATGTAGATAAAGACAAATGCCCTTAAGCTTACACCAACAAACATTACTTAATATCTCCCCTCAAGTTGGTACATGATACAAATTAATCATTCTCAGCTTGCCAATTAAGTAGTCATCTTGTTTCCAACTTAGCGGTTTTGTCATCAAGTCAGCAACCTGCTCAATCGTGGAGATATGATGAATCTTAATGATACTTTCTAAAATCCTTTCTCTTATAATGTGGCAATCTATCTCAATGTGTTTCGTGCGCTCATGAAACACAGGATTGGCCAAGATATGAATGACGGCAGTATTATTATAATACATACTAGTTGGGGTCAATGAATCAACATCCAAGTCTCCGAATAAACCAATGATCCATGAAAGTTCACAAGAAAGTTGTGCCATTGATCTATATTCTGCTTCAGCAGATGATTTGGACACAGTCTTTTTCTTTTTAGATTTCCAAGATACCAATGAGTTGCCCAAAAAAACACAAAATCCTGTCGTAGATCGTCTACTCATTAAGCATGAAGCACAATCACTATCACAAAAAGCTTGTAACTCCAATTTACTGGAAGAGGAAAACAATAAACCAGAGCCAAGATTCAACTTTATGTATCTGATTACCTTCATGGTAGCATCAATATGTGACCTTCTGGGTTTGTGCATGTGCTGATTAAGGAGTTGTACCACATAGCTAATATCAGGCCTTGTCATAGTTAAATAGATCAAACGACCTATTAACCTTTGATACACACCAGGATCTTCAAGGAGAGGATCAACTTTCTGCTCATCATTGTTGTCATATTCAAAACTAGTTAGCTTTGTGTTTTGTTCCATGGGTATGCTAGATGGTTTTACAAAGTTGAGGCCAGCTTCAGATATCAATTCCAATGCATATTTGTTCTGATTAATGCAAATTCCTTGATCAGATCGAGCTATCTCAAGTCCAAGGAAAAACTTTAGTGTGCCAAGGTCTTCAAGATGGAATTTTGAAGCAAGATAAGCCTTTATATGTTCAATGCTTGCCAAGTCATCTCCTGTCAACAATATATCATCTACATACAGAAGTAAAACTGTTAGTAGACCATTGTTCTTTTTGATAAAAAGAGAGTAATCATATTTGGATTGTTGAAAACCCCCTTCAATCAGTGTTACACTAAATTTCAAGTTCCATTGTCGAGAGACTTGTTTCAAGCCATATACTGACTTTTGTAACTTGCAAACTTTATGTTCCTTATCTTTAGATGGAAAACCAGGAGGCATTTTCATGTAAACATCTTCATAAAAGTCACCTTGCAAAAATGCGTTACATACATCCAGCTGATTTAAAGGCCAACCCTTAATAGAAGCTAAAGCTACAACAGATCTTACTGTCACCATTTTTGCAACGGGAGAAAAAGTCTCCTTAAAATCAATCCCCTCCTTTTGATTGAATCCCTTGGCTACTAATCTAGCCTTATACCTTTCTACAGTTCCATCATACTTATATTTTATCTTGTAAACCCATTTACAACTAATTGGCTTGTGATTCTTAGACAAATCTACCACTGACCATGTATGATTTTTTTTCTAAAGCTAGAATCTCATTTGTCATAGCTTCTATCCATAATGGATCATTAGAAGCTTTAGAAAATGAAGTAGGTTCAGCCAGGGAAGAAAAAGAAGAAATTAGAGCCAAATAATTGGGAGAAATATTATCATAAGAGACATGATTAGAGATAGGATATTTGATGGAACAAGAAGATTTGTTTGACTTGATAGTGGGACATATGTAGTCCTTGGACCAAATGGGAGGCTTGGACACTCGAGTAGAATGTCTAGAGGAGATTGATGGGGCTGCTTGGGTCAATGTTGGAACATGCTCAGTATGATCAGATATAGTGTCTAATGTAGCAAAATCTGTTTGGGCAATATTTCGGGATACTGGTTGTGTGGTATGTGGGGAAGCATTATTGTCCATTAGTGTATCAATAAGGATTTGGTCATTTGCATTAGGTAAAGGATAAATCGGATTATCAAAATCCACAACAACTGATTCTGTAATTGTGCACTGATTATTAGATGTAGATAATGCAAACATGAATGTAGACTCATAAAAAATGACATCCTGTAAACAAAAAAATTTTGTGAATCAAGATCATATAAAATATATGCCTTTTGAGTAACACAATAACAAAAAAATACACAAGCAATTGACCTAGATGAAAATTTATCATGATTATTAAGCTTTGTGGCATAAGCAAGACATCCAAAAACCTTAGGATGATCTAATGAAGGAGATGTGCCAAATAAAATTTCGTATGGTATTTTGTTTTTGAGAATGGGAGCTGGAATTCTATTAATAAGATATGAGGCAGTTTTAATACATTCTCCCCAAAACCTAGAAGGAATGGAAGCTTGATGCTTAAGTGCTCTAGCAATATTCAATATGCGTATATGTTTTCTTTCCACCAAACCATTTTGTTGTGGTGTGTACACACAAGATGTTTCATGAATTATTCCTGGAGATTCAAAGAAATTTTTTGTGTCACTATTAAGAAATTCTAAACCATTATCAGATTTGACTCTTGTTACATGAGTTTTAAATTGGTTTTCAACGATTTAAATAAATTTATGTAACAAATTGGTTGCTTCAGATTTTTAAGACATCAAAAAAGTCCAGGTGGCACGAGAAAAATCATCGACGATGGTTAAAAAATATCTAGCACCATTATGAGTTGGCTGTTTATATGGACCCTGTGAATCTATATGAATGAGTTCAAAAACACCCTTTGTAATTGAGTGACTGTGTGTAAAAGGCAATCTTTTTTGTTTTGCTAAAGGACAAATCATGCATTCAGTTATATTACAATCAGACAAATGTGGAATGAGTTTCATTCTTGAATTTGAAATATGACCAAGTCTTTTGTGCCAAAGATTGGACTCAGTATATGATGAAGAAAAAGTCAACATTTTATTCATGTGAAAAGAAATCGCTTTACATGAATCTGCATCGTTACAATCAGAATAAAAAACAGAACCATTTGAAGTAGTAGGCAAATCACTTATTTGTGCAAGATTACAAACTTCATTAGGAAAAGCTACAAGTTGATAAAGACCATGTTTGACCTTACTGATCCCCTTCAAACACTCCACTCGAGAGGTCTTGAAAAGTGCACAATTGAGGATAAAAAGTGATACTACAATGGTTTTCATTTGTAAATTTTGACACTGACAAAATATTATACTTGAAATCTGGGAAATAAAATACTTTATCTAAATGTGACTGGGAATTTAACGGAACTAGACCTATGTGAGTAATACGAGGTTGTTTGCCATTTGGTAGAGATACTAAGGAGTCATAATTAGAAGGAAAAGATACACATGATTCAAGAAGATTTTTGTTTGATGTCATATGAAGACTTGCCCTAGAATCAATAATCCAATTATTATTATTAAATGAGCTCAAAAGACTAGTATAAATACCTGCTAGATTTGTAGAAGGTTCTGTGTTTTCTTTGCTAAGTAACTTGAGAAGATTATTGTATTGCTCTGTAGTTAAAACAGGAGCTTGTATCTGCATTTGCTCTTGAGAGTTGTTGGATGTTGAAATGTTTGCGAAAGCTGGATTTGTTGTCTTGTTCCCTTTGGTGCCAAATTGTCCTTTGAGTTTGTAGAATTTATGTCCTTCTGGATATCCATGAAGGTTCCAACAATTGTCCTTCTTGTGACTTGGATTATTGCAATGCTCACAGATTATCAGTGGCTTCTTGCCCTTGTAATTTCCCCCTTTGTTTGCATTATTTGTGGAAATTAATACAGTAGTAACCTCATTGTTGGATTGTTTAGAGACAATTTGTCCTTGTGATGACTATTGAATAAGCTTGATTTACTGTGGGCAATGGATTCATCATCAATATTGTACTCTTACACACATCGAAGTTCTCATTGAGACCCATCAGGAACTGGAGAAGCTTCTGTTGTTCTTGAGGACCTTGATAAGCCTTTGATCCCTCACAAGCACAATTAGCCAAATTGACTATGGACCAATATTCGTCCCAAAGGACCTTTAGACGCGAATAATAGGCATAAACACTTTTGAGTACCTTGATTAACAAAGGCTATTTCCTTGTGTATAGCATATATCCTCGTTCCATTGACCTTATTGAATCGTTCTTTGAGATCTGCCCATACAATGCTTGCGTTTGTCTCATAGACAACCCCACCAAAAATTTCTTTGGATACTGAATTAAAGATCCATGATAATACGATGACATTTACTCTCTCCCAAAGAATGTGTAAAGATGAATCAAGATTGGATTTGGTACAAGATCCATTGATGAAGCCAATCTTGTTCTTGGCTGTGAGCGCAACAATCATTGCTCTGCTCCAATGTGAATAATTCACAAATCCTGTTAATTGTTGAGAAATAATCATTGCACCAGGAGTATCACTTGGATGAAGATAAAGTGGATTATGAAAATCAATTTGACTTAGTGACATCATAGTTTGCCCTTGTTGCTCCATTTATGCAAATAAGATGAATCAGAAGAATTAGGGCTAAGATGTGATTTACGACTATGAAATAGAAGGGAGATTAGGATCGATTAATTGCGATTATTGAAGAATTGCATAACCACTCTGATACCATATTAGAAACATGTTTGGAGAGAAGACGAAATTGATTTTTGTTGTTCTGTATTTTTCTCAATCAAAGATACAACTATATATGTAGATAAAGACAAATGCCCTTAAGCCAAAATACACAAATGCCCTTAAGCTTACACCGACATAGATTACTTAATAATAACAGTATAAACTAGGGCTGCAAACGAACCGAACAGTTTGCGAACAACTTGATGTTCGTTCGATAACTGTTCGACACTGTTTGGAAACAAACTGTTCGCGAAAAGTTCGATGTTCGTTCGATAATATGTTTGATCGAGTTCGAACATTGGTTGTTCGTTCGATTATGTTCACGAACGTTATACATTCGACTGATCCATCCGTTCACAAACAATCTGTTCGATTGTTCGTTCGTTTATGTTCGAAAAACATGGTATGCATTATTATAATTTATATTTTTTTTTTCATTTTTTTTCTTTTTAATATTATGTTTGGTTTAGTTTGGATGAATTTTTTTTTTAATGGTAATCAATAATAAAATATTATGATGCTTTTGTTTTTCTTATATATATAATATGTTTGGATTTTTTTTTTTTTCCAAATGTCATCAATAATTAAATATATAAGTATATAACATTTTAATTAAAAAGTAATAAATTATTATGATACATAGCATGACAATTTAATAACATAATAGATTGTATAATCAAGTGATACATAATATAATAAATCCAATAACATAATAGCTTCATATTTTTCCAAATGTAATCAATAATTAAATATTATAAGATAACATTTCAATTAATAAATAATAAATATAGTATGGTAGATTGATGAACATAACATATTGTACAATCAAATGATGTATAACATAATAAATTTAATAATATAATAGCTTAATTAAATATAGTATGATAAATTGATGAATATAACATATTGTATAATTAAGTGATATATAGCATGACAAATTTAATAATATAATAGCTTAAATAAATATAATATAATATGACAAATTTATGAACATAACATATTGTATAATCAAGTAATATATAGCATGACAAATTTAATAACATAATAGCTTAATTAAACCTAAATTAATCACACATTTGTATTGATTATATATTAACCCTCATACCACTATGAATTTATAGATGTTGATACAAAATATATATGTAGACAGTAATGATAATATATATATATATAACAAATTAATCACACATATGTATTGATCATATATTACAATAGACCCTCATTCCATTATGAATTTATGGGTGTTGATACAAAATATATATAACAAATTAATCACACATATGTATTGATCATATATTACAATAGACCCTCATTCCATCATGAATTTATGGGTGTTGATACAAAATATATATGTAAACATTTAAAATATTTATGATAATTTATGTAATGATAATAAATATATGATAACCTATAATTTTGATAATTTCATAACATATTTAAATTATGATTAATATATGTATGATAATAATTTTATATATACACAATTACACATTATATATATAACAAATTAATCACACATATGTATTGATCATATATTACAATAAACCCTCATTCTACTATGAATTTATGGGTGTTGATACAAAATATATATGTAAATATTTATAATAATTTATGTAATGATAATAAATATATAATAACCTATAATTTTGGTAATTTCATAACATATTTAACATATGATTAATATATGTATGATAATAATTTTGTATATACGCAATTACACATTATATATATATATATATAAAACAAATTAATCACACATATGTATTGATCATATATTACAATAGACCTTCATTCTACTATGAATTTATAGGTGTTGATACAAAATATATATGTAAACATTTAAAATATTTATGATAATTTATGTAATGATAATAAATATATGATAACCTATAATTTTGGTTATGATTAATATATATATGATAATAATTTTGTACATACACAATTACATATTACACACACACACACACACACACACACACACACACACACACATATATATATATAAACCCAATTTCACATTTTCCCTTACCAAGCCCAACCCAAATTTTAAAACAAAAATCCAAAGTCCAAACCCAATTCCACATTTTCCCTTACCTAGCCCAAAATCCAAATCCGTATTTACGAGTTAGTCGAACACTGGTCATTTTGTTAATCGAACGAACACGAACAATCATCATATGTTCATTCGAGTTCGAACACGAAATCGAACACCCGTTCTTACTTATCGAACGAGTTTCGAACAGGGCTGTTCGTTCGTGTTTGGTTCGAATGCAGGCTTAGTATAAACTGGCCTTTTACTATTGGCATCTGAGTAGTGTGAGGTTGCGGTTAACGTCTTACAAAAAAAAAAAAAAAACAAAAAAGATGTTGACCAAATATACTTAAGATACCAATACGATAGAATGGTTGCCCATTCTAAGCATTAGTGGCCGCCGCTTTAAGAGGGATTCTCTCACAAAAGGGTCACATGATAAAAGATAAAGCACAAGGCATTCAACGAGATAGAGACTGCCCCTTTTTTCATATAATAATATCGGCTGCTCATTTGTAGAAATAATGTTGACATTGTGTAGGGCAGCTATAAATTAGAGTTAAAAACACTTAACACCACTTAGGTTTAACTATACTTAGGTAGCTTGGCGGTTCATTTGAACTCTTAGATGTATATTAAAAAAATCATGAGTTTGAATCATCACGCTATTAATAAGGGATAGCTATTGAAAGTTTACATGACCGTTAACTTCAGCAAGCTGGCCTGAACACCCCCGAATACCAAAAAAAACAAAAAAAAAAAAAAAAAAAAAAAACCTCTCAAGTATTATATACTAACAAAAAAAAAAATGGAGTTTTTAAAATAACAAAATTTTCATTACCATTAATGAACTATTAATGAGCCTTTAAAGTTTACATCGTTTTTAATTAATAAATATTACCAAATTGTCTTCCTCCTATTGATTTAATACCTAAAAGAGAAATTAATGTTATTTTCGAAACCTCAAAGATATTTTTGTTATTTATTTATTATTATTGGACTAACTTAAGCGTACCTCAGCCAATCTTTCAGGATTCTAAAACTATCGATCCGATAAAAGTTCTAATGGCTACCCTTTTAACAACCTAAGAAGGACTCGAACTTATGATATCTTGAATAATACACCCAAGAGTCCTCATCGAACTACTCAACCACCCAAATATAATTAATATTTTTGTTATTTTATCATACTCGAAGAAGATTAATACCATTAACTCTAAATTATACTTTAAAAGACATCAAAATTCCCAATTGATTTTAGAAATGTGAAAAGGGTGACCTCCATCATAAGAGAGGAAGAAAATTTTATTATCAGCTATAGAATTTACAACCATCGTAACACAAACAAAGAAACAAGAAAGAAAACAATGTGATTTATTTAATTATAACCCCCAAAAAGTACCAAGCAGAGTGAATCTTGAATAAAGAGGAAGCTGTAAAGAATCAACACCCATCAACTATTTTACAAACAAACAGCGTTATCTTGAGAAATCAGAACCTTGAATGTTGTTTGCACTCAGAAGGGACACCTTGAGGGAAGCGTTTTAAATCAGTGCAGTAATTGTAAATCATGAAATATTTCTGAACCCATCTCAATCTTCTTCTGCTTGTGGCGTCAAGCTCATTGTTATTGGACTGCCATGCAGCATCAGACAATGAGGTTGATGATTTTGAAGCACAAGAAGTACAAGCAACGGCATTGAAATTGCGGTAATATGCAGTAAAAGGAGCCTTTGACCAATCAGTTTTCACAAGTCCACCTCTTGTAGCCCAATCGTCAGCATTCCAAAGACTTGAGTAAATCCTCATTGGCTGGTTCTTAGGGAATGGTACACCAATTGCTTCACCATTTTTGAATACCCTTATGGGAATGTTATCCACCAAGAAACTGAAACATTTAATTGATACAAATTAAACCCTTTTAAAACGAAAATAAACTAAACCCTTTAATTAAGGGACTTACATGATGTGTTGGCGTTTCCAGATGATGGAGTAAGTGTGGAAATTTCTGGTGGGGTCAAACCAGAGATAAAATTGTTGCTCTCTGTTTCCTTTCCTTGAGTGAACACATTGGTGTGAAGAATGTAAGGATCACCACTAACGTTTCCCAGGAACTCAAAGTCGATCTCATCATGGCTTGGCCCTTGAGAAGACAACTGCACCATATTCAGGGACACACGACAAGTTAAATTTAAAGGGCATAACTTCAATATAAAAGTGGACTCAAATTTATAAGGAATAATGTCTATTAAAAAAACCAAATTAAAGATTTTTGAATGGGACGGAAGCCTCCACTCATTAATATGTGTCTGTCCATGACCATATTTATTAAACATATTATTTACCTCCAAAAATTTTGTTTTGGATAAAACTTTTTCATATAAATTAACATATTTTAAGATGATTGTGTAATTTTAACTTAAAAATAAAATAATTAAAGAAATTATATGATAAACATGAAGAATTGTCACATTAGTTTAGAAGGAATAATTTGTACACTAAGATTAGTTTTGTTTTTTATTAGGAAAAAACAAAAATATAAACATAGACTCATAGCTTGGAAGAAAAAAATAAAAACACTTTCGGTGCGTCCAATCAGAGGCGTTGAATAATGCATGTGCAAATATATGAGACGCCTCATGATTGGCTAAATGGATATAAATCTTTACACCAAAGTTTCTCTCCGTTGCATGTGAGCACACAGTCGCTACCACTAAAAATCCATCAACTTTCTTGTGTGTATTAATATTTTTGGAACTATTGCTATTTCTAATTAAGCATTGATCATTGTATTTTAATATAATAATGAGGAGGAGGAGGATAATTTAAAAAAAAAAAAAAAATTAAAGGGGAGCAGAAAAAAATACATACATAATAGGCAGTAACAGTGCCAGCAGAGTTTCCAGCGACAAGTTTGAGCTGCATATCAATCCTTCCAAATAGATACTCTTTCTTTGACTGAAATCCAGACCCTGAAACTTTGTCTAAAGACAAAGAAAGAAGTTGTCCTCCATTAAAGACCTTGGCTCTATTGCCACCCCATGTTATATCGAAGTCTTGATGGAAGTTACCAGCAGCTGGAGAGGCAACCACCATCAAGCAACTCACTACCACAACCAAAGAAAAGCCATTGAAACCAAAACCCATTTTCATTTAAGTTTTATTTGGACTATGATAGCTTTAGCTTGTTATGAATTTTGATGACAAGGGAGGTCATATATATATATAGAGAGAGAGAGAGAGAGAGAGAGTATGGAATGGGATGGGTGGGCAAGGCCACGCGTGATTATTAACTCGAGGAGCTGCCTAAAGCTGTTGCCAGCTTTGCACACCATCACAGCTGGAACCTTTTGTTTGGGCATGCATTCTTTATGTCCTTTTAATTCTTTATTTACCATAGTAATTCTACTTAAACAGACATATATAATACTTTCAGGATTTATTAATTTTTGGATGATCAGATATTCAATCTGATTGGTACGTATTTAATATAATTTTTTAAAATTAATAAATACTTTATGTTGATGCTCGATTGCGCACCAACCAATTGTCACGTGTGTGACACTGTTTTATGAATTTTATGCTCGTGACAATGGATGCCTTTCACAGAAATAAATGAAAAGGGGCTTTTTAGTGGTTCGGATGCTAAGGTAGCAATCCTACGTCCACTGATTTTGTATTGATTTTGGTGTTGGTCAGGTCGCTAAGCGTACTGACTACAAAAAGTTATGAAAAGTGAGCTACTCTTCTCTTTTTTTACAAGTGAGAGTTTTGTTTTTTGGTAATGAAGTGAACCAACCCCCTTAATGGTGAGGTTTTTCTACATTTTAGTAAAATGGAAGCGTGTAATCATCATTAAATCTATGGGTTGGTGTGATTGTCAGCACGTCATCCATCTTCACGTCCCGTTTTCCTTTTTTCCAAGCTGACTTTGCATGACTTGCTGCAGAGAGATGGACGCTGGTAAGCTCCATGTTTATTCGCAGGTCTGACTGTGCGCACATTGTCCTGACAGGGGCAGGTTACTCCTGACGCCCTCCTTCCACGTCAGCTCTTTATTTTCCCGTGCATAACAGAAGCCCCCTAGTTTTTAAGGTTCGAGAACGAGCCTTGAAACTAAGTCACACGGAGACTTTGGTCGCTCCGACCTGGATGGACGGCTCGCCTAAAGACTCGTGCGAACACGGTCTCGCGCGACCTCGCGCGATCCCTTGCCCAAACGACCTGACAATCTTTATCTCAGCGACCTGGACTGGTTGGCGCTCCTTAGTAGTTCAATGAATCTGTCCCTGCGCGTCAGTGCGCCTCTGCGTTACCCGTGTCAGACACATTAAATGCGCGTGTGATGACCCGACGCCGTTTTGACAGTATTGACCGTTTAACCGCTTTGAAACTGACAGCCCTAATTACTGCATTAATGCGACGTGGGTTTGAAATGGCGCCCCTTTTAACGTCATTTAATGCGCCGTGGGGGCGCATTTAATGCGGAGGGTGAGGGAACTGCTGTTTCGACTCCGAGGGTGGTAACCGTCGTTTCGCTATCCTTAAAAACTTGGTATTTTTCAGATGAAGTCACCGAAATTTCTTTCGCTTTGGGTGACACTTTGGCAAACCAAGAACCATTTCTCCTCCCGATCGATGCTTTTCAGGCAACCGGAACGAGTCTCTGCCCTACTCCATATACACAAGAGTAAGGTTCTCTCCTTTTTTTTTTTTGGTATGGTTTGGTCGAACCACGGTTGGGTCTTCCGGTTGTTTCACCGGAGTTTCGACGCCGTTATTGGTTTCGAGCCGTGGTGGCGCTCGAATCACCTCTAGGTTTTAAGTATTTTGTCCCTTGCTGCCGCACGGGACAAACATGAGCCCAAATGACCATGTCTTGTCGATGTTGCAGACTGAATGGAACCGTCAACATCAGGACCGAGGGAGGACCAGCTCGTCCTCGCGGGAGCTCCGAGGACGCAGCTCTCGACGTCTATTCGGTCCTTACCTCCGAGGAATATGCCAGAATAAAGCGACAGTTCGATATCCGTACGAGGTGTTCCTCGACCACACTAGGCCGTCACGACGCCCACCACGCGCTTTGCCGCGATCTCTGAGGAGATCTTCAAGGGTGGAGGGGGATTCCCTTCCATCCTTTCATTAGGTCGGTCCGGATCATTTCGGATCGCACCATGCAGCTGACGCCAAACGCGTATGTCATCGCCGTGGCGATGTACATTGCGTGCTGCGAGAACGGTTTTGGGCGAGCCGTCGCCGCTGGAGCTCGTTGTCGCCTACTACCTGAAGAAGAGTGGGACAAAGAGTCTTCCTACGTGTCTCGGCGACCTAACATTGCTGCGGGGATACACAGCTTCCCAACAATGCGGAGGCCTACGAGACAAGGTTTTTCTTTTTCTTTAAACGTTCACCGCCACTTCCAGGATCCAAGTAGGTTTTCTTTTGTGTGGATTTGTTAATTGCTCGCACGATCGTTAGCTAACGACCTGTTTTCTTATGCAGTTAATAGAACGACCGCCAAGATTTACTCCGCCGACCCGAGCAGGCTCTTTCCTTCGAGTACTGAACGAGAACAGCGGACGCGAGGAAGCTTGTGACGACCGCGAACCTGCGAAGTACGTTTTTTTCACACGATAAGGCATCATTAGAACCCTTGGACGGTGGTTTGCTGGTAGCTTTTTGGGTCGTGTGTATAATTCTCATACTGACAAAGTTTAAATGCAGAGACCATGCCCCCAAAGGAGTCCGGGCAGTCCCGCCGAGCGCCATTTGTTTTCCCTCTCGATCAAGGAGGGAAAGGGAAAGGGAAAGGGAGGCCGAGGCTGCTCGCGCCATTCCCGCACAACCGCTGCGAACTTCTCGCCTTCGCAGCCTCGCCCTGCACAAGAAGCGACCAGAACAAACAGGTCGCTCCAGCACCTCCTGCTCGCCCCGGGCGGAAGGCTCCGGCCCAAAGGTCCAGAAAAGGAAACAGGTCCAGGTCGAAAGAATCGTGAGACCGAATCCGAGGAGGAGCCCCTCAGGACGCGCCAAGATCCGGAGCCGGGAAGGAACCCTCGAGCGGGGCGGTGACTGGCGACAAGGCGAGGACGCCCCTGTTCTGGACTCGTTCGGGAGTCTGCCCGATACTTGCAGCCTATTGTATATGTGCTCGAGAGCGACTATCGGGGTCGTATAATGAATTTGCAGACGCGGGTGACGACCTGATGGCCACCTCGTTTCAGCAGCATCTAGTAAGGTAAACCAGCTTACCTTGAATTCCTATTTTGATTTTATTTCTAACTCGTATACTGCTCGCAGGGTTGCTTGCGATGAGGATGTCCATGGAGAAGACCGGCTGGGGGCCGCAAAGGAACGAGCGACCTGAGGCGGAGGCTCGCGAAACTGAAGCAAACTTGGAGTCCGTTGAAGCGGAAAGGACCCAAGCGTTCGAAGCGGCGAATAGGTACCTGAACCAAAGGACTGCTGCTACGAACAGTAGACTTCCAGAGGCAGAGCTCGATCGGCTTGTCAGGAAGTCAGAGAACTTCAAGGACGACCGCCAGGCTTTCTAGAGAGGTCGGAGAGAAGGACCAGGAGCTTCAGGCGACCTTTGCACGGGCTCAGCGAGCGAAGAGGATAGGCGGTGTTCCGAGCAGAAAAGGCTAGCTCTTGAGGCCGAGCTCCAGGAGAGTCAACGAAGGTCCTCTCTCTGACTGATGAATGCAGAATCAGTCTAGGAGCTGGAAGAGAAGGCCGCGGACTGGGCGATTGGGTGTATCTAACACCCTGCGAGCAAGGAACCCGGACTTGGACATGTCCGCCCTCCCGGAGGGTTGGCAGGCGACCTTGCGGATTATGGCCGAAGAGACGACCAGGCTGCCGCGGCCGCTCGGGACCCCCAGGCGGTGGCTCTGGCCCGAAGGGCCCTCCCGACCAACTTAGGCTTAGTGTACTGTCTTTGTTGTAATCGGGTTTTTTGAATTTTCCTTGTAAATGAAGTTATCTATTCTTCCAGTTCGCTCTTTCATTATTTGTGTACATTTACAGTTTGCGATTTACATAATTGTCTACAAAGCGAACAGAACACATACGAACTGTTTTAAAAGCGAACACGGTAACACTTAAAAAGGAAATTTACAAAATATGATTTGTTTCAGGATTACTGATAGTACGGCCGGAGGTGCTCGGCATTCCATGCTCGGGCTACTTTGGAACCGTTCAACCTTTGAGATGGTAGTCCCCGGTCTAATTATTTTGTCGACCCGGTATGGACCTTCCCAGTTAGGTCCTAATACCCCCGCACTCGTTCTCTGGTCCCGAGAGAACTTCCTTTAGTACAAGGTCTCCGACCTGGAAGTCTCTTCGTTTGACCTTTGAGTCGAAGAACCTCTTTGCTCGCTGTTGGTAGGCCGCTATCCTTAGCGAGGCCTTTGTTGCGTGCTTCTTCGACCAGATCCAAACTTGCTCTCATTAGTCCTCGTTTTCGTTCTCATTGTACAAGTCCCTAAGAGACCCGGTTCCGACCTCTACAGGATCATTGCTTCAACCACCATAAGCTAGCGAAAATGGAGTTTCCGAGGTGGAAGTCCTTGGAGTGTCCTTTATGCCCACAAGACTTCGGGAGGTCGTCAGCCCAATTTCCTTTGGCTGCCCCGAGCTTGGCTTTCAGGTGTGCTTGATGGTCTTGTTGACTGCTTCGACTTGGCCTATCGCCTGGGGTCTGGCGACTGAGGAAAAATTTTTTAGGATGCCCGTTCGTCGCAGAACTGCCTGAACTCCTCATTGTCGAACTGCTTTCCATTATCTGAGATGAGGGTGTGAGGAATTCCGTAGCGGCACACTATATTCTTGAAAACAAGTCCTTTAGCTTTCTGGTCGTGATCGCGGCTAGCGGCTCGGCTTCGACCCATTTCGTGAAGTAGTCTACCGCGACCACGGCATACTTGACCCCCCCCCTTTCCAACCGCATGGGGCCATGGTCGATTCCCCACATGGAAAAAGGCCAGGGGCTAGACATAGTGATTAGCTCGTGAGAAGGGGCTCGCGAATGTTCGCGAACCGTTTGGCACTTGTCCACATTTCTTGACGAAGTTGTTCGCATCTTCTTGGATTCGGGGCCAGTATTATCCCTGGCGAACAATCTTGTTCGCCAGAGACCGAGCTGCTGTGTGTTACCGCAGATCCCTCATATTTTTTCCCTCATGATGTATACTCTGCCTCTTCACTGGTCACACATCGGAGGAGCGGGCACTGAATCCCTCCTGTACATTGGTCCCCGATGAGCGTAAAGCGAGCGACCTTGTTCGCAGGACCCTCCTGCCTCGACTTATCGTTGGGTAAGGTCCCGTCTTTGAGGTACTGTACAATGGGGTTCATCCAGAATCCGTCTGAACCTCGTTCACGGCCTGCTCGGCCGGCTGACAGTCGGAGCATTGACAAAACAAACAGGAATGTTATCAGGACCTCCGAATCTAGTGATGAGGCAATCTTTGCCAAGGCGTCCGCTATTGAGTTGCTCTCTCCCTGGGGATCTGAGCGATCTCAAGTGCTTGAACGATCCCAAGAGGCTTTAGCTTCTTTCAGGTACGGATCATGTTCCTTCCTTAGCTTGGTACTCCCCTAGGATCTGGTTGACGACCAGCATGGAGTCGCTATATACTGATCGCGTTGCACCCATTTCTTGTGGCGAGTCGCAACCCGGCGACAGAGCCTCGTATTCGGACTCATTGTTGGTCGCTTTAAACCCAATCGGAGAATCCCATGGATTCGGATCCCCTCGGGACTCACTAGGAGAAGACTGGCACCAGCTCTTTTTCTGTTCAATGACCCGTCGACGTAGAGGTTCCACGTTGACAGGTTCTGGATAGTTTCTTGCCCAACCTCTCTAGACTGCTGCTCGCTCGGGAGATAGGAGAATTCCGAGATAAAGTCTGCAACAGCTTGCCCTTTGATGGTCGACCTAGGCGTGTACCTTAAGTCGAACTGGCTCAATTCCATGGCCCATTTGAGCAGCTTACCCGAGGCCTCTGGTTTTGGAGGACCTGCCTAGAGGGTAGCTCGTCATTACGTTAATCGTGTGGCAGGAAGTAAGTCGCAGCTTTCTGGACGCGACCAGCGGCCAGCTAGGTGCTGCCATTCCGGGTACCGCATCTCGGCATCCGTAGTCCCTTGACTATGCATAGTATACCGACCACTGAACTTTTTCCTCTTCTCGTATCAAAGCTGCGCTGACCGCGAACTGAGACACGACAGGTAGACAGCAGTATCTCTTGTGGAATTGGCTTAGAGAGGAGTGGTGGGCTTCCCAAGATGCTCTTTTATACTCTGAAAAGCCTGCTCGCATTCGGAAGTCCACTCGAATTTCTTATTGGCTTTCAGTACTTGAAGAATGGTAAACACGGTCTGTTAGCCTCGATATGAGCGCTAAGTGCCGCTATTTCGCCCGTTCAGACTCATGACCTGCTTTTTGCTGGTCAGACTTTTCATATCGAGTAGGGCTTGGATCTTTTCAGGGTTCACCTCTATGCCTCTGCTGATTTACCATATCACCCTAGACTTTCCTGATGATACTCCGAACGAGCATTTAAGAGGGTTCACTTCATTCTGTAGAGTCGAGGTATTTCAACATCTCACCAAGATCGACAATATGGTCCGTGGCGGCCTGGGATTTGACCAGCATGTGTCCACGTAGATACCTCCTTGTCCTTCCGATCTGGTCGGAGAACATTCGTTTGACCAACCTCTATTAGTCGCACCTGCATTCTGAGGCCGAAGGGCATGACTTTGTAGCAATACAGCCCCCGGTCCGTGATGAAGGTAGTATGCTCCTCATCTGGCTTATACATCGGGATTTGGTTGTATCCCGAATATGCATCCATGAAGCTTAACAGCTCGTGCCCCGAAGTGCGTCAACGAGCTGGTCGATTCTTGGGAGGAAGCTGTCTTTTGGGCAAGCCTTATTCAGGTCGCTGAAGTCTACACAGGTTCGCCACTTGCCGTTTGGCTTTTTGACCAGAACCGGGTTAGCACCCAGGTCGGATAGAGAGCCTCGCGAATAGACCCATTGCGGAGAGGTTCTCCACTTCCGTTTTAACGCGGCGTACCGCTCCGGCTCCTTGCCCTTCTCTTCTGGCGAACTGGCTTAGCTTCACTGTTGATGTTCATTGGGTACAATAACGTTCGGGTCATCCCGACATGTCTGCTGCGACCAGGCGAACACATCAATGTTCTCCTTCAAGAAGCTTATTAGCTCAAGGCGAGCTGCGGGCTGAGACAGCTTCCGATCTTAGCGTTCGCTCGGTTCCTTTGGATCAACCGACACCTCGGACAATCCTCCACCGGACCGCTCGAGGGATTTCCTGAACTCGCGGATCTATGTTATCCTCTGCCGGACCAGCTGTGGCTCGGTCCGGCTGATCGCCATAGCGTGGCGTGGTGCACATCGCGTAACGCCCTTCCCTTGTCGGCCATCTGGACCGATTTTACATAGCATTCGCGAGAGCGCTCTGCGATCTCCGCTTACCTCCCCTATCCCCGTTGAGTGGGGAACTCATTTTTAGGTGAATAATGGAAGTGACTGCCCTGAAGTTTCTCAGTAAGGTCGCCCTAAGATCCCATTAAAGGCTGATGGGCAGTCCACGACCAAGAATTCTGTACCCTATCACTTCGTCGTAATCGCCGCCGTGATTGGGACTGGATCGTTCCTTGGGGATCAGGTGATCCCCTGTAAAACCATACAGAGGCATCGAGGCTGGCTTCAGGTCGGCCTCGACCAGGTTCATCTATCGAAAGCGGATTTGAACAGAATGTTCACAGCGCTTCCGTTGTCCACAAGCATTCTGCAGACATTATGACAACCCTATCGAGGGGTGATTACCAGGGCATCTTCGTGAGGGTGTGCAAGCGAGCTGCCTCTTTCTCACAGAAGGTGATCGGTTCCTCTTTCTAGCTTTTTGAGGTCGCTGCGAAGTGTTCATTACCCAATCGGGTCGTGGCGAGCTTCGCGAGCATATCGCTCCCGCTCCTCGCGTGTTTCCTGCGAGGTGCGGGCCCCCGAAGATGTGTTAACACTGCCGTAGCCGCTCTGCGATCACGGCGTTTTTTCTTTCGTTCCCCTTGATTTTCTTTCGGGGAGTCATCAATGTACTCCTGAAGTGCCCCTTCTTGATGAGCTCTTCGATAGCCTGCTTAGAGCTCGGCACTCATCAGTGAGGTGCCCATTATCCCGTAACGGCAATCTTTTTGCTGTTCCTGGCCGTAGCAGGTGTTTTCCATGGGCTCGGGCTCGCCGAGCAAGCTGGCCTCCTCGGATTTGTCGAGGATTGCGATACGGACACATTCAGCGGAGTATATTGGGTCGCGTCGCGATCGCGACGAGGAATAGGGGCATATGACTTTTTCTGCTCATAGCGGGGTTTTTTCCCTTTCGCTGTGACGGCAGTATCTCCTTTGCGATCAGCTCGCCTGTTATCTTCCGACCGAGCTGCTGCTGGATGTGCCGTGGTCGCGACGACGGAGTGCTGCCAATGAATTCTCTATCCGGAGATGCTTTTCCTGCCAGGCTATGGAACCTGGTGAGGGAAATGTTGTCCTCAGCCTGCAGTTCTTTCCACAGGTCGGTTTGCGGCAACTCCAGCTATTATGAGAGTTCGAATGGACTCTTCTGGTGCGTGAGCCACTTTGTTGAGCTCCCTGTGGAAACGACCAATATAAGACTGCAGGGATTCGTCTCTCTCCTGCCTTATATTGCTGAGGTACTCAAAGGCATTGAAAATTTTCGGTTGGCTTGGAAATGCCGGAGGAACCGCTGTGCTCATCTGAGCCCACGAACCGATAATCCCGCCGAGAGCGACCTAAACCAACGCTTGGCATGAGAGGTCATGTCACGGCCAAGAGCGACACTTCGCAAGGTCCGAAACCTGTGGGCTCCATCAGGTCGTTGAACTCATATAAATGATCCTGCGGATCGTAGTTTCCATCGAACGGTCGCATATCTGGCATTCTGAACCCTGGGGAAGCAGAGCAGCCAATATTCAGGAGAAAACGGGGATGTAGAGCGACCTGCGCCTCTCGTTTTGCTGCTCCTTTAGCCTATCCAGAGCTCGCTGGAGCTCCTCAATCTGCGGTAAAGGAGTCAAATGGGGTCGTTTTCACCCATGGCAGCCCGCCCTCTCGTTTTGCGGTTCAGGACAGTTCGGAGTCGGATTCCTCCCTCACCTCGCTCGCATTTCCAGCCGCGCTCGACCACGCTGACTAGAGACCGCGAAGGTGGTGGATAACGCGGGGCACTTTCACGACCCTCGCGGTGGTATGAACCCCCGCAAGGTGTGGTGGCCACCCGCATGAGAACGACGGGGATCGTCCTGCTGGTGTGTCGAATCATCGCCCAGCATTCTCCGCTCGGGTTTGGTTGCGACGTGCGTTGGACAGCTCGGGATTCCCTTTTTCGCCGAGTCTTAATTTTGCCGATATCCTGCTCGGCGCCTTCTGTACTGTGCTCCCCTCGGAGCTCGGAGGCTTGTTTTTTGCCACTTGCTTACCCTTGCGCTTTCGCGCTGCAGTGCTCGCGGCACGTGCTATTTCCCTTTGCCGTGCTTTCGCGCGGCTTGCAGGTGTTTTTGGCGGTTGCACCGCACCGGCTGTCGCGGACGACATGCCTTGGTCCAGACGGTCCCACCTCTGGTTGACCGTCTGGGAGTATTGTCGAACCTCTCCAGGTAGCTTCGAATGACAGGGTCCGTTGCGGAGCCGTTGGGATTCCCAACAGCATTTTGCGAAACTGGAGGTGCGTTGGAAGGGGTGCCCCTCTGGGCTGGGGGGACTCCTTCTGCATGTTGATTCCCCTGCTCGCGGTTCAGATTGGCGGGCCATTGTAGCTGTCAGACCAGTAGGTCCAGGTTTTCCTGATGAAGGATAGACGCTAAATCGGCCCTCCTTCTAGCGCCAAACTGTTGATGCTCGATTTGCGCACCACACCAATTGTCACGTGGGTGACACTGTTTTTATGATTTTATTGCTCGTGACAATGGATGCCTTTCACAGAAATAAATGAAAAGGGCTTTTTAAGTGGTTCGGATGCTAAGGTGCAAATCCTACGTCCACTGATTTTGTATTGATGTTGGTGTTGGTCAGGTCGCTAAAGCGTACTGACGTACAAAGTTATGAAAAGTGAGCTACTCTTCTCTTTTTTACAAGTGAGAGAGGTTGTTTTTTGGTAATGAATGAACCAACCCCCTTAATGGTGAGGTTTTCTACATTTTATATCGAATGGAAGCGTGTAATCATCATTAAATCTAGGGTTGGTGTGATTGTCAGCACGTCATCCATCTTCACGTCCCTTTTCCCTTTTTTTCCAAGCTGACTTTGCATGACTTGCTGCAGAGAGATGGACGCGTGTAAGCTCCATGTTTATTCGCAGGTCTGACGTGCGCACATTGTCCTGACAGGGGCAGGTCACTCCTGACGCGACTCCTTCCACGTCAGCTCTTATTTTTCCGGCATAACACTTCAAGTTTAATATTCTAAGATAAAGCTATCTAAAGGTAGTTCAAACCCAATAAATCAATAACAAACTTTATTATTTATCTCTAAATGTCCAATGAAATTAACCCTATTTTTAAATTCATAATTTAGATTTAAATTTTAAGTTGGTTTATAAAAGATTGGGTTTAGAAGAATAAACCAGATATTATTTACCAATACATTTAGTCATGCTCGTTATGATATAATTATAAAATTATATATGAATTCTTTAAATTTATTTATTAGACTGAAATACTATTTTATAAATAAAATTTCAATTGTCATTAAGCATATTATATTAGAATGGTCCTTACTAGATAATTATTTTATATATTTTACTTTAAAAAAAAAAAAAAAAGAAGATAAGTTGATATGAAGCAAAATGAGTAGAGGACTACTATAAGAAATATTAAAAATTGGAAGAATAAGAGTTTTTTATAGATAAAGAACTCAGAAGGAATTAAGGGTTAGGTCGAATATGATTATGAAAAGGCGGTGGATGTGGATGACAGAATATAAATGTCAGTGTTACTATTCTTCGGACCATAATTATATGATGTTGTTTTTTGGGTTGAAACTATCTGATAACTGCCACGTGGAATTATGATATCTCTGGACTGACCCTATTTATTAGAGTCAAAATTAATATTTTTATACCAATCACGGGATGTGACCACCGATCTTTTATTCCTCATTATTTATAGGCTTAAGCATCACGACAAAAGTCTTCAATTCTTTTCTTTATGTACCTTTGTGGGACTGTTTATTATGAAATATATTCGAGTTTTTTGAAAATTGTCAAAACTCTATTACATTTTGTTATGTCTCAAAAGTCATTTTTATGTCAGTCTAATAAATATTTTCTAACTAATTATCAAGCTTATATCTCCTCAAAAATTTTTACCAACCCTATCTCCTTCAAGAAATGATGGGAGAATCTTTCATTGTCAAGGCAACTTGCAAACATTCATTACATTGAGTGTATAAATTGGCACTTCTCTTCTCGAAGAGGGGAGTTTGGACATATGAGAGCTAACCATAAATAATAACTCAATTCTCTCTCTGTAAACACTGTATTTCTTCATCTTTGTATCCTTATGGGGCAATATCATAAAATAGTCAAAGATCAATAAAATACAGTTGCACGAGTCCGCTTGTTAGCATCGAACCACTATAAAAACCCCTCTTGCCAATCTATTATTTTTGTTTTCCTGCAACATATAATCTCAGCTCCATATTCAAATCTCATAGATCTATCACGTGTGATTCCAAATCTGCTTAGCGTTTCTCACGTGCGAGTCGTTGGCGTCCAAAATCAGCAAACAACAAGTTTGGTGGCCCATGCAGTCCGATTTTCAAACCTGCGTCCAAGTTCCCTAGTGGCGTGCTTAGATCTCAAACCTGCATTAGAATTCTCTAATCGCATGGCCAGATCACAGATCACACAAGTTTAGAGTTCTCCAATCGCGTGGCCAGATCGCACTCGTCAAAGTTCTCCGTTACATGGCCAGATCACAGATCGCACGAGTCGCAATCTCTGATCGCGTGGCCAGCTCACAGATCGCACGCATCAGAATTCTCCAACCGCGTGGCTAGATCGCAGATTGCACGCATCAGAGTTCTCCGATTGCGCGGCCAGATCAGCATTGTACGCCTAGGTCTCCTGATACTCGGTTCAGATCGCTGATCTTTAGCTTCAATCGCATGTTCAGATCGCTGATCACACGCTGAGATCGGTGATCTCTTGTGCTCTTAGATAGAGCTCGTTATGATCTCTCAGGTCGAGTTCGTTATGACCTTTCAGGTTGAGCTCGTTGTTGCTACAGGTAGAGTTCGTTATGACCTTTTCAGGTCGAGCTCGTTTTGGACCTTCGGTAGAGCTCGTTATGACCTTTCAGTCAGCTCGTTTTTGCTCTGAGCTCGTTTTGGTCTCAATTGAGTTCGTTTAGCTCGTTATGACCTTTCAAGTAGAGCTCGTTTATGACCTTTCGGTCGAGCTCATTTAGCTCTAAGCTCGTTTTGCTCAGATTGAGCTTGTTTTGGTCTCAGATTGAGTTCGTTTTGCTCAGCTTGAGCTCGTTTTGTTTTCAGGTCCAGCTCGTTATTTTTCAGGTTGAGCTCCTAACATATTTCGGTCGTGTTCCTAATAGATTTCAGGTCGTGCTCCTAACAGATTTCAGTTCGAGCTCTTCAGTTTGACTACAGTCATTCAGATCAAAGACCTTAGTTTCTAAAGCGCGATTACGCACTCCAAAAACTGGGGGGCTTCTGTTATGCCTCAAAAGTCATGCTATGTCAACTTAATAAATGTCTTTCTGTACTAGCTGCCGAGCCCATATCTCCTCAAAAATATTCTTACCAACCCTATCTCCTTCAGAAATGAATGGATGAGAGCCTTCCATGTGTTAACCAACTTGCAAAACACTCATTATATTGAGTGTAATAATTGGCATCTGTCTCTTCCCGAAGAGGGTGGCTGGACATATGAGAGCTAACCTAGATAAGCTCAATTCTCTCCTGTAAACACTGTATTTCTTCATCTTTGTATGCCTATGGGCAATATCATAGAAATAGTCAAGATCAATAAAATACAGTGGATATATGAGTCCTTGTTAAGCATCCACCCCACTAAAAAACCCTTATTGCCAATCATTTATTATGTTTTCTGCAACATATATAATCTCATCTCCATATTAATCTCATGGATCCATCACGTGTGATTCTTAGTCCTGTTTAGCGCGTCTCACGTGCGAGTCGTTGGGGTCTAAAATCAAACGTCAACATTTTAAAAAAAATATAATTTATGTATGGGTTTTCTTAACATTGGGGATGATGTTTTAAATTGGATTAAAACATTTATTGGAAACCACTAGAAAGAGAAATAATTAGGCATCTTGATTCTAGCCAATCTAACTGGTTTACCTTTATAAATGGCTTTTGATCTTTATACAAAGTGGAATCCATTGATTTGCGTTACTGCTGGATCCAATATTATTCTCCAATACATAAGTCCCATTAGTCTAATTATTAAAGGTGAGAATTTTAATAAAATAAACTCTCTTTCAACTTTCAAATATTCTCTCCTTCCATCCATCACCTGCTTTTGGCTAACTAATTTTCACTGTTTTAATTGCAGTTGCAGGCACCTCAATATCTCACAAGGAATATGTGTTAGGAGACGGGCCATTGGTGTTTTCAAACTTTATCTAAAATTAATTTCATGTATTAATTATATTAAATTGTGTAATTTTATGTTGATGTAACTTTTGGGTGAAGCAATATATACTATAGTGAGAGTGAGGTGGGGTCACATCACACCACATTATTTAGAATAAAGATTCCAATTTCAAATCCAATGTCACATTGGACGCGTGATTTTCAAACAAAACAATGCCCCTTTCACTACCTCCCCCTTATTCATGCCAATCAACCTTCTACTTATATTAGAGATAGATTCACTACCCATGTTTTAGGTCATTCGAATTTAAAAAATATTGTTTTTTTGTCTTGTTTATATTTTTTTAATAAAAGTCTAAAATAACATAAAAACCTAAACCTAAACATTATTTTAATTATGGGTGAAACCAGTCTAAATCAATGACCACGGACCTCACATTCTTTTATTGAGAGAGATGTTTGATGATATATATCTTAATCTAAATAAGCCTAATCTCCTACTTCAAACCTCATCTTTATGGCCTCTTTCATTCGAGATTGAGTTCTTAATGGAGGTGGACAACCAAATGGAGTATTTTTCATGTAACCATCACAACACCTTTAGTGAGAACTTGTAAAATAACATAAATACATTTCCACCAACATTTACTTTGCTTTGTCATCGTTTTAAGGAGTAAAATTAAATGGTGCCATTCAACCCAAAATTTACTTTCGAAAGTAGATCGATCTCCTATAGCTTGAAAATATTATAAGAAGACGTGTGCAACTCCAACATTGTAAGGAGTGAAGTACGTAAACTTTAAAGAAGAGCCTACAACAACTAAAAATGTTCAATAAAACCCATTGGGATGTCTTCCCAAACCAATTAGGAATAGAAAGAAGTTGAAGCAAGCTACTGGAGCTAATTGTTCTGATTTGCTTCTTTGACAGACGTCACAAGCAACAGCAAACTCTCAATTTTTGTGTGTATTATTGTAATTTGGCCCATAATATCATGGAGTAAATTTCCATAATTCCTTTCAAAAATATCATATTCTTTATGGTCTTCCATCTTTTATTTTTGCACTAGGTTCTGAAACTTTCACCCCAATTGGAACTGGCCCATTGTTGGTTCCCTGGTTCTCTCTTTTAGATAAGACATCAACTACTATATTTTCCTACTCTTTAAGAGAATATGACTTATTATGTTGAATTATTTTTTAGTCTACAATTTATTGATAACTACTCTGAAATTCTGAGCCAAGGTGTATTCAAACATTATTTTTACGTTTTGAATGTAAAAACTGATTTTTAAATATGTTAAAATAGGCCCATGACTGGTTGTTGTGAATAAATTTCTTGGGTGAAAACCAATTCAGTCCCTTTGGTTTTGGTGTACTAAAGTTAAGGATTTACTGACAAATCGTCCTCAAATTTAACGGATGTTAGTTCGTGTTTAACCAAAAAAAAGGGTAAATCAGACATTTTGTTGCTTAATATTCCAAGTGATCCTCTTTATATGTTATTAGCAAATTGTCCTCTTTATTATGTATAAACAAAAAACAAAAAAATATCGAAAAAAAAATAAAAAACTAAAAGTACGTATAACAAATTACAAACCTAAGTCACTATCAACCCAGTAGAACACAGACTCGCCATCTCCACCAATTGCCGGCTGCAACCACATTAGCCCCTCTCGCATCGAACTCCCCCAACTCCACCATACCACCATCCTTGTTGAACTTTGCCCCCAATCGGTTAGGTTCTTTTAGTTCTTTTCTTGATTTCAATTTTTTTTTTTTTTTTTTTTTTTTTAACAACAATCGAAGCAGGGCTACCGCAGAACAACTAGGAGGCGAGGACTCCACCACCCTCATTGAACACCCCTATCTAAGATGTTTCTTTATATGATAAATAAAGAGTAAAACATATTCCCACCCAAGGTTTGACGAAATCCTAAGTTGATACCCCAAGTTCCATTTATTCCAGATTCTCACCCTTAAATAACACTGTTAACAATTTTTAGGGTAGTGAGGGTGCATACTATCATTGCCCTTACCCTAAATTAATAAATTATGTTTTAACCCCTAAATTACTAAAATTATAAAATTAACCATCTTATTTTGAAATTACTTCATTAACCCCAATGACTATGCACCGTCTCGGTTTTCATCGATCTGGGCTATTTCTGATGGCGGCGAACCCCCTGGTCACCTCCATCACCTTCCCCATCTTCTGTCTGTGAGTAAACGTCCCTGTATACGCACGGAAACAAAATAATATACTCAAGGGATCGTTTACATGAGCCAAGATCAAGGGTATGATTTTACAATTTTATCATAATAAGAATTTGCAGAAATATTAAACATTTTTAAGAGAAACCAACGCACTGTTGGAGGCTCCTCCAAATTTGTTGACGAATGTTTTGCTACCGATCCAAGTGTAGGAATCGACCTGCGTATGTCCAACTAAGACACTCTCAAAGAACCAAAGAGATTTTGCAGATCTTCTTTGGCTTCAGATTAAGAAAAGGTAAAATCATTTAAGCCAAACCAATTTTCTGCCGTGGGAGGTATTCCAAAAGGGGGCTACTGTGTGTGTTTTTTCTTTTAGAAGAATCAATTCCCTAAAATTGAATTACCACACACACTTTTTTTTTATGTTAATTTTGCCCTAATCCCATTGGAATAGTCCTTGGGCTCCAAACCCAAACACCCCATGTGTGCCAAACACTCCCATTTGATTTATTTTATTTTCCATCATTATCTCATTAAATCAATAATATATATTTAAATATATATTAACATTAAACAATAATGATAATATTTTAATATGTGCGAACACACATTTACACTAATTTCACTTATTTAATTTTTCTAACAATTAATAAAGGCTACGACCTCAGCAAAACTTAATTACACTGTGAGCATTACCAAAATACCCTTTCACCTTAAAAGACGAAAACCCTTCTTTTTTCTTGGATCTTAAGTTGTTTCTATATGTGTGGACCCTAGGCTCCTCATCATATCGGTAGTTTATATATCGCGATTAACACCAATTATCGTCTCACTAATACACAACCATATTGGCCCCCTAGCAAGGCATCATGGTCCTACCCGATAGATTCGGATTCAGCAAAGACTACCTGTCAACGATATGTTTACCCGTGCAATTCGCTCCTTTCATCATACGTTATCCGACAAGACGAAAGGCATAGAAATAGTGTCAACCTTCGGTTACTCTCGTATATTTATTCAGTTTCTGGACCAATGACCCGTATTTATAACTGGATAGAGCAACAATCAATCCCACTGTGGCCACATTTTTAGTGTCATTGCCAATATAGTGAATGCAACCGTGAGATACTTTCTCCATAACCTGGGAGTGATGAAATCCTCTCAATCCACCATAGTCTGATACACTCCTTGATGCAGCCAATCACCCACGTATTGACACTCTGAAAAGAACTGCGTTAGCTAGTGTCAAACTACACCAATCGTGCACAAGGCCTCCCCGGTGATCTCAGTCTCAAGGATCACATCCCACCATTCATCGAGGATTTGTTCCATAGACCTAGGGTTACTGTAACACCCCCCTTGAAATACATAGCCACTGTTTACTGCCGGTATGGCCTAAAAAATTACTGAACTGCCCTAAATGAGTTTTATATTGTTCATGGTGGTTTGGTTGGTTTTGCGGTTTGAGCTTATGTTTTAGATTTGGTGACGTGTGTACCCTGGAATTGATCAAGACTTAGCACTTTTTGGAGTTTCAGTCTTCGCCGGGGCGACAGAAAGTTCTTCGCTGCAGCGAACGATACGGCAAAAAGTTTCCTTGAGGTTTCTAAGAATTCTTCCTTTTTGGGACAAACAATGACCATTCTAACCCCAATTAGTAGGAAAAGTGGGGAGTAAAATGTAAGGAAAATTTCATGGAGAATATGTAAAATTGGGGTGAGTTTGTAAAGAATTAAAGGATAAGGTGGAAATTTCAAGAAAGAGTAAGGGCAAAATGGGAAGAGTGGATATTATATGGTTAATAAGGGTTAGTTCTCTAAACCCAGATTTTACCCCTTTCTCCCACCGCCTCTTCATCTCCCATTTTCTCTCAATTTCCTCACTCAATTTCTAAAGGGATTTTTGAGAGTTTGAGTTGGATTTGACAAAGAGTGATTCCTAAGCAAGAAGAGGTAAGAATCCCTACTTTAGAGATGAATTTTTATTCATGTAAGGGTAGTTTCCTTCTAAGGTTATGCTTAGGAATAAGGGAAGTTATGATCCAACAAGAGTATGAGAGCTTTAGTGGAGACTACTCAAGTATGGTAAGTAATCCAACTCAAGCTAAAGTTAAGAAATTCTAAGTAGAGTATTTATTTTACTGTATTATGATGCTTATGTGAGGTTTGAGTAGAGATGTATGTTTAATTGTTGAGAAATTGATTTGAGAATGTATTTATTGTTATGTTTGTTGGGTAATTTCCTTTATGAAGTGGTTTTTGATAATTAGTTTTGAGATGAGTTTGGAGGAGATGAGTATGTATTTGGGAGTGTTCTTCTATGGTAGGATATCCCATGGAGGGAATTTACTTCCAATGTTGGATGGTTAAAGAGGAAGTAGAGATAGTTGTAGTAAGAGAAGAGTTTTTATATGCACATGAGTTGCTTGATGAAATGCCTAAATGAACTCTATCCTGTCACTGCCGTGACTTTCTATGTATTTTTTGGGCATCTTTACGGTTGAACTGGGTCTGAGACCAAACATAAAAGTTGTAGCCCTGTTTCTAAGCTTTAAAACGAGACCAAAACCGTAGCAATCCGAGGTGTATAAACGCACGTTTGGTCTTTTTTAGTGTGACCTGTGCAGATGCTATTTTGAGGAATCTTCATTTGGCATTTCAAAAAGTGCATTAGTAAGTATGACCATCCATATGCATAATTTGTGGCTTAAGATTAGTTTGAGAAGAATATAGAATGTTGAGGATGAGCTACCTTGTGAGTACTAGCTTAAGAGTAAAGAATTTTGAAGATAAGCTATACTATAATATAGCTTAGTAAGAAAGAGTAGAGAATGTGAGAATAGCAACTCTTAAGAGTAAAGAGAATGAGAATACCTGATAGTAAAGAGAAAGTTGAGAAGAGTAGAGAATTACTCTAAGAGTTAAGCTACATTATGATGAGTAGTCTAGAGAAAGAGTAGAGATCTTGTCACAAGAGTTAAAGAAGAGAATAAATAAGTTGTGCGATGGGGAACCTGTGAGTGCTGATAGAGTCACGCAGAGTGGAACACGAGGTTCCAACCGTCCTCCGGTTAGATAGCCGTGACCTGTCACGCAGAGTGGAACACGAGTTTCTAGCCGTGCCTCCGGTCAGATGGGGCCGTGACAATTCAAGAGAGAGAGATTGTACACTCACATGGCCAAAGGTTCCGACTCCTGCATAACTAAATCCGATCGGTAGCGAAATGAGCGAAGTCACGTAGAGTGGTAGCGCCCAGCCGTGCCTCCGGTCAGATGAGGTCGTGACATTCCAATGAGTAAGAATGAGAAGAAAAAGAATAGATAGAACAGAGATGATAAGCTAAGAGTTAAGCTATATTATGAGTACTAACTTGAGAAGAATAGAGCAAACATGAGAAGAATAAGAGAGAGATAAGAGCATAGTAGGTTATGCATTGGGAACCCGTGATTAATTGGTAGAGTTGCCCGCATGTACGGCCGCATTGAGAGATCGCGATGAGTATCAGATAGAGGAGTGGTGTAGCCCTGAAGTGCATGCGGCTGAGGGCTATACCCGAGTACCCGAGAGAGAGATATATACCCACGTGCCAAGGTTCCGAATCCATGCATAACCAAGTTCGTCGGCTAGAATAATTAAAGTCACATAGAGTGTAGCGAGTCCCGGCCGTGCCCTCCGATAAGATGAGGCCGTGATTACTAAAGAGAGAGTATACAAAAAGAGTTGTGAGAAACAGAACAGAAATGATAGGAGACAATAGAAAGAATTAAAGAATGAATAAATCTTGAGAAGCTTGAGAAATAATGAGATATAAAGAGAGAGAGTATAGAAAGACGGCGAAAGTTTAGCTAGTAGAATATAGAGTAGAAGAAAGAAACATGCAGTTCTTTCGTATTAATTTCATGTAGAGCTTGTACCAGCGAGAACCATGATTTTCCTTCATGGGAGTATGATGAGAATAGAAGAACCATGATTGCCCTTCATGTGAGTAAGAATAAGAGACAAAAGCAGAGAAAGAAAGTAAAGAGCAGAACAGAGTTAAAGAGATAACAGTATTAGAAAGAAAGAGAAAAAACAGTGAGAATAGAAATAGCAAAACAGTGATAAGGAAAGAACCAAAGAGTGAGTTTGGGATGTAGTAAAGGATTTACTTACTGAGCATTGTTGTGCCCCGACCCCGTTGTTCTTCTCTGTTTTGCAGGAAATAGGAGCAGCGGTCGGATGGACGTCTGAGGACGAAGAGTATTGGCACTACTGTCCACCAGCTATGATATTTTTGTATTAATTAGAAAGTTTTTAAATACATAGTCTTTTGTAATTGTAAAGAATTATATTTTATGATTAAAGAAAAATTTGAGCCCACTATCTTTCTATTATATACATATCTATATTTTACATAGTATGTATTATAAGAATAGTACTAAAAGGAGTTGTTATCAGTTACCATCCATATGGAATCCTTTGGTGAGTCATCCAGTGAACTTTCTGCGGTGTAATCGCCTACAACAAGCACCCATGTGTTGCAACCAGGTTGTCACCAAACAACCTCGACAAGTGAGATCAGTCACTGCCTTGTCTCGATAGGTTCGTTCAACACTACTGATACCTTACCGTATTATCTGTGCCCTTACTTCAGAATAATACTGGGGCTACGGACGTTTCTAGATGGCCACCATATGTGCTCAATAGGGTTCTCACTATCAAGATTTGAAACACTTGATACCCTCGTCATGGTTATACCATTCTAAGGACATATATCATACATATTGCAATATAATGATTTAACGCGATATAGAATAGAATGCTTTTATTGATTAATGAACTTATTACAAAAGATCATTCCATAATAATTGATTGCTCTGGGCACCTCCTCCACAATCTCATCCAAAACCCCTCTGGTTCCCCCACTCATTAGGCCCTCCAATCACTTGCGCCATCAAGCTTAGGTTTTCGTCGTTCTTCGCCTGGATTCCTCGACGAAAATGCAATTGGACATCACGACGCACCCAGAATCTCCAAATCTACAAAACCCCTATGTCCCCAACAATCGTTTCGTGGCCATTCGCCGGTGGAGACCGACGAAAACCAGTCACGTGGAGGCTATCGTGTCTGGCGATCGTGCGAGTGATGAGGGTTTGTGAAGGGTACGGTTTTGTACGAGGGGGGATGAGGGTCTAATGGTGGTGGACAAGTGATTTTGGGTGGAAGAATCATCGAAAAAGGGCAAAAAGTCGGCGATGATGTTGGCTAACGTGCGTCGGAGCTTTGGTTAGGGGTGACGATCTACTAATTGCACCACCTCTGCGAATGACCAATTTAACGCCCTGAGCCTTATATCTAACCATTTTCCTGTACTTTAAGGGTGGGAATCTGGAATAAATGGATACTTGGGGTACCAACTTGGGATTAAACCTTGGGTGGGAATATGTCGTTTACTCTAAATAAAACGATACATAAGAGGTTTGAACCCTGATAAGGGTGAGCAGGTCTAGGTACTCAGCCCAAATCTTGGGAACCGAAATCGAACCTGCACAGTACCAATTCCTGGGATTTAGGAACCGGAATCGAAACCAAAACCTGAATGTGGTTCCTAAATCCTTAAAATTGGCAGGTTCTGGTTCCGATTGTTCTAGGTACCGCCACTATTCACTATTCATCAAACAATAAGAGAAATATGATCAATCGAAAATTTTCAGTCTTTTCACCAGAAAATCTTCCCCCTCTCATTATCAACCCATTAACCATTAATAGCCAGATTTCAACTTAAAAACAAAACCCAAAAACAAAATTCCTTTTCAATGGAAACATCCAAATTCTTTACCCTTCTGCAATCCAAAATTCCCCAAACTTGAGTCTAAAGTTAAGGTTCCAGAAACCCTAAATCGAATCATTCGTCTTAAAATGAATAGAAATAAACAAGCTTGAATTGAGTTGGCCAGAGCTCGCCAGCATAGATATTCCCCACTGGTGTTTTTGCAAACCCTAAATCAAAGAAATTGAAAGCCCTAAACCGGGAAATACCTTCGTTGGAGACAATTGATTGGCGACCTTTGTAAATGTAAGAGAATGGCACGATCCGCACAGAATCAAGATGCAACCGAAGATTCGAAGTGCGATGCAACCGAAGATTCGAAGTGCGATGCAACCGAAGAATCGAAGTAATAGGCAAAAATTTTCAATTTTCCCCAATTCTTAAATCACATGTCTTATTTGAAATTGAAAAGTTAAATTACAATAGTCCCCATTTTTTGCTGAAATTTCAGTTAAGTCTCGGTTCTTAAACCGGTTCCAACCTAGGTACCTGGATCTCGGTTCCGGTCATTGACTCGATTCCGATTCCTTGAACTGGTGGAACCAGTACTAGAATCGCACAACATGGATTCCACACAATTGGGAACTGAAAGCGGAACCAGAACCTCGGGTACCTGTCGATTCTAGTTCTACCCAAAACATTTGCACACCCCTAGACCCTAGACCTCCAAGTATAAATCAAATTAGTGCACCACTTTACTAAGCACATTTTACACAAATGTTTAACAACTACTTAATCCACAAAATAGTAATAAGGCATATCAAATTTAATATATTGACAACTTCTTTGAAAATATTTTATATTGAATATCAATTTTAATATAAAACTAGTATTAGATATATATAATAATTACATATTGAATAATATTGAAAAATATTAAATTTAATATATTTAAAGTCCTATAAATTTTAATATATTTAAAATTCCAATAAAAATATTTTATTAAAATAATATTACATTTTTAAACTTTAAATTTAATAAAGGTGTAGTTACAAGAATTATTATTTTGATTTCTTATTTTATAATTTATGTTTTAGTAGTATTAAGATTTCAATTCATTGTTTTAGTAGCATTAGGATAGTACGGAAATGGATATTAAAGAGTCACTGTAAAATTGAGTGATCTGATTCGACAACTTCACTACACTAATCAAATGGATATTAATGTCTTCCTAAATAATCCAAACGAGCAACAAGTCGTATATGTTTTAACTGAAAAAAAAAAATCATTACTGGAATTAGACAAGAAGCAGAAAGAGATAATCTTGAGGATGATAGTACGGAAATACCACAAAAATTTCATGTCAAGAAGCTCCAAACATGCTTGAGAGCTATAAATATTTTAGCTTCAACAAGAAGGTGTCCATGGTGGTGGCTTATTATGTACCCGCAAAATAAAAGATATGGTAACAACTCTAAAGTATAAATCATTGTCCCAAACAACTTTAGATAAATATTTTATTTCATCTTAAACCTTTAATGTAACATAACATTTTTTTTTTTTTTTTTGCAATATGCATATAATTATTACTATGTAGAGACAAGTTCCTTAAGACGAGACCTAGAAAAATTATAACTTATTACAATATGAAATTTATTTTTATTTACAACTAGTCCAAGTTGGAACTGGAAGTTTTTATCACTACATGGAGGTTATTCTCATATAGAGTATCAATATAGATAGGTTCTACTATATACACACTGTAACGCCCACATGGAGGTACATAATTTAACTTATACTTTTATACCTTTAGTTGATTTTTGCTAAAGGTATTTTGAGAAAATGTGAAGAAAATGCCTTAAACTTGCATTAAGGGTAAAATTGTCTTTTCATTCAAAATTAATTGAAAAAGTGGGGAGTGAAAAGAGATAGAATTTCATGGAGAATGCAATAAAATGAGGGCATTATGGTAATTGACTAAGGGACATAGATGAAATTTTAAAGAAAGTGCAAGGGCAAAATGGGAAACTATATATATATTTTTATGTTATATCAAATTGAAGAGTGAAACCTTAGCCACTCTTACCCATTTTCACGCCACTTTCACCTCCATATTCTCTCAAGTTCTTCAATTCTTCTTTAAAGGAAATTCAAAGGTTTGAGTGAGGGTGCAATATCCTATAATGCCCTTAGACCCTAAATTAATAATTATGTTTTAACCCCTAAATTACTAAAATTATAAAATTAACCATATTATTTTGAAATTACTTCAATTACACCCTCAATGACTATGCACCATCTCGGTTTTCACCGGATCTAAGCTATTTCTGATGGCGGCGAACCCCTTGGTCACCTCCATCACCTTCCCCATCGTCTGTCTGTGAGTAAACGTCCTGTATACGCAGCGGAAACAAAATAATATACTCAGGGATCGTTTACATGAGCCAAGATCAGGGTATGATTTTACAATTTTATCATAATAAGAATTTGCGAAATATTAAACATGAGTTGAGAAACAAACGCACGTTGGAGGCTCCTCCAAATTTGTTGACGAATGTTTTGCTACCGATCCAAGTGTAGATCGAACCTGGCTTAGTCCATACAGCACTCTCAAAAAGACCAAAGAGAGATTTTTAGATCTCTTTGGCTTCAAATAAGAAGAAGGTAAAATCAATTAAGGCCAAACCAATTTTCTGCCGTGGGAGGGTATTCCAAAAGGGGGCTACTGTGTGTGTTTTTTCTTTTAGAAAGAATCAATTCCCTAATTAATTAACACACACACTTTTCTTTTATAGTTAATCAATTTGCCCTAATCCCATATGGAATAGGCTTGGGCTCCAACCCAAACACCCCATGTCTCAAACACTCCCAATTTGATTTATTTTATTTTCCATCATTATCTCATTAAAATCATTAATATATATTTAAATATATATAACATTTAACAATAATGATAATTATTTTAATATGTGCGAACACACATTTAACGTAATTTCACTTATTTAATTTTTCTAACAAATTAAATAAAGGCTACGACCTCAGCAACTTAATTACACTGTGAAATTACCAAAATACCCTTTCACCTTAAGACGAAAACGCCCTTCTTTCTCTGGATCTTAAGTTGTTTTCTATATGTGTGACCCATAGGCTCCTCATCTATCGGTATGGTATAGTATCGCGATTAACACCAATTTCGTCCACTAATACACAGACCAAATTGGCCCCTAGCAGGCATCATGGTCACCGATAGATTCGGATTCAGCAAAGTAGCTACTGTCAACGATATGGTTACCGTGCAATTCGATCCTTTCATCATACGTTATCTCGACAAGACGAAGGCATAGAAATAGTGTCAACCTTCGGTTACTCTCGATATTATTTATTCAGTTTCTGGACCAATGACCCGTATATAAACTGGATAGAGCAACAACTCAATCCCACTGTGGCCACAGTTTTAGTGTCTTGCCATATACTGAATTGCACCGTGAGATAACTTTCTCCCATACCTGGGAGTGATGAATCCTCTGTCAATCCACCATAGTCTTGATACACTCCTTGATGAGCCAATCACCACCGTATGACAGCTCTGAAAAAACTGCGTTAGGCTAGTGTCAAACTACACCAATCGTCACAAGGCGCTCCGGTGATCTCAAGTCTAAGGATCACATGCACACCATTCATCAGAGGATTTGTTCCATAGACACTAGGGTTACTGTACACCCCACTTGAAATACATAGCCACTGTTTACGGTATGGCTAAAAAATTACTGAACTGCCCCTAAATAGTTTATATATTGTTCATGTGTGTTTGGTTGGTTTTCGGTTGAGCTTATGTTTTAGATTTGGTTGTGGGTACCCTGGAATTGATCAAGACTTAGCAATTTTTGGAGTTTCAGTCTTCGCCGGGGCGACAGAAAGTTCTTCGCTGCAGCGACGATACGGCAGAAAAGTTCCTTGAGGTTTCTAGAGAATTCTTCTTTTGGGACACAATACCATTCAACCCCTAATTAGTAGGAAAAGTGGGGAGTAAAATGTAGGAAAATTTCATGGAGAATAATGTAAATGGGGGTGAGTTTGTAAAGAATAAGGATAAGGTGGAAATTTCAAGAAAGAGTAAGGGCAAAATGGGAAAGAGTGGATATTATATGAGTTAATAGGGTTGAGTTTCTAAACCCAGTCTTTACCCTTTCCACCGCCTCTTCATCTCCCATTTTCTCTCAATTTCTCACTCAATTTCTAAGGATTTTTGAGATTGAGTTGGAATTTGACAAAGAAGTGATCCTAAGCAAGAAGAGGTAGAATCCCTACTTTAGAGATGAATTTTATTCATGTAAGGGTTAAGTTCTTACTAAGTTTATGCTAGGAAATAAGGGAAGTGTATGATCCAACAGAGTAGAGAGCTTTATGGAGACTACTCAAGTATGAGGTAAGTAAATCCAACTCAAGCTAAAGTTTAAGAAATTCTAAGTAGAGATTTATTTATGCATGATATATGATGCTTATTGAGGAATTGAGTAGAGATGTATGTTTAATTGTTGAGAAATTGAGTTGAGAAGAGTATTTATGTTATGTTTGTTGGGTATTTCCTTTATGGGAAGTGTTTGAGTATTAGTTGAGATTGAAGTGGAGGAGATTGAGTATGTATTTTGGGAGTGTTCTTCTATGGTAGGATTATGCCCATGGAAGGGAATTTACTTCCAATGTTGTTGGTTAAAGAGAGAAATAGAGTTGTATTAGAGAAGAGTTTTATATGCACATGAGTTGCTTGATGAAATGCCTAATGAATCTATCCTGTCACTGCCGTGACTTTCTATGTAATTTTTGGGCATCTTACGGTTTGAACTGGGCTGAGACCAAACATAAAAGTTGTAGCCCTGTTTCTAAGCTTTAAAACGAGACCAAAACCGTAGCAATCCGAGTGTATAACGCACGTTATGGTCTTTTTAGTGTGACCTGTGCAGAATGCATTTTTGAGGAAACTTGCATTTGGCATTTCAAAAGTGCATTAATAAGTATACCATCCATATGCTAATTTGTGCATTAAAGAAGTTTGAGAAGAATATAGAATGTTGAGGATGACGTACCTTGTAGTACTAGCTTAAGAGTAAAATTTTGAAGATAAGCTATACTATACGTAATAGCTTGAGTAAGAAAGAGTAGAGAATGTTGAGAATAGCAACTCTTAAGAGTAAAGAGAATGAGAATACTCTGATAGTAAAGAGAAAAGTTGAGAAAGAGTAGAGAATTACTCTAAGAGTTAAGCTACATTATGATGAGTAGCTAGAGAAAGAGTAGAGATCTTGTGCACAAGAGTTAAAGAAGAGAATAAATAAGTTGTGCGATGGGGAACCTGTGAGTGACGAGTAGAGTCACGCAGAGTGGAACACGAGGTTCCAACCGTGCCTCCGGTTAGATGAGCCGTGACCGTCACGCAAGTGGAACACGAGGTTCTAGCCGTGCCTCCGGTCAGTGGGGCCGTGACATTCAAGAGAGAGAGATTGTACACTCACATGGCCAAAGGTTCCGAATCCATGCATAACTAAATCCGATCGGTAGCGAAATGAGCGGAAGTCACGTAGATGGTAGCGCCCAGCCGTGCCTCCGGTCAGATGAGGTCGTGACATTCCAATGAGTAAGAATGAAAGAAAAGATAGATAGAACAGAAGAAAAAGCTAGAGTTAAGCTATATTATGAGTACTAACTTAGAAAGATAGAGCAAACATGAAAAATAAGAGAAGATAAGAGCATGAGTAGTTATTCGATGGGGAACCCGTGAGTAATGGTAGAGTATGCCCGCATGTACGCCGCATTGAGAGAGCGGCATGAGTATCAGATAGAGGAGTGGTGTAGCCCGTGAGAGTGCATGCGGCTGAGGGCTATACCCGAGTACCCGAGAGAGATATATACCACGTGCCAAGGGTTCCGAATCCATGCATAACCAAGTTCGATCGGCATAATAATAGAAGTCACATAGAGTGGGAGCGAGTCCCGGCCGTGCCTCCGATAAGATGAGGCCGTGATTACTAAAGAGAGAGTTAACAGAAAGAGTTGTGAGAAACAGAACAGAAATGAGAATGAGACAATAGAAAGAATTAAAGAATGAGAAATCTTGAGAAAGCTTGAGAAAGAATGAGATATAAAGAGAGAGTATGAAAAGAATGCGAAAGTTTAAGCTAGTAGAATAGAGAGTAGAAGAAAGAAACATGCAGTTCTTTCGTATTAATTTCAGTATAGCTTTACCGCGAGAACCATGATTTTCCTTCATGTGAGTATGATGAGAATAAGAGAACCATGATGCCTTCATGTTGAGTAAGAATAAGAAAAGGACAGAGAGAAAGAAAGAGTAAAGAGCAGAACAGAGTTAAAGGAGAATAACAGTATTAGAAAGAAAGAGAAAACAGTGGAGAAATAGAAATAGCAAAACAGTTAGTAAGGAAAACCAAAGAGTGAGTTGCGGGGATAGTAGTAAAGGATTTACTTACTGAGCATTGTTGTGCCCACCCCGTTGTTCTTCTCTGTTTTGCAGGAAATAGGAGCAGCGTCGGATGGACGTCGAGAGCGAAGATATTGGCACCTACTGTCCACCAGCTATGATATTTGTATTAATTAGAAAGTTTTTAAATACTAGTCTTTTGTAATTGTAAAGAATTATATTTTATGAGTAAAGAAAAATTTGAGCCCACTATCTTTCATATTATATACATATCTATATTTTACATAGTATGTATTATAGAATAGTACTAAAGAGGAGTTGTTACAGTTACCATCCATATGGATCCTTTGGTGAGTCAGTCCAGTGAACTTTCTCGTGTAATCGCCTACAACAGCACCCATGTGTTGCACCAGGTTGTCACCAAACAACCTGACAAGTGAGATCAGTCACTGCCTTCGATAGGTCGTCAACACTATGATAGCCTTCCTTATTATCTGTGCCCTTACTTCAGAATAATACTGGGGCTACGGACGTTTCTAGAAGGGCCACATATGTGCTCATAGGTTCTCACTATCAAGATTTGAACACTGATACCCTCGTCATGGTTATACCATTCTAAGGACATATATCAATACATATTGCAATATAATGATTTACGCGATATAAATAGAATGCCTTTTATTGATTAATGAACTTATACAAAAGTCAATTCCATAATAATTGATTGGCTCTAGGGCACCTCCTCCAACACATCTCATCCAAACCCCTCTGGTTCCCCACTCATTAGGCCTCCAATCCTGGCGCCATCAAGCTTAGGTTTTCTCGTTCTTCGTGAATTCCATCGGCGACGAATGATGACATCACGACTGCACAGAATCTCCAAATCTACAAACCCCTATGTCCCCACAACGTTTGTGGCTTCGCCTGTGGAGACCGACGAAAACCAGTCACTGGGGCTGTCGTGTCTGGCGATCGGCAGTGATGAGGGTTGTGAAGGTACGGTTTTGTAGAGGGGGGATGAGGGTTGAATGGTGGTGACAAGGGTGATTTTGGGTGAAGAATCTGAAAAAGGGCGAAAAAAAGTCGGCGTGATGTTGGCTAACGTGCGTCGGAGCTTTGTTAGGGGCGATCTCTAATGTGCCGCCTCTCGAATGACCAATTTACCCTGAGCCGTTATATCTAACCATTTTCCGTTACTTTAGGGTGGGAATCTGGAATAAATGGAACTTGGGGTACCAACTTGGGATTATAACCTTGGGTGGAATATGTCGTTTACCGGCATCTTGATTCTAGCCAATCTAACTAGGGTTTACCTTTATAAATGGCTTTTGATCTTTATACAAAGTGGAATCCATTGATTGCGTTACTGCTGGATCCAATATTATTCTCCAATAAACATAAGTCCCATTAGTCTAATTATTAAACGTGAGAATGTTAATAAAATAAACTCTCTTTCAACTTTCAAATATTCTCTCCTTACTATAACATTTCCATCACCTGCTTTTGGCTAACTAATTTTCACTGTTTTAATTGCAGTTGCAGGCACCTCAATATCTCACAAGGAATATGTGGTAGGAGAGCGGGCCATTGGTGTTTTCAAACTTTATACGTAAAAATTAATTTCATGTATTAATTATATTATTAAATTTGTATAATGTATTGTTGATGTAACTTTTGGTGAAGCAATATATACTATAGTGAGAGTGAGGGTGGGGTCACATCACAACCACATTATTTAGAATAAAGATTCCAATTTCAAATCCAAATGTCACATTGGACGCGTGATTTTCAAACAAAACAATGCCCCTTTCACTACACCTACCCATTACTCATGCCAATCAACCTTCTACTTATATTAGAGATACGATTCACTACCTCATGTTTTAGGTTCATTCGAATTTAAAAATAATATGTAGGTTTTTTGTCTTGTTTATATTTTTTTAATAAAAGTCTAAAATAACATAAAAACCTAAACCTAAACATTATTTTAATTAATGGGTGAAACCAGTCTAAATCAATGATCGTCGGACCTCACATTCTTTTATTGAGAGAGATGTTTGATGATATATATACTTGTAATCTAACATAAGCCTAATCTCCTACTTCAAACGCTCTATCTTTATGGTCCTCTTTCATTCGAGATTGAGATTCTTTAATGGAGGTGGACAACCTAAAATGGAGTAGTTTTCACTGTAACCATCACAACCACCTTTAGGATGACAACTTGTAAAATAACATAAATACATTTCCACCATACGATTTACTACTTTGCTTTGTCATCGGTTTAAGGATGGTAAAATTAAAATTGGTGCCATTCAACCCAAAATTTACTTTCGAAAGTAGGATCTGGGTCACCTACGCATTTCCTATAGCTTGAAAATATTATTAAAGAAGACGTGTGCAACTCCAACCATTGTATAGGAGTGAAGTACGTAAACTTTGAAAGAAGAGCCTACAACAACTAAAAATGTTCAATAAAACCCATTGGGATGTCTTTCCAAACCAAATTAGGAATAGAAAGAAGTTGAAGCAAGCCTACTGGAGCTAATTGTTCTGATTTGCTTCTTTGACAAACGTCACAAGCAACAACAAACTCTCAAATTTTGTGTGTATTATTGTGAATTTGGCCCATAATATCATGGAGTAACGAAGAAATTTTGACCAAGTAAATTCTTCCTTTCAAAAAATAATCCAATATATCTTTATGGTCTTCTCATCTTTAATTTTTTGCACTAGGTTCTGAAACTCATGATTTGTCAACTTTCACCCAATCAGGAACTGGCCCATTGTTGGTTCCCCGGTTCTCATCTTTTAGATAAGACATCAACTACTATATTTTCCTCGCCTTTTTCGTACTCTTTAAGAGAATATGAACTTATGTTGAATTATTTTTATAGTCTACAATTTATTGATAACTACTCTGAAATTTCTGAGCCAAGGTGTATTCAAACAGTTATTTTTACGTTTTGAATGTTAAACTGATTTTTAAATATGTTAAAATAGGCTCATTACTGGTTGTTGTGAATATAATTTCTTGGGTGAAAACCAATTCAGTCCCTTTGGTTTTGGTGTACTAATAGTTAAGGATTTACTGACAAAATCGTCCTCAAATTTAACGGATGTTAGTTCGTGTTTAACCAAAAAAAAAGGGTAAATCAGACATTTGCATGCTTAATATTCCAAAGTGATCCTCTTTATTATGTTAGTAGCAAAATTGTCCTCTTTATTATGTATTTAAAACAAAAAACAAAAAAATATTCGTAAAAAAAAATAAAAGATACTGTATAAACAAATTACCAAACCTAAGTCACTATCAACCCAGTAGAACTACAGACTCGCCATCTCCACCAATTGCCGGCTGCAACCACACTGGCCTCCCCATTAGCCCCTCTCGCATCGAACTCCCCCACCTCCACCGATACCACCATTCTTGTTGAACTTTGCACCCAATCGGTTAGGCATTCTTTGTTAGTTCTTTTCTTGATTTCAATTTTTTTTGTGTTTTTTTTTTTTTTTAACCAAAATCTGAAGCAGGGCTACCGCCAGACAACTAGGAGGCGACTAGGACCACCACCCTTATTGAACACCCCTATCTAAGATGTTTCTTTATATGATAAATAAAAGAGTAAACGACATATTCCCACCCAAGGTTTGACGAAATCCCAAGTTGGTACCCCAAGTTCCATTTATTCCAGACTCCCACCCTTAAAATAACACTGTTAACAATTTTTAGGGTAGTGAGGGTGCAATTACTATAATGCCCTTGACCCTAAATTAATAAATTATGTTTTAACCCCTAAATTACTAAAATTATAAAATTAACCATATTATTTTGAAATTACTTCAATTACACCCTCAATGACTATGCACCATCTCGGTTTTCACCGGATCTAAGCTATTTCTGATGGCGGCGAACCCCTTGGTCACCTCCATCACCTTCCCCATCGTCTGTCTGTGAGTAAACGGTCCTGTATACGCAGCGGAAACAAAAATAATATAACTCAGGGATCGTTTACATGAGCCAAGATCAAGGGTATGATTTTACAATTTTATCATAATAAGAATTTGCAGAAATATTAAACATGAGTTAAGAGAAACAAACGCACGTTGGAGGCTCCTCCAAATTTGTTGACGAATGTTTTGCTACCGATCCAAGTGTAGGATCGAACCTGCGTAGTCCATACGAAGACACTCTCAAAAAGAACCAAAGAGAGATTTGCTAGATCTTCTTTGGCTTCAAGATTAAGAAGAAGGTAAAATCAATTAAGGCCAAACCAATTTTCTGCCGTGGGAGTGTATTCCAAAAGGGGGCTACTGTGTGTGTTTTTCTTTTAGAAAGAAATCAATTCCCTAATTAATTAACACACACACTTTTCTTTTTATAGTTAATCAATTTGCCCTAATCCCATATGGAATAGGCTTGGGCTCCAACCCAAACNTCTCACCCTTAAAATAACACTGTTAACAATTTTTAGGGTAGTGAGGGTGCAATTACCATAATGCCCTTAACCCTAAATTAATAAATTATGTTTTAACCCCTAAATTACTAAAATTATAAAATTAACCATCTTATTTTGAAATTACTTCAATTACACCCTTAATGACTATGCACCGTCTCGGTTTTCATCAGATCTGGGCTATTTCTGATGGCGGCGAACCCCCTGGTCACCTCCATCACCTTCCCCATCGTCCGTCGTCCAAAACCCCTCTGGTTCCCCACTCATTAGGCCCTCCAATCGTCGGCGCCATCAAGCTTAGGTTTTCATCGTTCTTCGCTGAATTCCGGTTGATTCCGGCGACGAAAATGTAATTGGACATCACGACTGCAACTAGAATCTCCAAATCTACAAAACCCCTATGTCCCCAACAACCGTTTAGTGGTCATTCGCCTGTGGAGACCGACGAAAACCAGTCACATATGGCGGCTGTCGTGTCTGGCGATCGGCAAGTGATAAGGGGTTGTGAAGGGTACGGTTTTGTAGAGGGGAGGATGAGGGTTTGAATGGCGATGACAAGGGTGATTTTGGGTGGAAGAATCGTTGAAAAAGGGCGAAAAACATTGGCGGTGATGTTGGCTAACGTGCGTCGGAGCTTTGTTAGGGGCGGCGATCTGCTAATGTGCGCGTCCTCTACGAAATGACCAATTTACCCTTGAGCCGTTATATCTAACCATTTTCCGTTACTTTAAGGGTGGGAATCTGGAATAAATGGAACTTGGGGTACCAACTTAGGATTTCATCAAACCTTGGGTAGGAATATGTCGTTTACTCTAAATAAAAGGATACATAAGAGGTTTGAACCCTGATAAGGGTGAGCAGGTCTAGGTACTCAGCCCAAATCTTGGGAACCGAAATCGAACCTGCACAGTACCAATTCCTGGGATTTAGGAACCGGAATCGAAACCAAAACCTGAATGTGGTTCCTAAATCCTTAAAATTGGCAGGTTCTGGTTCCGATTGTTCTAGGTACCGCCACTATTCACTATTCATCAAACAATAAGAGAAATATGATCAATCGAAAATTTTCAGTCTTTTCACCAGAAAATCTTCCCCCTCTCATTATCAACCCATTAACCATTAATAGCCAGATTTCAACTTAAAAACAAAACCCAAAAACAAAATTCCTTTTCAATGGAAACATCCAAATTCTTTACCCTTCTGCAATCCAAAATTCCCCAAACTTGAGTCTAAAGTTAAGGTTCCAGAAACCCTAAATCGAATCATTCGTCTTAAAATGAATAGAAATAAACAAGCTTGAATTGAGTTGGCCAGAGCTCGCCAGCATAGATATTCCCCACTGGTGTTTTTGCAAACCCTAAATCAAAGAAATTGAAAGCCCTAAACCGGGAAATACCTTTGTTGGAGACAATTGATTGGCGACCTTTGTAAATGTAAGAGAATGGCACAATCCGCACAAAATCGAGATGCAGCCGAAGATTCGAAGTGAGATGCAACCGAAGAATCGAAGTAATAGGCAAAAATTTTCAATTTTCCCCAATTCTTAAATCACATGTCTTATTTGAAATTGAAAAGTTAAATTACAATAGTCCCCATTTTTTGCTAAAATTTCCATTAAGTCTAGGTTCTTAAACCGGTTCCAACCTAGGTACCTGGATCTCGGTTTCGGTCATCGACTTCGTTTCGATTCCTTGAACCGGTGGAATTGGTACTAGAATCGCACAATATGGATTCCACACAATTGGGAACCGAAAGTAGAACCAGAACCTCGGGTACCCGCCGGTTCTAGTTCTACCCAAAACATTTACACACCCCTAAACCCTAGACCTCCAAGTATAAATCAAATTAGTGCACCACTTTACTAAGCACATTTTACACAAATGTTTAACAACTACTTAAGCCACAAAATAGTAATAAGGCATATCAAAATTAATATATTGACAACTTCTTTGAAAATATTTTATATTTAATATCAATTTTAATATAAAACTAGTATTAGATATATATAATAATTACATATTGAATAATATTGAAAATATTAAATTTAATATATTTAAAGTCCTATAAATTTTAATATATTTAAAATTCGAATAAAAATATTTTATTAAAATAATATTATATTTTTAAACTTTAAATTTAATAAAGGTGTAGTTACAAGAATTATTGTCTTGATTTCTTATTTTATAATTTATGTTTTAGTAATATTAGGATTTCAATTCATTGTTTTAGTAACATTAGGAGAGTATGGAAATAGATATCAAAGAGTCACTGTAAAATTGAGTGATCTGATTCGACAACTTCACTAAACTAATCAAATGGATATTAATGTCTTCCTCAATAATCCAAACGAGCAACAAGTCGTATATGTTTTAACTGAAAAAGATATCATTACTGGAATTAGACAAGAAGCAGAAAGAGATAATCTTGAGGATGATAGTACGGAAATACCAAAAATTTCATGTCAAGAAGCTCTAAACATATTTGAGAGCTATAAATATTTTAGCTTCAACAAGAAGGTGTCCATGGTGGTGGCTTATTATGTACCTGCAAAATAAAAGATATAGTAACAACTCTAAAGAATAAATCATTGTCCCAAATAACTTTAGATAAATATTTTACTTCATCTTAAACCTTTAATGTAACATAACATATATTTTTTTTGCAATATGTATATAATTATTACTATGTAGAGACAAGTTCCTTAAGACGAGACCTAGAAAAATTATAACTTATTACAATATGAAATTTATTTTTATTTACAACTACTCCAAGTTGGGATTGGAAGTTTTTATCACTACATGGAGGTTATTCTTATATAAAGTATCACTATAGATAAGTTCTACTATATACACACTGTAACGCCCACATGGAGGTACGTAATTTAAGTTATACTCTTATACCTTTAGTTGATTTTTGCTAAAGGTATTTTGAGTTGAAAAAGTGGGGAGTAAAAAGAGATAGAATTTCATGGAGAATACAATAAAATGAGGGCATTATGGTAATTGACTAAGGGACATAGATGGAATTTTAAAGAAAGTGCAAGGGCAAAATGGGAAACTAATATATATATTTTTATGTTATATCAAATTGAAGAGTAAAACCCTAGCCACTCCTACCCATTTTCACGCCACTTTCACCTCCATATTCTCTCAAATTCTTCAATTCTTCTTCAAAGGAAATTCAAAGGTTTTGGGTATTTTTGAGTGGATTTTCAATTCCAGGCAACTTTAGGTAAGATCCTTGCACTAAGAAGTGATTTTTAATTTTTAAAGTGTTGATTTTGATGGTTTATGCTCATAGGATTTAAGAGGAAGAGAGTTTGATCAAAGAAGATTCTTAAAGGGTTGAATTTGCTTATATCAAAGGTAAGTAAATCCCACCCAAGTTATAATTTGAGAAATCAAGTGTGTAGAGATTTTACATATATGTTTATGTTTATGATTTTGAGAATTGCTGATGAAATTGATGAATTATTGATGAGTTTGATGATTATCGATGAATAGAATTTAGCCATGAGAAGTGGTTTTGGTTGTATGATGATTAACTGAAGTTTGGTTGAAGTTAGAAAGAGTTGAGTAGAATTTTTGGGAGTGTATTATTTTGGACAAGTTTGGTAATTGTTTAAGGGAATTTTATTCCAAATATTGGTGGCTTGAGAAAGAGATAGAATTGTAGTCAAATTAGAGTTTGATTATGCATGCAATATGTTTGATGACATGTCCAAGAGAAGTGTATGCATGAGTTTTATTCATTTATGAATTGATATGAGTTTGTAAATGGTAGAGAGAAACTTATTTTTATGCTACATGGCATCCTTGCATTTAAACATTTGCATTTAGAAAGAATTATAAGCATGAAACCATCTACATGCATACATATTCATAAGAGCATGAAAAAACACTAAAGTGTGTTAAAGAGAAAATAGAAAGAAACAAGAATATTAAAGATATTCAAATCTGAAATTTTAGTTAAAGAAGTGTAAAAAGATAAAAAGAAGAGAAGGTTGTTGCGATGGGGAGCCCGTGAGTGACATAGTCCCACATGCACGCCGCCTTTAGTGAGCGGCCTCAGAATTTAGAAAGAAGAATTATACAGTCCGTTAGAAGTGCGTGTGGATGAGGACTGTACCCAGAATTAGAGAATTCACTCACACGGCCAAGGCTCCAAATCCATGCGTCAACCGAGTCCGATCGGCAAGAAAAGAAAGAATAGAAAGAAAGAATGGAAAAGAAAGGAAAAATAGAAACAAAGAAACAAAGAAAAAGTAGAAATAAAGAAAAAGAAACAAAAAAAACAGAATAAGAAAAATAGAAAAGAAAATGCATAATCTATGCATTTGTGCATTTGCATCATGTATATGCATAATACCATGCTCATTATTATGAGTAGTGAGAAATTAAAAAATTGAGAGAAAAACAGTGAGCAAAACAGAGAAAGAATGAGAAAGAATAGAGCAAGAATAGAGAAAGAACAGAGAGAAGAACAGAGAAAGAATAGAGAATACTCGGGAAATGAGTGGTAAGGAAAGAAAATTCAGGATTTAAGCAACGGAGAGAGAAGGGTAGCATAAGGGGTTTACTTACTGAGCAATTAGTGCTCACTCTGTAGTTTTCAATGTTTTTGCAGGTAGTAGGTGAGTTGCAGTCACTCGGCACGTCACGCAGTGGAAGGGTTGGGCTACACTGTCAAGTTGCTATTTTGAGTATATTTTGTAAATATTTGTATATAAAGAAAAATTAAATTTGGGCCCATACTTTATCACTCGTTTATATGTGTATTTTCTTATACATATGTTTAATGAGTTTTATTGATTATTTTACGAGTATACTAGCTAGAAAGAAAGTATTACATTTTTGGTATCAGAGCAAAGATTTTGGATTTGACAGTGTGCCTCTCCTGCCACGTTGATGTTCCATAGCCGACCGTTGTAAGTTATTTCTTTCCTTACTTGTAGTAGATGAGTTGATTGAGTTGACTAAAAGTGTTGGTTTATGTAGATTAGACGTAGAACCCGAGGAAGCAGTAGGAAGGAAATGAGCACGGGTGAACCTTCCAACCCTTCAGAATCTACTCCCCCTGTCCTCAATGAAGCGAGGATTCGTAATATTATACAGCAAGTCTTGGCAGAAAATCGAGGAGGGTATGTACCGGAGAGAGTTGAGACCCCGGTTATTGTACCGACCCCCAGAGAGGAGAGAGAGAGGTCGGTACCCCCAGTAGTGCAGAATCGTATTGAGCCGATTTATGGGTTGCCTAGTCAACACCAGTCGTTAGAATTTAGGGGTACTATGGACCCACTAATGGCGGATGAGTGGTTCAGATCAGTGGAGCGTACGACAACACTTTTCCCTATGACAGACCGGGAGAAGATTCAGTATGCCAGTTTCTTATTTAGGGGTGATGTCCGTACATGGTGGGAATTGATGGAGGATACTCATGATACAGCTTTGATGACCTGGGGAGATTTCAGAAGATTGTTTGAGGCAGAATATAAAACAGTTGATCGAGTCCATGAAAAGATTTAGGAGTTTATTAGTTTGCAACAGGGGGCTAATTCAGTGAAGGAATATTCAATGAAATTCAATTCCCTGGCAAGGTTTGCACCAGGAGTAGTGAGTACATCAGAGTTGAGGAGAGATAAATTCGTGCATGGGCTGAAACCAGAAATAGCTCGAGATGTGATGGCCGGTGCCTAGTCCCCTCAGACATACAGTGAAGCTTTGGAACGAGCTTTACGGGCAGAAGTATTTGTGAATAAGCTAACCCCAACAACTCCATCAGCAGTAGCCCCCAGTGTTCCACCTCCTGCTCCACGGAGAGATAGAGTAGATGCCCCCACTCATAGAGAGGTGAGAAATAAGAAAAAGTTTCAACCCAAGAAGAACATGAGGGATTGGCAGACTAAAAAGCCGAGAACTAGTGAAGTTCCCGAGTGTCAGAAGTGTGGAAGAAATCATTCTAGGGAGAGTCTTAGAGATTTGGGCCAAAATGTATGCTATAGATGTCGGCAGCTAGGGCATATGATGAAAGATTATAAAGCCCCTCCTACACCCGCAGCGTAGACACCTAGAGGTACCAATGCTCGAGTGTTTACAGTAGCCTATAGTGAAGCTGAAGCTAGCCCATCCACAGTTACTGGTCAGTTATTATTTCATTCCGTTCCCCTTTATGCATTAATTGATTATGGAGCCACACATTCATTCATTACACATGGGAGTTTACAGAGATTAGGTTTAAAACCTATTAGAGTGGATTGTCCCATTAAGATAGAGTTACCAGATGGTGTTAGTATAATAACTCAAGAGATGCTTCTAGGGGAGTCCGTAGTGATCCATGGTACGAAGTTGCCAATGGATTTGATAGTGTTTGATATGCCTGATTTTGATGTTATTTTAGGCATGGATTTCCTAGGGAGATTTGGAGTAGAGATTGATTGTTGGAGAAAGAAAGCAAGATTTAATCTTGATGATGGAGGTAAGTTTAATTTTGGCGAGGGTCACCAGCTTAGTATGTTAATCAGTAGTGTAAAGGCCAGAAAGATGTTAAGAAAATGGTGCTCAGGGTATATTGCTCATGTAGTGCACAGTAGTGATGTCCCACAACCAAAGATTCAGAAGGTGCCAATAGTTCGGGAGTTTTTAGATGCATTTCTGGAAGATTTGCCAGGTTTAACCCTAGAAAGAGAAGTAGAATCCAGTATTGAACTGGCACCAGAGACCGCACCAATTTCTAAAGCCCCTTATCGGATGGCTCCAGCCGAGCTTCAAGAATTGAAAAAGTAGCTTCAGGAACTCTTAGACAAGGGTTTTATTCGACCTAGTCATTCTCCCTGGGGTGCTCCAATTTTGTTTGTGAAAAAGAAAGATGGATCTCTATGGATGTGTGTAGATTACAAAGAGTTAAATAAAGTGATAGTGAAGAATAAATACCCGTTACCTCGCATAGATGATTTGTTTAATCAGCTGAAAGGAGCAGCGGTGTTTTCAAAGATTGATTTGAGGTCGGGTTATCACCAAGTAAGGGTTGCAGAGCAAGATATTGCCAAGACTACTTTTCAAACCAGATATGGGCATTATGAGTTTGTGGTGATGCCTTTTGGGTTAACCAATGCCCCAGCAATCTTTATGGACTTAATGAACCGAGTATTTCAGGATCGATTCATAGTGGTGTTCATTGATGATATTCTGGTTTATTCTAAGACAGAAAAGGAACATGAAGAACACCTAAGATTTGTGCTATAGCGATTGCGAGATAAGAAGTTGTTTGCCAAATTTTCTAAGTGTGAGTTTTGGGTAGATCAAGTTATCTTTCTAGGCCATGCCATCTCAAAAAATGGTGTATCAGTGGATCCAAGCAAGGTAAAAGCAATTCTGGAATGGCAACAGCCAAAGACAGTAAAGGAAGTTAGAAGTTTCTTGGGGCTAGCAGGCTATTATAGGCGGTTTGTAGGAGGGTTTGCTCAGTTGGCTAAACCGCTTACAGCTCTCACCAAACAAAGAACTCATTTCATTTGGTTGAATGCCTATGAAGAAAGTTTTCAAGAGTTAAAAAGAAGATTGACCACAGCTCCTATTCTTGTGTTACCACAGGAGGCTGTAGATTATGACATTTATACAGATGCCTCATTTCAGGGACTTGGTGCAGTATTGATGCAGTTGGGTAGAGTAATAGCCTATGCTTCTTGTCAGTTGAAAGAGTATGAGACGAGATACCCTACACATGATCAAGAGTTGGCTGCTATAGTTTTTGCACTGAAAATATGGAGGCATTATTTGTATGGAGCAAAGAGGAACATTTATACTGATCATAAAAGCTTGAAGTATTTCTTCACCCAAAGAGAGCTGAATATGAGACAGAGGAGATGGTTAGAGCTGGTTAAAGATTATGACTGTGAAATTAAGTATCAGTCGGGGAAAGCCAATGTAGCAGCCGATGCCTTGAGTAGAAAAGCTTACTTTTCCCGACTCACAAGTCAGAAAGAATTAATAGAAGAATTGTGCAAAGAACAAATTGAGGTCATACCAGGAAGGATTGTCAGGTTAGAGGTTCAGTCTACTTTACTGGAAGAAATCAGAGGAAAACAAGCTGTCGATGAGTGGTGTCAGAAAATAAGTCAACAAGTGCTTGAGGGTAAGATACCAGAGTTCCATCTGTTAGATGGTGTCCTCCGTTTCAGGAGTCGTTTGTGCATTCCTCAAGATGATGAGTTAAAGAAGAGAATTCTTACGGAGGCTCATGACACACCATACACTACTCATCCTGGAGCAACCAAGATGTATCAATACTTAAAGAAAGGCTATTGGTGGCCAGGTATGAAGAAGGATATTAGAGATTTTGTAGCTAAGTGCCTGGTTTGTCAACAAGTGAAAGCAGAACACCAAAGGCCATCAAGGTTGCTTCAGCCGCATAGTATTCCTGAATGGAAATGGGAGAGTATTTCGATGGATTTTATTATAGGTCTCCCTAGAGTGCAGAAAGGGTTCAATGCTATATGGGTGATAATAGACAGATTAACCAAGTCAGCTCATTTTCTTCCAGTAAAGGATAGCACTACTTCGGATCAATTGGCCCAGATTTACATTAAAGAGATAGTGAGACTGCATGGAGTACCCAAGACAATAGTATCAGATAGAGATTCCAGGTTTGTCTCAACTTTCTGGACTAGTTTACAGAGGAACTTGGGTACCGCCTACCATCCTCAAACAGATGGCTAGACAAAGAGAACGAATCAGATACTTGAGGATATGTTGAGGGCTTATTGCATGGATTACAGAATGTCCTAGCATGAGATGTTACCCTTGGTGGAGTTTGCTTATAATAATAGCTATCAGTCTACAATTAAGATGGCACCTTACGAGGCCTTGTATGGTAGACGTTGTAGATCTCCACTACATTGGGATGAGATAGGCGAGAAAGATGAGTTGAATACAACGCTTGGACCAGAACTAATTCAGAAAATGATAGAAGATGTCAAGTTAATCAGAAGTAGAATGAAACAGGCCCAAGACAGGCAGAAAATCTATGCAGACTTGAAGAGGAAAGATGTTGAATTCGAAGTGGGTGATAAAGTGTTTTTAAGAGTTACCCCCTACAAACGGGTGATGCGTTTCAGTAGCAAGGGAAAGTTAGCACCGAGATACATTAGTCCATTTGAAGTATTACAGCGAGTGGGAAAGGTAGCCTATAGGTTGGCTCTACCACCCAGCATGGACAGAGTACACAAGTATTTCATGTCTCGATGCTTCGGAAATATGTAAGTGATCCCTCCCATATATTAAGTATAAAGGATGTGGATTTAGAAGAAAATCTTATGTATAAGGAGCGTCCAGTTCAGATATTGGACAGAAAAATTAAAGAACTCCGAAACAAGAGTATCCCTTTAGTGAAAATCCTTTGGAGAAATCATAAAGTTGAAGAAGCTACATGGGAGGTGGAGCAAGATATGCAGAACCATTACCCGGAGTTGTTTGTTTGAAATTCGGGGACGAAATTCTTATAAGAGGGGGAGAATTGTAACGCCCACATGGAGGTACGTAATTTAAGTTATACTCTTATACCTTTAGTTGATTTTTGCTAAAGTTATTTTGAGAAAATGTGAAGAAAATGCCTTGAACTTGCATTAAGGGTAAAATGGTCTTTTCACTCAAAATTAGTTGAAAAAGTGGGGAGTGAAAAGAGGTAGAATTTCATGGAGAATGCAATAAAATGAGGGCATTATAGTAATTGACTAAGGGACATAGATGAAATTTTAAAGAAAGTGCAAGGGCAAAATGGGAAACTAATATATATATTTTTATGTTAAATCAAATTGAAGAGTGAAACCCTAGCCACTCTTACCCATTTTCATGCCACTTTCACCTCCATATTCTCTCAAATTCTTCAATTCTTCTTCAAAGGAAATTCAAAGGTTTTGGGTATTTTTGAGTGGATTTTCAATTCCATGCAACTTTAGGTAAGATCCTTGCACCAAGAAGTGATTTTTAATTTTTAAAGTGTTGATTTTGATGGTTTATGCTCATAGGATTTAAGAGGAAGAGAGTTTGATCAAAGAAGATTCTTAAAGGGTTGAATTTGCTTATATCAAAGGTAAGTAAATCCCACCCAAGTTATGATTTGAGAAATCAAGTGTGTAGAGATTTTACATATATGTTTATGTTTATGATTTTGAGAATTGCTGATGAAATTGATGAATTATTGACGAGTTTGATGATTATCGATGAATAGAATTTAGCCATGAGAAGTGGTTTTGGTTGTATGATGATTAACTGAAGTTTGGTTGAAGTTAGAAAGAGTTGAGTAGAATTTTTGGGAGTGTATTGTTTTGGACAGGTTTGGTAATTGTTTAAGGGAGTTTTACTCCAAATATTGGTGGCTTGAGAAAGAGATAGAATTGTAGTCAAATTAGAGTTTGATTATGCATGCAATATGTCTAATGACGTCCAAGAGAAGTGTATGCATGAGTTTTATTCATTTATGAATTGATATGAGTTTGTAGATGGTAGAGAGAAACTTATTTTTATGCTACATGGCATCCTTGAATTTAAACATTTGCATTTAGAAAGAATTATAAGCATGAAACCATCTACATGCATACATATTCATAAGAGCATGAAAAAGCACTAAAGTGTGTTAAAGAGAAAATAGAAAGAAATGAGAATATTAAAGATATTCAAATATGAAATTTTAGTTAAAGAAGTGTAAAAAGATAAAAATAAGAGAAGATTGTTGCGATGGGGAGCCCGTGAGTGACATAGTTCCACATGCACGCCGCCTTTAGTGAGCGGCCTCAGAATTCAGAAAGAAGAATTATACAGTCCGCTAGAAGTGCGTGTGGATGAGGACTATACCCAGAATTAGAGAATTCACTCACACGGCCAAGGCTCCAAATCCATGCCTCAACCGAGTCCGATCGGCAAGAAAAGAAAGAATAGAAAGAAAGAATAGAAAGAAAGAAAGAAAGAAAGAAAGAAAGAAAGAAAGAATAGAAAAGAAAGGAAGAATAGAAAGAAACAAAGAAATAAAGAAGAAGAAACAGAATAACAGAATAAGAAAAATAGAAAAGAAAATGCATAATCTATGCATTTGTGCATTTGCATCATGTATATGCATAATACCATGCTCATTATTATGAGTAGTGAGAAATTAGAAAATTGAGAGAAAAACAGTGAGCAAAACAGAGAAAGAATAGAGCAAGAATAGAGAAAGAACAGAGAGAAGAACAAAGAAAGAATAGAGAATACTCGGGAAATGAGTGGTAAGGAAAGAAAATTCAGGATTTAAGCAACGGAGAGAGAAGGGTAGCATAGCGGGTTTACTTACTGAGCAATTAGTGCTCACTCCGTTGTTTTCAATGTTTTTGCAGGTAGTAGGTGAGTTGCGGTCACTCGGAACGTCATACAGTGGAAGGGTTGGGCTACACTGTCAAGTTGCTATTTTGAGTATATTTTGTAAATATTTGTATATAAAGAAAAATTAAATTTGGGCCCATACTTTATTACTCGTTTATATGTGTATTTTCTTATACATATTTTTACTGAGTTTTATTGATTATTTTACGAGTATACTAGCTAGAAAGAAAGTATTACACACACACACACTTTTTCTCTCACCTTTAGAATTTTTTTTTTCCCCAATGTCGTTTAATATGAATTTTAATTATACTTAATTATTAATTTTAAATCTATTTTAACTTTAATTTTAAATAATCAATCATTTTAAATATATTTTAACATAAATTTTATTTTAATTTTGAATATATTTTAACATGAATTTTAAAGATACTTATTTATTAGTTTTAAATATATTTTAACATGAATTTTTGTTGATACGAAAATTCGCACCAACCCAAGTGATCCGATTGACCTTAACGGAATCAGAACTGATGTGTGCGTAATTATGAATAACCAGCAATGTAATGAATCAAATGTGGTAAAGTAAATGAGACAAAGAGTTTTTAAAGTGGTTCGGCGAGTTATACTCTTGAGTCTACGTCCACTATTTTTGTATTTGCTATGAGAGCTTATAATAATGATCTTAGAACAATTTGCTAACCCTTTTCTCCTCGTTGGAGGGGGTTTATATACAGATTTTGTAAAAAAGAAAGAGCGAAAATAAAGGGATTACAATTAAAATTGAAATGTGACTTCGATATTCTCGCAATTGAGCACTGAGATTGCACCAAGATTGCTATCGATCTAATCCCTCTTGAGATATCCAGGATCTAAGGTTATCTGTGAGCTGGTTGAACAATTGTAAGGATTGGTCGCAACTAGCTTGTGCTAGGTCGAGCTACATCTCGACGAGCTTATGCTGGGTCGGACAATCGATTGAATTGAACCGATTCTGGGTTGAGCTATAACCTTAAAATTCTCTGAGCTTGATGGAAAAATCACACACAACATCTGTCCCCTACTGTTTGGTGCTCATTTCGAGCTTCGAAGACTATTGCTCTATTGGTGAAATCCGCAAGTGTACGAAATCGTGCAAGTAATAAAGCTCGAGTAACTAGTGTAATAAAGCTCGAGTAACGAGTGTCGAATCTCAAGAGAATTACTACTACTAAGTACTACACTAACCTATCTTATTACTATTTGATTAATCATATTTTCTTAATGATTCAATGAAAAATAAAAGAAACTAGAAACAAAACAAAAACAGAATTTTATGAATACTTTGGTACGAAATCAATATGACTAAACCTAAGGCATTGATTTCACACCAATTTAATCCTATACATTGACAATTATCGTTAACCCAATTAAGCTTATTCTAAAGGTCAAACTCCCTAATATTTCACTAACTTACTCTCGACCAATTACAAATTAACTCCTAATTACCAACCCGAATTATCTCTAATCAGATTTAAGCAATTGGAGATCATTAAGTTCTATGGAATTTACCAAAGCCTCACAGATCGCGGTAACCTATCTCTAGCGTTCTCTCAATCTATGGTTTCATTACCTTAGACTAATTAGATTTCATCTCTCGATCTCAACCTAACCCATAAAATCATTCAACTCTAAGGCCCTTAAGAATTGAAAGCTTTAAGTGCAATAACAAAACTTAGAACAAAACTTAATAAAAATTAGCAACAAATAATTTAATGCATATTCATAAAATTGGGCTACATCTTAGCCCTAGAAAATAAAATTAGTTCATACTTTCAATAATAAAAGCAACCATTGTATTCATAAACATGAGTATAAAAAAGAATAGAAAAAGTTCTCTAATTGGTGACCCAAGATTACAGGAATTTGCAATCTCCAAAGAGCAGCTAAACTTCTCTCCTTTCTAATGTCCCCCAAAAATCAGCTAAAGACTTATATTTATTCTCCTAGGGTTTTAAGGTTATGATTCCCACTATCCTAATCACTTTATAACTCTTAAAACAGGAAATACACGTCATAAATCTAATGTAGAAAATTCCAAAATTGCAGTTGTGTTGCGGCAACGTGCCTAGGCATAGTTGATTCTACCCCAAAACTTGCAATCTTAAAAAGACGATGATTTTTTAGCATGATAGCGTTCGAATCTGGCCAAGTGGTAAAGATATGAATTGTAGCCCTCTGAATCAGATTTCCAATGGTACAAGAATCATCTCGATCCAAGATCTACAGATCAATTTCTTGCCAAATTACTAACACATATTCAAAACTGGAGCATTTTCCAGGATTTTCACTTCAACTTCAAATCGCCGTAACTTCTTCGTTTCAACTCCAAATCAAAACCATTTGATTCTTGTCATCCCACATTCCATTGTCGATATAATCTTCATCTGAATGTCATCTTTAAGAACTTATAACCTGAAAACACTCAAAACATACCCGTGATCCCATAAAAGACATTTATGAAATAATTAAGTTAGATTGAATAAATTAAATCTAATTTCCCATAAGTAGTTCTCATAAACCACTAAGTAAACATGTATTTTCAAGCTCTTATCATGCTTGATTTGATATCAAGCTCAGACTTTGTCAGTTTTGTGTTAAATGTAGGTATGGTCAAGCTTATTGAGTTGGACTTATCTTTAGTCGACGTACTCAAAACTTGGATTTTCCTTTGCTGTGATATTCTTGAAAAACTTGGAATTTGAAATGAAGGGCATATCTGTAACTTCCATGCGTTTATGTTGCATTAAATGCAATAGCTTTTGGCAGTTACTTTTCATTGTATGTGGATGACTATAGATGTCCACGCGCGAAGTCAAGGTGACGTACGGTGACGGTTATGATTGTGGCAGTTTGATGGTTGATCGACCCTCATGGATAATTGACACATGGCCACGTCCAATAGCCAAGATTGCTCGACAAATAAAGGGCTAAGATTCATTGTAGATCAACAACTACGATCGAATCTTGCCCCTTCGTCTCCCATGCAAACCACTATAAAAGTGGGCAAATTCATCAGAAATCCTACACACTTTGCAAAAGTTTCTAGATTTCTTTACTTACTCTGTCGCTGCTCTTCCCATTTCACAGTGCTCTTCCGGAGAGTTTCTTCCACCTTTAAAGTTCGATTAGGCTTTTTTCTCCTCCTTTACTTGTTTTTATTTGCGGTTGAGGATGGCCATTGTCGTGGCCACATTGAGTTTTTGAGGGCTTTTTAGGGTTTTTTTAGTGTGCTTCCATCGGTTTTGGGTTTAAGGAAGGTTTACGATGGCGATCGCCAGAATCCTGGTAGCTCGCTTGTGTCTATTGTCCGACACGAGCTACCTGGGTGCTTGAACTAAAAGAAAAATGTAGGTAGGTTGCCAAATTTTCGAGCTTTGACACTTGTTCGCTTCTGTTTCAAGTACCCAAAGGCAAGCTTTCATCATGTCCTCGTCGAGTAGCCATAGGATTGACCGCATGTTTGACTCTTTGGTAGGCTTAGTAGTTCTTGAGGACGTAATCCCCAAGGTTTTTGAGGACCTCGTTATGTGGAGCTCGGACCTCGATGTGATGGGCTCTTCTAATCATGCTTCCGTGGAGATTTCTCAACCAAAGAAATCTCCAGCCTATAGGCCTTGGAAGGAACCACATTCCTTGATTGGGGCCGAGGATATTAGGCACATAACTGAGGTTTATACACCTCAACTTTCCCTAAGGGCTCTGGGAGGCTTCTCCTGGAAAAATCCCCCCACTGGTTGTGTGGCGGTCTATGATACCTTTTTGAGGTGTGGGATGTCCATTCCCCATCATTACTTCATTGCCAATGTTTTGGAATGGTTTGGTATCGTTCCCCTCCAGTTGTCAACAAACTCATACATAATTATAGTAGGCATGTATCATACCAAGTAGCTAACTTGGGCGAGCTATCAGCAAAGGAGCTCGTCCATTTGTATAGATTGAAAAAGAGTTAGGACCAAACATACTATCTCTCCAAAGCGAGAAAAGTGCATTTTAACCGTTTGGTTGATGTCCCAAAGAAAGTTCTGCACTAGGACTCTCAATATTTTTTCTACGAGGCCAGGGAGACCAACTTTTTTGCTCCAGAAGCTAGTAAGATTCTAACCCTTATGCGTGCAAAGAATGTTTCGAAGCTTGACCGTCGAACTCACCAAATTCTTTTGCTTTGAAATAAACGTCAAGCAACAATTTCTTCTTGAAGCGAGCTTAGAGCGGCTTTAGCATTTCAGCAATCTTTCCGAGGATGAGCGCAACGTTATCGAGCTTATCACACTTCCTTGACTGAGAGAGTACAGCTTTTGTGTCGGTGAAGCCAAATTTAACACCATTATCGAGAAAGGTAAGTGCTTACTTGCTCACTTTTTCTTTTTTCCTCTATTAGGTCGCTGACTATTTGATTCTCCCTTCATAGATATGTGGGCCGAAAAACCCAAAGGCCTAAAGAAAAAGACGGCAGCATCCGGGGGTGACAAGAAATCGTCGGTCGCTCCAACGAAGAAACAGCCCACTGATACTGCCGTGCTGCTTGGGCAGGGTGCCTCGCGCCTGGTCCTCAATCATAGTGGTGGCGAGCTTAGGGAAGGCCCAAGTGCCAAGAACCCCACAACTAACTCCAAGGTAGTTGGGGAGAAGGGTAGCCTGGAGCTTCAAAAGGGTCGGGCAAAGAAAACCCCTGAGTCCGCTGAGGGCTTAAGGAAGCAAAATATGCCTGAGTAGTAAGATGGCTCAGGTAAGAAAAAGATGTCTGAGTAGAAAGAAGGTTTTGGCAGGATGAAATCAATCGAGCTACAAGGGGGCTCAAGAAAGCAGAAGGTCATCGAGCAAAAGGCGGCTCGGGCAAGGGGGTCGTAGGGCAAACTAGTGGCCCTAAGAAATCTATAGCCAAGGACTTGGCCAAGAAGAAATCTGTTCCCACGGAGGAGACTTCCATTCCCTTGGGAAGTAAGTAAAGCTTGCCTCAATAGGGAGGCAAAAAGGCAGACGAGGCAAATCAGGTCGCGCTCGACACATTGATCATTGAGCTCCCCGAGCACATTGGCGTCGGGGCCTCAGCGGTCAGGAATGTCGTCACCCCGCAGACTTTTGTGGGTATTAGAGATTTGTCTCCTCACCAGCCGCTTGCTTGGTCATGCAGCTATGTGACAAAGGTATTAATAGTTTGCCCTTTTCCTTTTTTATATGTTTCTTCTTCTCCGCTAACTCTCTTTTCTTTTCAAGCTGGCGACCAAGCTTCTGTTTGATGAAAGTTACCCCACATTGAAGGGTACTCACTTGGGCTGGTAGAAAGTAGAGAATCCGAATGAGGATGCCTTGGCTAGGGCTAAGGTAGCAAAGAAAGAGAAAGACTTAAAGCAGGCCGAGCTTGAGCGGCTTAAGGAAGAGATCAAGGCCTTTGGGGTCAAGGAAAGGGAGTTCTTTGATAAAATCAAGGCGAGCGAGACCACTCGAGCAAAGGCTGAAGCTAACATGGTTGAGGTTGAGAAGAGTTTGACATAACAGCAGGGTGCCAACAACAAGCTGAATTTTGAGCTTACCTCGGCTCCGAAGGCTGCCTCGAACTGGGAGGCCAAGTATGAGAAGGCCTCACTCGAGCTTACCAAGGAGGTGGAAGGTCCCAAAGGGGCTGAGGCTAAGGTTGAACAACTTACGCTCGATATCAGGGAGCTAAACTCGACCACCACGGGTTGTGTTTGGGAAATGTTGGTCTTCCTCATGTAGAAGCTATGGAAAGCTCACCCTTCAGTCGACTTTTCCTTCCTTCCAAGAGCTTATCAGATGAGGTCGACAGAATGAAGACTGAGGCCTAAGGCATGGAGTATTTTTATTTGAATGAGTTCGAGCCTGACAGCGAAGGTGAAGAAAAGGTTGAGGAAGGAGAGGAGGATGATAGTGTTAAGCAAGAGGTCGAAATGCCGTCTCTGATAGCTACTCTCCCGCCTATTGCTATCGAACTTCCTCTGGTCGAGCCTATGGAGGATATCTCGACTCCGGCCTCTGAAGAAGCTGCCAAAACTCCTGCGGCTAATGATACTCTTGCGCCTGTTGGTGATGATCCCTTCGGTTTTGCTGCTTAGATTTTTTTCTTTTTCTTTTTTTATGTCTTTAGTTTAGCTTGTTACTAAACTAAATACAGTTAATAAAAAATTCATTTTGCACGTTTTTGTCAAGCAATATTTTCGTTTCTGTAGAGTCATTTCAATCATCCAAATCGGATTTAACATAGAAAATTCGAATTTGCTCCAAGTCACACGTAGCTCACTTCTTGAGGAACTTTTTCAAACATATAAGAAAATCTTATGTGCGACAACTCTGAGTTTAGACTAGTTATCCATCTTGAGTTTTGGTCGCCGGTTTATGACCGATTTTCCTTCGACATGTTTTACTCGAGTTTTCCCAAGTTTAACTTCGTCAATTCGAGGAATTTCTCCCTTCATGAGTCGAATTTTGTCGTGGCTTATAAAGCTAAGCTGCTTTTTTCGAACTCTTGACTCCGAGTTTTGGATGTGGTCACTTAGGTTGCGATTTTGAAACAATAAATAATGAATGATGAACAAAATAACAACAAAAAAAACCTAACAGACAGAATGGAGTTTATGAATAATACCTCTTTATTATTGAATGACATTTGCCGTAAAAGAACCTACATTACATAAGAAAAACAAAACGTAATTGAAACCCAAGCTGCTTATTGGTAATACCTTCGCAAATGTTCGGCGTTCCATGCTCGCAGTACAACTTCACCATTAAGGTTTTCAATGTGGAAAGTTCCTGGTGCGAGCTTTTCAAAGATCCTGAAAGGACTTTCCCATTTGGGCCCAAGTGCCCCCAAGTTTGGGTTTTCTATACCCTAGACGACCTTTCTAAGGACTAAGTCGCCTACTTCGAAGTCCATGTTCTTGATCTTGGAGTTGAAGTATCATTTGACTTACTACTGATAAGAGGTGAGCCTCAGCTAAGACTTGGCTCGATGTTCTTCGATTAGATCTAGCCTCAAGCGGTGAAGATCTTCATTTGTTTCTTCATTAAAGACCTCTCTCCAAAACAAATTAATCCCTACTTCAACTGGGGCCATTGCTTCACACCCGTATGAAAGTGAGAACAGGGTTTTTTCTGTCGAGCTTCTAGCTGCCGTTCTATAAGACCATAAAGCCTTGGGTAATTCCTCAACCCATCTTCCTTTAAGGTCATTGATGGTAGTGATAATCTGTGGATTATACTGTTTTTCTTTGCTATTTGGTAGGACTTTCAGATACTTTCCTTTGCTTTTAGGCTCGAATTACCACTTAATTCATTGATTTCATATTTCAAGTTGGAAACGCATTTCCAAATTGAAACGGAGCAAAAACGAGGTCAATCAATTCAAACTCGAGAGTTTTTAGAGTCAAAGATGTTCGGAGGTTGATTGGAAGCACCCTTGAAGCTCAAATGAAAGAGAAGGAAAGAGAAAACCAAAGATTCAAGCATTGGAGCATGCAAGGGTAGTTTTGTAATTTTAACTATTTGAAGACAAGGTTTCGCCGCGGCATGAAACTCACGGGTTAACTTGGCATTTTAAAGTTTATTCGCGATGTCGTGGCGAAAATCAATTTCGCCACGGAAAATCCTGGAGTTATTTGTTTTGTAAAAACGGTGCATTATAAAGTTTTAGTCTTGAATCCTAGGGTTTTGGCTGACTATTTAAGAAAGCCTTAGCTCATTTTGTAGGAGAGTCTGAGATTGTTAAGGAAGAAATTAGAGATTGGAAGCATCTTCAGTCTTCAATTAGGGAAGATTTCATTCTTTTCTTATTGTTTTAGCATGTTGAGCTCTTTATTTACAGTCTATATTCTGATTTTCGTTAATTTGAATATGAACTCACTTTTGGGTTAGGGTTTTGATGTAACTTGGATTACAATGGTTTAATCTATAAATAGATGTTGTTTTTAGTTCTATTGCTTGGATTATGTGTTTATTCTTGTTCTTAATGCAATTGAATGTTGAGTTTTCTTTGGTTAAATTAAATGTTGAGCATGATGAGACTAAGAAGTGATTCATGTGTTAGCCCCTCAGAGTAAATACCATAGATTGAATGAACGCTAGAGATAGGTTCGGAGATCTATGAAATCACTTTAGGATTCCACTTGGCTTAATAGACTTGGAACTGTTATTCTTCATTTTGTTGGGTGCGGAAGCTTAATAGGGATAAGTAAGAGAATATAGCCCAAGAAGGTATATTCTGTAGATTAGGGTGTCCGATTTATAATCATTGAATGTGATTTTGAAGGCAACAGCAACCGTAGATAGAATCAGAGTATCCTAGTGAAGTTGAAATCCTAACCTTTATGTCTTGAATTGATATTTTCGTAATTAGTTGATATTTTCTTAATTAGTTAGATTTTAATTTACGTTATTGATTTTGTGTTAATTTCTGCTTTTATTATCTCCTGCAAATCTAACAATCTTCGTGTTCTTCAACTAGTTACAAAATTAGGAAAATTAGTACTTAACACGCAATCCTCATGGGAACGATACTCTTCTCATCATTTTATTACTTTGTGCAACTAGTGCACTTGCTACATTGCATGTTTGTCAAAATACGCATCAGTGGCCAAAAGCTCAGCTTCTGCCCACTTGGTGAAGTAGTCCACTACGACTACTATGAACTTAACACCCCGTTTTCCTTGAGGCAAATGGCTTATCAAATCGATTCCCCAAATTGCAAATGGCCATGGGCTTGTCAGAGTAGTTAACACTTGGGGTGGAGCTTGCAAAACATTTGCAAATCTCTGGCATTTGTCGCACCTGCGCACATAGTCTACGGCATCGTCAAAGACTATTGGCCAGTAATAACCCTGGTGAAGCACCTTGTATGCTACAAATCTGCCCCCTACATTATTCCCACAAATGCCTTCATGGATCTCTCTGTAAGAGCGACGAGTTGTACCCACTCTTATATAGTTTGTCATTGATGAGCGTGTATCGAGCTGACTTTGCTCGGAGGCTTCACTTCTACCTTCAGGCACTATTCCATCTTTTAAGTAAGCAATTATCACATCCATCCAGTTGTATCTCTACCTTGTTACTAAGACTGATTCTTGTGAAGCGAGGATGTTGGGACTTGGTAGAAATTTGACAGGTATTGAATCAGTCTTTTCTTGACTCATTGCTGAAGCTAGGCGAGCTATAGTGTCGGCCACTAAATTCTTCTCTCGGGATCTAAAGGACAGTGAAAGATTTGAACTGCTCAAGCACAAATTTTACCTGTCGGAGATAGGATGCCATTTTATCCTCCTTTGTTTGATATTCCCCAAAATTCTGATGGACCACGAGCTAAGAATCGCTGTAGATCTTTATGGACTCTCCTCCCATTTCTTTGGTGAGGCGGATCCCAGCAAGTATTGTTTCATACTCTGCCTCGTTGTTCATGGTAGAGAACCCGAATCTGAATGCAGCTTGGATCGGGTTTCCTTCAAGACTTTTGAGCAAGAGCCCAGCTCATATCTCCTTCTCATTTGAGGATCCGTCTACATACAAAATCCACTACCATAGACTATCAAACTTTGGTTTCTCTGGTTCACTTGCTTCCAAGGTACCTACTTTTGGCCAGCTTACTTCGCCCTCGGGTTGATAGGAGAACTCCGAGATAAAGTCTGCCAAAGCTTATCCCTTTATTGCGATTCTTGGGATGTGCTTGATATCATGCTGACTCATCTCCATGGTCCACTGAATCAATCTACTTGATATCTCGGGTTTTTGTATTATCTTTCTCAACGAAAAGTTTGTCAGCACATGTATGGAGTACCCTTGGAAATAGGGCCGCAACTTCTAAGCAGCGATGACTAGTGCATAGGCGAGCTTCTCAATCTCGGGGTATCTTATCTCAACGTCGAGCAACCTCTTGCTCACATAGTACACCAGTCATTGCACTCCTCCCTCTTTGCGTACCAAAGCCGCACTAATTGCAGACTTAGACACCGATAAATACAGAAGCAAAGGCTTGCCTTTGATAGGCTCTGACAGCAAAGGAGGCTACCCCACATGCTTCTTCAATTCCTAGAATGCTTCTCGCACTCCTCTGTCCATTTGAAACCCTTGTTTCCCTTCAAAGTTTTGAAAAAAGGTAGGCACCTATTTGTAGCTCGAGAAACGAACCTACTAAGTATGGCCACATGCCTTGTCAAGCTCTGAACCTACTTTATGATGGTTAGGCTCTTCATGTTTAGGAGAGCTTGAATCTTGTTTGGGTTGGCTTTGACACCTAGCTGATTAATAAAGAAACCCATAAACTTTCCTGAGCTTACTCCGAAAGCACACTTTAGAGGGTTAAGTCTCATTCTGTATTTTCTAAGGATGTAGAACATTTCCCCTAGGTGTTCAACGTGGCTTTCGACAACCTTTGATTTGATGAGCATATCGTCGATGTACACATCTATTGTTTTGCCAATTTGCTCGATGAACATTTTGTTCACCAAACGCTAATAGGTCGCTCCAGCATTCTTCAAGCCAAATGGCATTACCCTGTAAACAGTAAATACCCGGTTCAGTAATAAATAGGGTGTGTTCTTTAGCAAGCTGATACATCAGGATTTGGTTACATCCCAAGTATGCATCCATGAAGCTGAGTAGTGCGTTCTTGGCTATCGTATCTACCTATTGGTTGATCTAGGGCGCGAAAAGCTGTTTTTAGGACAGGCTTTGTTTAGATCTTTGAAGTCGACGCAAGTCCGCCACTTGCCATTCGACTTTTTCACTAAGACTGGATTGGCAGCCAGTCTAGCTATTTTACTTCCCTGGTGAAGTTGATGTTCACGAGCTTGTCAACTTCATCTTTGAGCCCTCTGGACTGCTCTACATCCATAGACCTTTTTTTCTATCTAATTAGTCAAACCTTTAGGTCGACGTTTAATCTGTGGCACATTACCTCGGGGCTGATCCCCACCATGTCCACATGTACCCAAGCGAACACATCGAGGTTTTTCTTTAGGAACCCCACCAGATTGTTTGCCAGTTCATCGCTCAGACTACCGTTAATTTTCAACATGCGAGTCGAGTCTGCCTCGCTAACAGATTCCTCTCACAGCTCTTCTGTTAGCCCTACTGTGGGCTCTTCTTTATAGATGCGATGATCTATGGTGTCTTCTAGAGGTCCAAGATTTGGCTTGGACTCAGCGATGACCATGGTTCTCAGAAGCGACCATTTTAGAGCAGCATGAATGACCCGATTTTAGCATTCCCTAGATTTTTTCCTACAGCTCCTGATCGTTGCGACCCTGCCTAGAGTTGGGAATCTCATTGCTTAGCAACGTACTGAGGTGACTACACTCAGATCATCCAAGATTGGTCTTCCAAGAATGATATTGTAAATGGTCAAGCAATCCACCCCTAAGAGTTCTTCCATCACCGTCCTGATCTTGGGTTCTGCCCTAAAGGTCGCAGGCAGGTCGATCTATTTTCAGTGAATCCATAGAGCAGCGATGGACATGCCTTTAGGACTCACTCTGTGAACCTCATTTCTTAGAAGGCTCCCAAGAAAATGATGTTTTTTGCACTGCCATTGTCGACCATCACCCTGAGTACTCGGGCATTGCTAATCCTTGCTACGATCACGATCGCATTGTGATTATGGCGAGGAGATTCTTCACATTCATCCACAGTGAATCCTATCACCTCGCTCTCTTATCTGGGTCGTTTTGGCAGCCTCTGTTCATAACCCATTACTTGGGGGACTGACTCTGTTCTGACCTCTCACATATATTGCTCGCAAGAGTGCCTTGAGCTTACCGCAATGTCGGGACGCCCATAGATCATACCTACCAGGACTTCACTGTTGGTCGAGGCTTTTTGGATCTAATTATTTTGCTCGCCTGTACTTTCACGAGTTGGTGCCTCATTGATAAATTCTTTTAGGTGCCCTCTTCGGATCAGAGCTTCAATGGCATCTTTTAGAGCCCGACACTCATTGGTATTGTGCCCGATGTCCCAGTGATATTGGCAATATTTTTGTCAATCTCTTCTGCCCAAAGCCCCTCTCATCCTTTTTAGAGTAGGCAGTTTATTAGCCTCATGGGAGACTTCATATATATGAGCTATGTCTTGAGTGAGGGGGGTGTACTCTGCATATAGCGGAAAAGGTTGCCTTCCCTCACAATTTTCTGTTTTCTGCCTCTTTTGGAACCTGTTCTGGTCCCTATCATTACGGTTTTGGCCTCTTCGTTTATCTGCTAGGTGATCTTGTCGCCTATCCGGGGCTCTTTGTTGTGGGCTTCTGGCTAAGGCTACTAGTGAGCTTTCCACTCACTGATGTTTAGCAGCCATTTGGTAGAACTTTGCCAAGCTCACATGGTTTTCACTTTGGAGCTCCTTCCATAGCTTTGTCTGCGGCCTAATACCCGTGATTAGCAAAGTCTAGATTGACTCTTCAAGTGCATCCACGACCTTTGCCTACTCATTCTGGAACCTTATTAAATACGAGGTCAGTATTTCGTCTCTCCTAACGAATATTGCTTAGATAGCTAAGCAGCATTGCGAACTGTCTCCTCGCTTGGAATTGTTGTAAGTATAGCAAGTAGAATTGTTGCCATGAACTGATCGAGTTCGCTTTGAGCCTCTTGTACCACCTCTTGGCATCCCCTACCAATGTGACCATGAGGCAGCGGCATTTTGCCAAGTCACAGACCTAGTGTAGCTCTATCAAGTCATTGAAAGAGTCTAGGTGGTCTCTGGGATCTCCTTTCCCGTTGAACTTGCTTTCTAGCACCCTGAATCATTAGGGAAATGGGGCCTGACAAACTTCATCTATGAATGGAGAGCTCACTATCTCTTCTGTCACATTATTCTAACAGGCTCTTAGATCGTCGAGCAATTTTTGTACCCGATCTAAGTCTTCATTATGGGGATTGTCTTGGCTGGCCCTATTCAATCTTACCTTGAGTAGGTGAGTTTGTAGATCTGTTGCTTGAAAGTCCCCTCCATTGTGCACATTGATGCGCAAAGTTGAGTCATGATGGTTGGGCTAGTAAATGCTATCATACTTATCAGTGCGTTTCTCGCGACGTTGGTTATAACCGGAACGTCGGTCATTGCAAGATTAGCACGCATTACTTACCTCGCAAACTTGTGAGATTTGAGCATGCCTTTGGCGTGGGTTAAAACTGGAATACTGACGTTGGGGATATCGTTGAGTAGGTCGAGTATCCTTCTGGCAACCATTGCCTTCATCTTCCCTTATGGGCTCTTTGCCTGGTCGCCTCCTAGGGTTAGTTTGCCTATGTGATTCTCATTCATGAGTAGAATGTGCCCGACGGTGCCAAGACTGTTAACCGTTCCTCAGTACCAATGAACCAGATTGGTCACTGGTTGAATTCTGACCTATTGGGGTGACATCAGTGAATCGTGACCAGTCAAGGTCTTGGGGGGCCAGCTACTGGTTTCTCAATTCAGCCATGTTTTGTTGCATCGCCTGTGCAACCATTCTTTTGATCATCTCCACCAGTTGACCATTCTCGGCATTCGACATCCTTGCCCTCTGCTAGTTTGCGGCCTGCTACACTGGTGGCACTAGTGATCGACGCTCAGCGGCTTCTTGATGCACCTCTTGGTGGATGTTTCCATGTTGTCGTGGTTTCTGGTAGTAGGGTTGTGCAAAATTATCCGATATCCGATATTCGATCTGGATACAAATTCGATCCGATCTGAAAAAATCGGATATCCAAAAATTCGGATCGGATTCGAATAGTAAAAATTTTAAAATTTGAATATCCATATCGGATACGGATCAGCTGTGCTAAACAATTAGATATCCGTATCCGATCCAGATTTAACATTTTAAAACTAAATGATGCCATTTTAACTTCCCTTTACATTTTAATTTTTAGTTTTAAGTTTTAACTCTAACCTAAAATCTATCACCAAAGTCACGATCACCATCAATTTAGCACGATCTTCACTCTTTCCATTTCTCAACAGTAGTGGTTGCCGCTGAATTGGACTCTCTGTACGCAGGTTTGCTGGTGAGGTGCAAGTGCTAGACATATATACAAGGTAAAATGATAAAAGACAATCTAGGGTTTTCCAATTTCTATTTTTTTATGGCTAAGTCTTCAAATTGGATCCTCTGCTATGATTTTTGTTTCTGATTTTTGGACTAATTCAATTCTATTCTCTCTTTTTTTTCACAACAACCATTTTGGGATTTTCCTCCATTAAGCCACTCCTTTTTTTGCCATCAGTAAAGGTTAGTATTCATTGTAATGATGTAATATTTTTGGGGATTTTTCCAGGATTGTCAATGTAAATATATTGGTGTAGTATATGACGAAGTTGTGCTGCTTTGGATTTAATTTTGACCTCTTGAACCTTTGTAGCAGTTTTGCGAGTTAACTATTACTAAAGCCTAAAGTTTGATTAACATTTATCCCTCTTATTTAGTGTTTTGATAGTAGAACTAGCTTGTTATTAGTTCATTCATTCTCTTTTTTTTTTTTTTTTTTTTTTAAAAAAAATTAATGAAAGTGATCCATATTTCTATAAAAGTCTACTGGGTTGACTGCTAAATATGGAGTATGCCTTGAAAATCAATTGAAATATAACTGATTTGTCTTTGCATATTATCAGCTATTTTTCTATGTAATATTTTTGGTTGCTTCCAGTAGCAGAAATTGTCTTGCAAATTCATGGAATTAAACTGATAGTTTTCAAGTCTTCTTGAGTTTTCTTTAAATTGGGTTTTTTGAGGAGTCAAACAGTTATTGCTGGCATGTTTTTTAATAATTTTGTGTATGATTTATATTTTTCTTTGTTAAAGTTGGGACTTGGGAAGCATGAGAGTTAAATTGCCAAACTTTATACCTTACAAGTTTTTACAAAATTTGAGGATAGACAACTTACCTAAAAAATAATTAGAGAAAATAACTCGGATATTACAAAGTCTAATTTAAAACTTCAATTACATTACATCACAATTGATTTTAAAATGAAGGAATTCTCACAAATAAAGGCATGATTGCATAATTCACTTTATTTTGGGTAGTTCACTTAATTTTGGCTGTTTTTACTTGTTAATAATTTATTTCAAATGCTTTAATTGATATATTCTTTTGTATTGATATTGTAGATGTCATCTATCGGTGAAAATACTAGTACTAATTGTGGGACTTCAAATGCCGCTCATACGTCGACATCGGTGACAAGTGGCAACGTGAATCCTGCTCCTGAAAATGTCGTGTCTCCGTCAGGAACACTACCACCACCACCTAGAGCATCCAAATGTGGGAGTTCTACTACTACTAGTACTAGGAAGAATGCTTCTGATGTGTGGGACCATTTCACTAAAAATGATTGTGAGAATAGAGAGAAAATGATAACTTCATGTAATTATTGTGGGGCTAGTCTTGGTTGTGTAAGTAAAAGTGGTACTACTATTCTACATAATCATTTAAACTTGTGTTATAAATACCCTTTCAATTTAGTGGACAAAAGACAAAAAACCCTAATTTTTCAACAACACTCAGGTGACTTCTCTAATGGTGTTGCACCTACTTCCACCTCCACACCCCATTCACTTGTGACTTGAAAATTCGATCAAATATGATCAGACAGGCTGTAGCTAAAATGATAATTATTGATGAGTTACCGTTTAGGCATGTGGAGCATGAGGGGTTCTGATACATGATGAGTGTAGCACAACCGAGGTTTCAAGTTCCCTCTCGTACTACTGTGGCTAGAGATTGTTTGAACATTTATATTGATGAGAGACAAAAGTTGAAAATTTATTTTAGTAAATACTCTCATAGCGTTTGTCTAACCACTAATACATGGACATCTTGTCAAAACCTTAATTACATATGTCTTACAGCTCACTTTATTGATGATGATTGGAAAATAAACAAAAGAATTTTATAATTTTTTCCGATTACTAGCCATAAAGGTTTAATTATTGGAAAGTCAATTGAAAGATGTTTGATTGATTGGGGTATTTTTAAGGTGTTCACCGTGATGGTTGACAATGCAAGTTCTAATAATGTTGGAATAACTTATCTTAAACATTGGTTAGAACGTTGGAATGGAAGTGTGTTGAATGGTTCCTCTCTTCACATGAGATGTTGTGCACATTTATTGAGTCTAACTATCAAAAAGGGGTTAACAGATATGGATGATTCAATATTTAGAATTCGTTCTGCGATGAGATATATAAGGTCTTCTCCAACGAGATTACATAGGTTTAAGGAGTGTGTGGAGCAAGAAAAAATTGAAACAAAAAGTCTTGTAGTTCTTGATGTAGAAACAAGGTGAAACTCCACTTACTTGATGTTGGATGTCGCTTTAAAATTTTAGAAAGCATTTGACTTGTTGGAAATCCAAGATAATAAGTATAGAGAAGAGCTTACTAACAGGGAAAGATCAAGGGGTTTGCCTACGCCTACTGATTGGGAATATGCTCGATGCTTGAGTTTTTTATGATGCAACTCTACGTGAGTCAAGTTCCCTTTATGTTACCACTAATGTATACATGGAGGAGATATACGGCATTGGGTTGAAGATTTAGACATGGTGTACAAGTAATAATCCGAGCTTACGTTTTATGGTAGCAAAAATGAGAGGAAAACATGAAAAATATTGGGGAAATGTTGATAATATCAACATAATGTTATTCATTGCAATGGTATTGGATCCCAATAAAAAGTTAGAATATGTATATTGGGCTATTGATAAGTCATATGATGATGATAAAGCTAATAAACTGAAAACAAAAGTGCATGACACTTTGTTTGCTTTATTTGAGGAATATAATTTGGCTAAGGCTTCTCCTAGTGCACAGTCAAGTCAGCAAACTAAAATTGCAAGAAATATTAATTTGACTAATGCAAATGTTGCTCATCAAGTCACTATGAAGGCTATGTTTAAAGAGCAACAGGCTGGACAACATGCTTTGGAGCCCAAATCTGAGTTGGAAAAAATATTTAAAGAAACAATGTGAAGATGATGAACACGAGCACTTTGATATCTTGACTTGGTGGAAGATGAATTATCAAGATATCAAATTCTCTCTTTGATGGCATGAGATGTTTTGGCTATGCCTGTTCCTACTATTACATCGGAGTCAACTTTTAGTATTGAGGATCGTATATTAGATTCATTTCATATTTCTCTTACTTCTAAGTTGATGGAGGCTCTTATTTGTGCACAAGATTGGATTCAAGCTACGCATGCACCATTCGTTAATGAGGAGAGCTTGGATGAATTATTAGAAATTGAGTCAAGTAAAACTTTTTCTTTATTTTCAAATAATTAACATTTAGTTATAACTTATATCTTTCGTGTTGTATTGTATTCTTCTCTACTTAGAGAAGTTTTGGATTAATGGAGACCTATCTTCAGACTCAACACTCATGTGCCCAAGGACCTAATATCTTATTGAAGTCTGCAGAGCAGTTTGGTCTCTTTTCTTTTTTTCTTCATCTACTGTTTTGATCGGGAGTATATTTTCTCTGTTGGATTTTTGTTGTGGATTAAGTGGAGATGCTTTTATGGTGCTAGCCATTTGGCCATGGAAGACAATTCAATTGTGAATTCTATATCCAAGTTACAAGGGGAAGAACTACACTTCAGAAAATTTCTTTATCATCATTGGTTGGACTGTTCATCAGTTGACGTTGTCGAGAGAAAGAGAAAGTGGTTGAAATGATATTGGAGCAAAGAGCTTTAAAGAATGTAACAGTAGTTAAGAATGAAGTATATGAAGTTGGGAAGTGAGGAGTGAGAGAAGGGGTACAAATTTAAAGGGATTGAGAACAGGAAAAAAGAAGAATGTAAAGAACGAGAGAGGAACCTGTGGATCTTGAGCGCTCTTCTTTCTTAACGAAGTTGACAGTTTTTACCAGAAAGTCCTGATCACTTTTTAATTTATTGTTGTAATTTCTTCTCTCTATGGCTTTATTCTTCCTGGGTTGGAAAATTTATTCTAGAAATTATAGAATGGGCACTTTTAACTCCACTAAAATTTTAAGTATGTACACATACATTGGTAGTTAGGTTCGGTATTGCACGACCAATGTGTACATACTTCAAATTTTGGCTATGTCCAAGAATCATTACTTGGCCACAAGCGGGGGAAATTGATGTCCTAGAGATATTGAGGTGACCATTATTATTCTATAGGGGGGAAACTTCCTCATTTCACTCTTTTTTTTTTTTTTCTCTTTGCCTAACTTTGACAAGGATTTTTAATTTAAACAAATTTTCTTTCTCAGGACTGATACCTTTTTGATCTAAGTTAGTGTGAATTCAGCACCCCAATTTTGATATTTGGTTTCTTCATTTTGGAATTCTCACTCAATCCATGGTTTCTTCATTTTGGAATTCTCACTCAATCCATGGCGGTCATATGTTTGTTTTTAGAAGAAAACTTAAAGGGCTAAAAGCATTTTTTAATGATTGGAACTTGAGTCACTTTGGTAATGTTCAAACAACGATAATTTGCTTTATTTCATATTTCCAAATTTCCTATAACTTGAGATCCATGTTTTGGTTTTTATTGCCTACAATATTTCATTCTCATGACTCTGTTACCTTTTTAGGTCTACATCACTAATTTAGCACCCCGGTTTGATGTTTGGTTTCTTCATTTTGTAGTTCTCAATCAATCCATGGCTTTCCAATGTTTGTTTTTACAAAAAAGTGTAAGGGCTCAAAAGCTTTTCCTTAATGATTGGCGCTTGAATAATATTGGTTATGCTAAAAAAGGCAATGAATTGCTATATCTCATGCTTTCAGGACTCTTGCCTTTTAGTCTAAGTCAACGTGGATTCAGCACCTTGATTTTGATCTTTGGCTTCTCATTTTGAAATTCTTGCCTGATTCATGGATGTCCAGTGTAGCTTAATTATTTTGGTAATGTTGGGTACTTCTATCTTTTCAATTATTTCAAATGCATGTTTTGTTTTGTGGGAAAACTGCTCTATTTGTTGAAAATAAAGTTTTTATATATTTTTTCTTTGTGATTAAGTGTCTGCTTTTGGTGACTATTTGGAATCAAATTTTTATGTCATGGTGATAGAAATTTTGGAAATAGTAAAGAGTTTCTATTGAATGTGTTATTTGTCTAATGTTGACTAATTTACTGTTTAGATCTTTCATGTTAACTCTAGTAGAATGTCATATGATATCTAGTTGAGATTTTTGCTGCATCTATTGAAGATCATGTTTGTTATAGCTTCCATGAAATAGGTGATGCAGACATATAGCACAGTGTCAAGGTGGTATTAAATCTAGAAATGATGATGGACCTCTTTAAGTAAGAGTAGAATATAAATTGCATCTTCTTGTCATTTCTCCTGTAGGCATCTAGGAAATGAGATTACTCATTTGAAGTTTTCTATTGAATATTGTAGTAAGGATAATAGTGAGAGTTGCCCGAAAAAGCTAGATTTGTTGAAAAGTGCCACTCCAACTGCAATATGGTGGGAAAAATTTGTGCTATGAGTTTTTTAATTGAATAACACTAGCCTTACAAAGAGGCATATAAAGAGATAATCTTTGCCCTTAAAAGAAGGGAAAGAGAGAGAGAGAGATAGGCAATCATGAATTTTAAGGGTAAGGATTGTTTCTTTGTATGGCTCTTTATACGTCTCTTTGTAAGGCTAATGTTACTCTTTTTAATTTTTTGCATTTTCAATTTCTGTACCGGCTGCCTTCTTAGAATTTCTAATTTGGAATTTAAGTTTTCGCGTTCATATTTTTGTTCTTCAACCTGCTTCGTTTTTTTTTTTTTTTTTTTTTTAATAATGTTTGAATTCTTTGTATAAAGGACAGATTGTAGAGATTCTGCAAATGACTAAACACTATGCGCCTCAAGTTTAGTATTTTAAAGGGGAATCGAGTTGCAATGAATTGTACAAGCGACGACAATCTAGAAATTACTCTGATTTTCGTCTTTTTGAGTGCATAGGTGCATAGTGGCAAGAAAACTAGGATAAAGCATTTTTCTCACTTTTTTTACTTCTTTATTAGACTAAGGTTTAATGTCTTTCTGGTTATTGGACTCTTTTTTGTTTATCTTTGTTGATTCTGCAGACATTATGGGAATCATATCTACTTTTGGTTATCAAGTCTTTTGTATCTTTTTACAGTAATTGAAGGCCACTTCATAAGTCTATTTGCTAGTCGATTTCATGAATTTTAATCAGTTCTTGAAACTACTGTATGTTTGTTGAAAGATGCTTCCAATGCCCTCCTTCATACATTCGAGATTTTTTTATGATGGTCCAACCTTGAATCAAATATTTATCTTGTAAATGTACATATATCATTCTTGCCATTATAATGGTACAAGAATAGGATGTCTTCCAAGTTCTTCTTTGCTCTTTTCTGAAAAATATCAAACCTTATTGATCCTTTGTCGTTTTCTTTTGCTACTGTTATATTTTGCATATGTATGTCACAATATTTTCTCATCCTATTTTTTTCATCTTTTGTTTTAGTATTCAAATGGTGGAGTCTTGCACTTGGACTTCAGCATGTTGGAAAGGTGGGACTTATTAATTTGTTAAAGTTTTTGGAAAGTGTAACTCTTGAATTTAATTTTAATTTTATGATGCAATGTCTTATGAATTGTTATTTTTTTTCGTTTTTTATGGATTTAAGTTTATCTGATGTTATCAAAATAGAGATTTGGATATCAAGGTTAGCTAGTTGTAAATGTTGGAGTATGGTTCGAAATATGGCTTCTAAGTGGAGAGTTGCATAATTATTTGGTATGAGTTTTAAGTCTAATTTACTCATTGTTGTTGGTGAAGATTGGTTTTACTAGTTTAGATTCCAAAAAGATGAATTGGTGGTAGGGTTGATCAGCTTGGGAGAGTATAAACCTGTCAAAGGCAGTGGCAGGTTAAGGAAATTGGACCCAATGGGATTTTCCTTGTCTTACCATGCTGGAATTTTCAGTGAATTAATTTACTTTTTCCTTTATTCATCATTAACATTCTTTTAATTCATTCCTATGTCACATTACATCAAAGCATCCATTTATGATTTATTGAAATTGAAAATTTCATCCTCATTATCACGGTAATTACACAACTATATGTAGATAAAGTTTTATGATAGGAGCATATATTTTTTTCATTGAAGGTCGTCTCTGTTTGTCTCATTGATTTCTTTTTACGTTAACACTTTGGTTCATCTAACACTAGAAGATCATTATTATGGAGTCCTTTTGATGATGATTTGGGCAATCAATTTTTTCTATAATGAGTAAGGACTTGTTTTCAATTCTGGAAACTTAAAAGGTTTAAAATGTGAATGCAGTTATTATACACTAGAGTAGATAATTCATAGTGAATAAAGATGAGAAAAGAAAACTAGTTTTAGTAACTCTCTTTTATTTTCCCAGATGGTTTTTCGTCTAATAAATATTGGTTTCTGTTGTCACTTTTTCAATGCAACAGGGTTTTAGCAAATTTTATAGAGAATTAGGCCTTAGTGTGTTCTCATATCTTGTTCTCCTAATTGGTTGTTTAACCTTAGTGTTATTTTTTTCCTTTCATCAAGTTAATGGACACATCTAAGTTTAGTTTTGAATTGGCTCGTCTCCTTGGGCAGTCATTGTATCAGGAACTACAGTAACAGTTTGAAAGTGACATGGTGACCATGTCTCATTTTGGTTGAAATGACCATATAATCAAGGTGCAAGGGAGGGCTTGGTACAACTCACATGATCTATAGATTTTAGCAAAAGATGAGATATAAATAAGTATGCTATAGCCATCAGTTCTTTATCCACTACTTTTTTCCTTCAGTATGATAATACATTCTTTTAGCGCTTTGAATTGAAAAATTCAACTGTTTTATCATTTGTAGATGCAGTGTAATGTGACTTGAGTGTAGATGTTTACCGAAGATGCTATTTCTTGTAGCTTACATGAAATAAGATATAGGAATATGCCACATTGGCGTTGACGCTTGCTGATGGTCTATGTTTGAATTTAGATGATATTTGAAAAACTTTCATTGTCAAGGCTCTAATGACTTTTACTAATCCTTGAGAAAATTGCTAACAATGACTCCAATCATATTGAATTGATGTCAGCTTGGGAAAATTGCTAACAATGGCTTGTATATTATTGAATTGATATAATAGTTTTTTATGTCAGCTTAGTTAATGCCAGGTAGTTCAGGTCCATTGTCAGGCAAGAATAGAATTAGATAGGTACATGCGAGCATCTGAAAATGGTAATGAAGGTTGATAGCTGCAGCAAGAATCAAATTTTGTTTGCTGAATTTAAATATATATTATAATTGGAGATGCTCCTTTTTGCACAATAGGTGACCATTTATAGTTAATAAAGACTTTCTAATTATTTTTTCCTTCTAAAAGATTGTTTTTGGACACATCGAAATTTTGTTTTGAATTGGCTCGTCTCCTTGGGCAATCATGCAATCAGTCTTGGTTCGAAAAGGAAACACATGGTTACCTTGTCTCGTTTTGGTTGAAATGAGAATGACCATATCATTAGGGTGCAAGGGAAGGCTTGGTACAACTCGCATGACATAGATTTTAGCAAAAGATGAGATATCAAATAGGTATGCTATAGCCATCAGTTCTTTCGGTTCCGGGAGTTTCTACTATATTTTAAACTTGTAATTTTTTAATGGTGTTTATGAAATATTTCAAATCTTTAGAAAATAATTCGTAATTTTTTGAGCTTTTTTTTAAATAAATTAAAATTTCAGGGATATTTTTGTAATATACTAAAACTTACAGGACTAATTAAAATTTTTGTCCAACTGACCAATCCAACTAGTTGGATCGATCACCTTGCCAACTCAACTCTCACAACGGATCGAGTTTTAAAACAATGGTCTCACATCTAAAAGTGGCGACATGTTGACCCCCATTAGCCAATATAACTAGGATGACAAATTTTCAAACCTTATTCTCTCTAATTTTTGAAACTGTGTGAGACAAAGAGTTAAGGGATTGTTTTAGGTTAAGCCATGGATTAAAGGGATCAAGATTGTCTCTTGATTTGAGCTTTTACTTTAACAAAGTACACTGCTGTGATTGGTGGTTTGTAAAAAAAAATAAAAACATGATATAAATCTTATCCGCAATGCTTATAAATGTACATGCCACTAAATCTTTAAAAGCTCATAAGAGCTTACAGTAGGAGAGGATCCTAATTCTGATTAAAGAGGCAAAACATATTTTAGATTCCATCAACTGAAATTTGAAATGAGGTCAACAGATAAAGATGTAACAGCCTTGGAATCTATTAGATAGATCTTCATGTTTCTCCAAATTACCTTTTGACATAGGATCTCTAAAGATCTCCTACAATTATTGTCCTCAATCAATCAGAATTTCTTGCTACGTTTAACTTATTAAAATTCCGTTCTTATTATCATCATTTTAGGCTTAAGTTAGGTTGCTGATTGTCTTGATTTAAGGAGTCTAGTTTGCATAATTTTATTCCTTTCCTTATTTCAGTTTGTAAGCTCTTTATCCTATAAAAGAGGATTACTATGAACCTTATAAGGCACTTTTGGTGAAATATAAAATCTCTCTTTGAGAGTTTCTTTCCCTTGTGGATTCAAGGAATTTTGGTGGATTCCAAAGTTAATTTACCCTAACGGATTCTAGGAGCGTTAGCGTTAGAACAATATCTGGCCCACTCTTGCTTTCGTCTGTGTCAAGTGGTATCAGAGCTCTTTAGTATCCTGGTATGGGAGACAATCAGCAACCTAACTTAAGCCTGAAATGATGATAATAAGAAGGGAATTGTAATAGATTCATCGTAGCAAGAAATTCCGCACTGATTGAGGACAGTAATTGCAGGAGATCTTCAGAGATCCTACATCACCTTTCAAGGAGAATTAAAAGACAACACCTAGCACCGAACCCATGAACCAAATTAGCTTTAAGTCATAACCATGATATATTTACATGTTAATAATATTGCACTAATAAAGTTTATATACAATATGATATATCACAAAATAAATGAAAACATGAAACTCAAAAAGTCACTATATTAACAAGGGTGAATGGTGTAAGAATAAAAGATTGAATAGCAAATAAGCTTCGATACAAGAATTTGTATGTATAATATTACTTTTTATATATAAATCTCCAATCAGATAAAGAAGTAGATAAGGGTAATGTATAACATCATCAAAATCTAACAAAACTAAACGGTTGATATGGTACAAGTTTTGCACTAGTAATTTCTAATTAACATCAAATTTAATCCACAACTTTAGAAATGTCTTCATTTATATGATTAGCAGTAATGACAAAAGATAAAATTGCAAAAGACAAGAATTGCATAAAAATTTGAGAATTTAGTCTAAAAATATCATCACCTAAGCCTCTCCAGTTGCCTATGGCTGGGTGGGGACTGTTGAAACATCAAACCCAGGAGGGATGAAAATAACATCATTCCATGTTGAATTATTACTCTCCTGCAAACGTATTTTATTTATGTTTTAGCTTTAAATGAAATATATACTTGATTCCTTGCCCAGATTTGAAAATGAGGAAACAATATGAATAGAAGAGCGACACACGCTTCTTACCTTCATCCCCTTAATTATTTCCTCGAAAACAGCAACCTACATAATTTAATAAATCAATAAATTCACAAGTAAAGCTTCACCAACATAAGGTCAAAAATATCCATACCTGAATATCACCCTCTCTGAAAGCAGGATTTAACTTATTCTGCTGGCGAGATGCTCTGTGAAGAGATTTTTCTAAATCCTCCTGAAAAAATTCCAGGATCAGAAGAATTATAACCGTGATAGCTACACTAAACAGAACAATGATTTACATCAACAAGGAAATCTTTTGTCACTAACCTTTCTAAAGAAAACTGGACGATAGCTTTTGTTTTGGCTTCTCAGTACCAAACTCCTTGACTGAAATTCAAATGTACACAGTTTTGAGAATTAACATTGAAATCACCAGGGCCGAAATTAAAGGCCAATCAGAAAATTTGTGAATTTAAAGACCGTAAGTAAGATCTTAACTCAGAATATGCAGTAAATTTTGAACTATGTCCAATATATCTAATACATTGGCAACCAAATTTGAGTTTGATGAAATAAAATTTAAGAATACCAAGTCTGTTCCCAAATTGAAAATTCTTCTATTTGAAGTGGGTCTTTTTATTTTAGTTTATCTTATTAATTACAGGGAGGGAGAGACACTTGAAGAGACTAAAGCATGACAAAATGGAAAAGACATAAACATTAAAGAAACAAATGCTTTATTATTTAATGCAGCTAAGAATAATTTATTGGTCTACATTATTGTATCAAGAGTTGACTAACTATCTTATAGACTTATAGGAGCCAAGATCAGGAAACCCTTGTGACCATACACTTAACCTTGAAAGAATCAAGAATAAAATAGGAAATAGCAATGATAAATGCTCTTATGTGTTTGGTCTATGAGATTAAAGTAAAAAGATGTATCATGGATATACTCATGTCGAACATGAGATATATCATGAGTGACATTCCATAGGATTAGTGAATTTATCCTAATCATCAGAATTTTTCCTATGTGTACATTGAGATTGAATTTTCTCATCCTTGCCATGAGAAATTATCTCATGTGATAGTCCATACTGCTAAAAATGTGTATGCTCCTACTTGTCTAAAAGAAACCCATAGATTTACTTAAAGGCTCCTCTGAACACTCAAAAAAAACATAATGCTCTAATTGAAGAACTCATAATATAATAGCCCAAAATGGGGCCAAGTAAACAAAAAATACACGAGATCTCCTAGCCAATAAATCGGGTTCCATTTCTTCATGGCCAATTTTTTTGTTACCTTAAGGTCAAATCAATCTTAGTTTTTAATGATAACAAACACACTCATATTAAATTCACACAATTTTGTTTTTTATTGGACTAATACACAACATTGAGCTCAAAGACTATGAAGCATTTCAAGGTGTTGGATTTCACATCAAAGACTATTAACTTTTCACATAAAAAAAGAAGTTCCAGTTTGGTGCAAAATGAAATTTATATTTAAGCACTATTAATGGCAATCGTTTTAGACTTTCTAAAATAACCCTCCATTTCATGTTTTTCACACTATTTGAGCTTTCTATACATCCTAATCATTTTATATACGTGAAAAATAAAAAAACTTTGAGCTTTAACTTGAGAATCATACATTAAGCTATAAATTTGCTATATCAATCTATTGAGTAGGTTTGTTATTTACTCCATTTTGTACTTTAAAAAATGAGTAAAATAGATATAAAAGCTACACAGTAAGTGGAGGAGGGGATGTTGACTGCATAGGAAAGAAGATATCATAAACTATTTTAGAGAAACCTAAAACTAATTTCTTTAGAATCTTCAGTCTTCTTATCAGGTGTGTCAGGAAAAAACAGGAAAGGACCCATAATTAGCATAATCAGAAATTGCAAGTGGAAAACAACTGTGCAAAGAACTATTGTACATGGAACTATCTGGGGGGATGGAGGATGAAAGTCACAGAGACCTTAAGAGACATTAATAAAGATGAGAACAATTTTGAAAGACTGTACAAAAATTCCAGTCAGCTCGTAATGGAGATATATAGAACCTAACAGGAATAAATCATGTGCAAATTGTGTTAAGATGGTATAAGTAGGTTCGTGAAACAAGAAAATGGTGCGCAAGGGGTACAATGCTAATTGATGAATGGGAAAGACATCCAGAAAGCACTTGAGCACTAATTCAAGAGATCCCACAGACTATTGCACTTCCAAGATAGCAAAGCAGTATATCAACTGTAGCGTGAGGTAAGCAAAAAGAACGGTTTTGAAAAGATACATGCTCAATTAATTAAACGATTCCCTAATGTGAATAGTAGAAAAGAACAATCCGTAAAGAAAGATTGAGAGGAAATTCAATGCCTACCATGTCTAAGGTGAATATCTTGCAAAGAAAATAGATGTGGTCGATTCATAGAGATACACGAGGACACGATTGATAGGTTCTGTCCAGAGGAAGCTAAAATCAAGGTGAAGGAAACTCATACCGGGTTCATTTCGATTGTCAATAGTTTGAAAGAAAGATGAGGAATATGGAAAGTGGCAATAAGAGGAAGTTATAACTAGTAGTAGCACAAACGCTTCAAGTACAATAAAAGATGTTGAAGAAGTCAGGATTCAAAAACAAGTAGCAGTAGAAGGGAAGAAAATGAGGCCAAGGAAAGTGACCCCAAGATGATCAATGTATTAGATAATAGTATTGGTGAAGTTCTCTATTTCCATCAAAACTCAATCCACTATAGCCAAGAGTGGTGACTGACTGGGGTTTATGGGCCCAACCCACTGAACTGGATGAGATTTAAAAGCAGCTAGTTGGTCTCTATGTCTTATGCAGTCCGGACTTGTGTAAAGGGGTAATCTTAACGCTGTAAATTTTCTACTCAAGAAAAATCTACAGGGAGAAGATTTCCCAGTGTATGAGGGCTTTCGCTACATTAAGATAGATCAAGCCTTGAAGATAGAACTTACCTGGTCCAGCAAAAGAAAAAAACCTACCTGCTAAAGATTTAATAGGGTTCTTTTTTCTTCTTGGGAAGAGAGGGGATGTTTCATTAGACAGGAAGCACTTCCTAGAATGACTTTTGATTACTGTCCCATTCTTTTAGATTCTAATGTTCTGGTTTACGGTCCAGTGCCTTTCAGATATGAGACAATATAGCTTACACAGTGACAAATCATCAATTCAAGCATCGAGTTCAAGCTAGGTGGAATGCATAGCATGATAAAAGGTTTTGAGAACACATTTATATGAAAATTTGCTATTATTAAGACATAGTTGAATAGGCAAAATAAGGAAGTGTTCGGTTACAAAGGGAATTGAAAACAGAACTCCAGACATTGATGCTATGGAAGAGATGGGATTGATGAATGAGGATCATAGCAAAGAGAAGTAAAACCACAGTTAAATTGGAGAAGCTAGATACTAGGGATGGAGTAATGTGGAGGCAAAAAGCTAAGGCTTTATGGGTTAAAGAGGAGGATATCGACACTAGAATGTTTCAAGAAATGGCCAATGGGAGAATAAGCAAAATTTTCCCCCATGGACTTGACACAAATGAGGGCAATATTCTTGAGGTAGACAACAGACTTGAAGACTTAGCTATTTTGTTAATCTATATTGTAAAGCAAGTTTAGCCAGACCAAGAATTCAAAGCCTTAATTGGGATCCCATCAGGGAGGACCATACAACCTGGCTAAAGAAAGAATTCAAGGAGAACGAAAAACCCATTCTGGAGTGTTGTCTAGAGAAAGCATCAGGTCTAAACAAGTATTCCACGCATTCTTACAAAAATTGTGGGAATATAATTAAGGGATATTTGATGAAGGTTTTTGAATTATTTCAGGAAGTAATCAATACTTTTCTAAAAATAATACTATATATACAAACTGACATGGAAAAATTGAATGTGAGAGTATATATGATAAATCAATTCATTAAGATATTCAATAACGAGGATGAGAAATTGACAATAAAAAAGAATGTCACATCGGACTATACACATGAATTGTATACCTAGTTTGTAGTGTAGCATTCCTCAATCTTTTTATACCCAAAAACTAATTAATTAAATTGAAATTTTAAACCAGGACAAAAGAAACATAATTAATCATGTTAAAAAATCTTAAAATTTTCTTAGGTTTCCATTTATTTTACAGCACAAAGCCTCAGCCACAACTTTACCAACCAATATTAGCTTATAGTCATCCTACTTATCTGTATCATAAAATATCATTCCCCCATATTAAAGTTCTAATATTTTCAAGAGGTCAAGTCAATGAATGGATTTCAATGCAATGTTTAATGAACATTTCATCTTAAAAAATTCATTTCAAATAAAAGTCAACTTAAGACTTCTTAATTCTGGTAGATAGTTTCTAGCACTAAGTTTCATGACTCTAGATAACCTAGTTTATGGGCGAGTAGATATGTAACATCATTGCCCATTCAAAGATCCCAAATGAGCAAACACTATTGGGCTCATATGAGCCCTTCTTACCTATGCAATCTTAAGAAATACCTTATACTACAAATTGCATGTCTTTCCTTAGATCATAAACATAGTTCTTTACCTAGTTTAAGCTGCCTTCATTGTTGTTTTATAATACCAATAACTTCAAAAATATACCGAATAATCCCAATTCCTAATAATTCCAACGCTTGCCAATATCTATCACAATTTTCATAACTTTTATTTGTTTTTCCATAATAATTCATTGAAACTAGAAGAAGGAAGAATCAATTCCTTTATAAAATCAATGTTCATTTACATAATTTCTAAAATGTCATGCAACATTCTTTATTCAACAAAGACACATGTGGCGCAAACGTGCAATCAAACTCAGCAGTGCTAAGAAAGAACCTGGAAAACTGGTACCCCAGAGAAGCCATCCTCTGAAAATCCAGCTTTTTCCCTTTCCTAAATAAAGGGAAAAATAAACAAATGAGTATAGAATTACTAGCTCAAGAAAACTTACAATGATGAGATTATTATGTAATATAGCCCTTGAAATCAGTGCAATAGAAATTTTTTAACTGAAGCATACAATTATAAAAGCAAGAACCCTATGACCATGAGAGAGAACATCCAGAGAGCCAGGCTTGTAATAAAATAAAATGCTCAGCTCGCTGGGTTTAGTTTTATGGTTTATAATGGAATCAAGATTGTGCAAACAATTAGATCATGTAAAACAAATTCACAAAAAAAAAAAAAATGGAGAGAAAGATATTTATTGAACATAAATTTATCACAGCAACAAATAGTTTCCCTTTTATACTATAATTAAAAACGATAAACTAATGAATATATCAATTTCATTTCATTTACTTTACTTGCCCTGAATTCAAACTACTACAAAAAAGATATGGGTATAACTATTTCTTAGCAAGGAGCATTGATGTTTAGACAAATGCAATAAAAACTTGTCCTAATTTCTTTTGTTTTCTTATTGCATTTTATCCCACAAACATTTAAGAGACTGAACAGAATCCCAAACAATATCTTTAGCAGGAACTACAGCCTTTGCCCCTTCATGGACAGCAACACCTAATAAATACCATTGAAGCAGAGGCCCCGAAAAAATTGATATTGAACCATCGTTTACAGTCACGATTACAAGAATACGCCCAAAAACCCTAAATCAAACAACTCCGATTCAAAAACCGTAATCTGCCCTAAGAATACTCATCTTGGAAATTCCTATACCAAGAACACAGAAGTTCTTCCCTTGACGATTAACCCAAAACCACTCAAGATACCCACACATTACAACTGAAATCAGCCCAGAAAATTAAGAACCCTAACAGATCGAAGAACACGAAACACAAGCCTCTCTCTTGCGTTTTCTGCAGTTTACGCAAAGACTCAATCCTTTATAATGTTGATTTGTGGCTTGTTTTTCATCTGTTTGATTTTCTCTGAATCACGCGTCAGGAACCTCTGGAGCTATCTCAAAACGATACCGTTCCACTAATACTCAATACGACGTCGTTTCAGCATTCACTCACAACAATAAGTAAGGACTTTTCAATTCTGGAAACTTAAAAGGTTTAAAATGTGAATGCAGTTATACACTAGAGTAGATAATACATAGTGAATAAAGATGAGAAAGAAAACTAGTTTTAGTAACTCTCTTTTATTTTCCCAGATGGTTTCGTTAATAAATATTGGTTTCTGTTGCACTTTTTCAATGCAACAGGTTTTACCAATTTTAGCAAATTTTTAGAGAATCTGGCCTTAGTGTGTTCTCATATCTTGTTCTCCTAATTGGTTGTTAACCTTAGTTTTTTTTCTTTCATCTAAGTTTAGTTTTGAATTGGCTCGTCTCCTTGGGCAGTCATGCAAATATCAGGAACTACAGTAACAGTACCATGTTCATTTTGGTTGAAATGACCATATAATCAAGGTGCAGAGGGCTTGGTACAACTCACATGATATATGGATTTTAGCAAAAGATGAGATATAACAGGTCTTTATCCACTACTTTTCCTTCATTATGATAATACATTTTTAGCGCTTTGAATTGAAAAATTCAACTGTTTTATCATTTGTAGATGTGGTATCCAGTGTAATGTGACTTGAGTGTAGATGTTTACCGAAGATGCTATTTCTTGTAGCTTACATGAATAAGAATAGAATATGCCACATTGGCCTTGACGCTTGTTGATGGTCTAGTTTTGAATTTAGAGAACAAGATAATATTTGAAATTTCATGGAGAGCTGTCTGAAAAACTTTCATTGTCAAGTCTAATGACTGTTAGAAAATGACTTTTACTACTTGACATAATCCTTGAGAAAATTGCTAAAATGATTGTATATTCTCCATCATATTGAATTGATGTCAGCTTGGGATGGTTTTGAGATTGAGAAAATTGAACAGGCTTGTATATATTGCAATCATATTGAATTGACATAATGTTTATGTCAGCTTGGGAGCTGTGGGTGCTTAGTTAATGCCAGGTAGTTCAGGTGCAGTTAGGAAGAATAGAATTAGATAGGTACAGCGAGCATCTGAAAATGGTAAGACAGATTAATGAAGGTTGATAGCTGCAGCAAGAATCAAATTTTGTTTGCTGAATTTAAATATAATATAATTGGAGATGTCCTTTTGTACATCTGCTTTCATGCAAATATCAATGTATCAAGAATTGCAGTAACGGTTTGATGTGTAGCAGTCAGTTGTTCGAAAGGAAACATGGTTGAAAACTTGAAATAGGGTGCAAGGGAAGGCTTGGTACAACTCGCATGACAAGATTTTAGCAAAAGATGAGATATCAAATAGGTATGCTATAGCCATCAGTTCTTTCGGTCAGGTTTTACGGGAGGTTTCTACCATATTTTAAACTTGTAGGGTTACTTTGTGATTTTTTATGGTGTTTATGAAATATTTCAAATCTTTAGGAAATAATTCGTACTTTTTTTGCTTTTTAATAAATTAAAATTTGGGGATATTTTTGTAATAGACTAAAACTTACAGGACTAATTAATTTTTGTCCAACTTACCAATCCAACTAGTTGGATCGATCGACCTGTGACTCGATCAGCTTGCAACTCACAACGGATCGAGTTTTAAAACAATGGTCTCACATCTAAAAGTGGCAACGTTGACCCCCATTAGCCAATATAACTAGGATGACAATTTTCAAACTATTTCTCCAATTTTTGAAACTGAGTGAGACAAAGAGTTAAGGGATTGTTTAGGTTAAGCCAGGATTAAGGGATCAAGATTGTCTCTGATTTGAGCTTTTACTTAACAAAATACACCGCTGTGTGATGGTGGTTTGTAAAAAAAAAATAAAAACATGATATAAACTTACCCGCAATGCTATAAATGTACATGTCACAGATTTTTAAAAGCTCCTAGAGCTTAGAGTAGGAGAGGATCCTAATTCGGATTAAAGAGGCAAACATATTTTAGATTCCATCAACTGAAATTCGAAATGAGGTCAACAGATAAAGATGTAACAGTCTTGGAATCTATTAGGTAGATATTCATGTTTCTCCAAATACACTTTGACATAGGATCTTAAAGATCTCCTAAAATATTGTCCCATCAATCAGAATTTCTTGCTACGTTTAACTTATTAAAATTCCGTTCTTATTATCATCATTTTAGGCTTAAGTTAGGTTGTTGATTGTCTTGATTTAAGGAGTCTAGTTTGCATAATTTATTCCTTTCCTTATTTCAGTTTGTAAGCTCTATCCTATAAAAGAGGATTACTATGAACCTTATAAGGCACTTTTGGTGAAATATAAAATCTCTCTTTGAGAGTTTTTTCCTGTGGATTCAAGGAATTTTGGTGGATTCCAGAGTTATTTACCTAATGGATTCTAGGAGCGTTAGCGTCAAAACAATATTCTGACCCACTCTTGCTTTCGTCTGTGTCAAGTGGTATCAAAGCTCTTTAGTATCCTGGTATGGGAGACATCAGCAACCTAACTAAGCCTGAATGAGATAATAAGAAGGGAATTGTAATAGCTTCACGTAGCAAAAATTCCGCACTGATTGGGACAGTAATTGCAGGAGATCTTCAGAGATCCTACATCACCTTTCAAGGAGAATTAAAATACAACACCTAGCACCGAACCCATGAACCAAATTAGCTTTAAGTCATAACCATGATATATTTACATGTTAATAATATTGCACAATAAAGTTTATATACAATATGATATAGCACAAAATAAATGAAAACATGAAACTCAAAAAGTCACTATATAACGGGGTGAATGGTGTAACAATAAAAGATTGAATAGCAAATAAGCTTCGATACAAGAATTTGTATGTATAATATTACTTTTATATATAAATCCCAATCAGATAAAGAAGGATAAGGTAATGTATAACATCATCAAAATCTAACAAAACTAAACGGTTGATATGGTACAAGTTTTGCACTAGTAATTTCTAATTAACATCAAATTTAATCCACAACTTTAGAATGTCTTCATTTATATGATTAGCAGTAATGACAAAAGATAAAATTGCAAAAGACAAGAATTGATAAAAATTTGAGAATTTAGTCTGAAAATATCATCACCAAGCCTCTCCAGTTGCCTATGGCTGGGTGGGGACTGTTGAACATCAAACCCAGGAGGGATGAAAATAACATCATTCCATGTTGAATATTACTCTCCTGCAAAGTATTTTATTTATGTTTTAGCTTTAAATGAAATATATACTGATTCCTTGCCCGATTTGAAAATGAGGAAACAATATGAATAGAAGAGCAACATACGCTTCTTACCTTCATCCCTTAATTATTTCCTCGAAAACAGCAACCTACATAATTTAAAAATCAATAAATTCACAAGTAAAGCTTCACCAACTAAGGTCAAAATATCCATACCTGATATCACCCTCTCTGAAAGCAGGATTTAACTTATTCTGCTGGCGAGATGCTCTGTGAAGAGATTTTTCTAAATCCTCCTGAAAAATTCCAGGCAGAAGAATTATAACCGTGATAGCTACACTAAACAGAACAATGATTTACATCAACAAGGAATCTTTTGTCACTAACCTTTCTAAAGAAAACTGGACGATAGCTTTGTTTTGGCTTCTCAGTACCAAACTCCTTGACTGAAATTCAAATGTACACCGTTTTGAGATTAACATTGAAATCACCAGGGCCGAAATAAAGGCCAATCAGAAAATTTGTGAATTTAAGACTCTAAGTAAGATCTTAACTCAGAATTGCAGTAATTTTGAACTATGTCCATATACTAATACATTGGCAACCAAATTTGAGTTTGATGAAATAAAATTTAGAATACCGTCTGTTCCCAAATTGAAAATTCTTCTATTTGAAGTGGGTCTTTTATTTTAGTTTATCTTATTAATTACAGGGAGGGAGAGACACTTGAAGGACTAAAGCGTGACAAAATGGAAAAGACATAACATTAAAGAAACAAATGCTTTATTATTAATGCAGCTAAGATAATTTATTGGTCTACATTATTGTATCAAGAGTTGACTAACTATCTTATAGACCTATAGGAGCCAAGATCAGGAAACCCTTGTGACCATAACACTTAACCTTGAAAGAATCAAGAATAAAATAGGAAATAGCAATGATAAATGCTCTTATGTGTTTGGTCTATGAGATTAAAGTAAAAAGATGATCATGGATATACTCATGTCGAACATGAGATATATCATGAGTGATATTCCATAGGATTAGGAATTCATCAATTAGAATTTTCCTATGTGTACATAGAGATTGAATTTTCTCATCCTTGCCATGAGAAATTATCTCATGTGATAGTCCATACTGCTAAAAATGTGTATGCTCTACTTGTCTAAAAGAAACCCATAGATTTACTTAAAGGCTCCTCTGAACACTCACAAAAAAAAAAAAAAAAAAATAATGCCTAATTGAAGAACTCATAACATAATAGCCCAAAATAGGGCCAAGGAAACCAAAAATACACGAGATCTCCTAGCCAATAAATGGGTTCCATTTCTTCTTGGCCAATTTTTGTTACCTTAAGGTCAAATCAATCTTAGTTTTTAATATAACAAACACACTCATATTAAATTCACACAATTTTGTTTTTTATTGGACTAATACACAACATTGAGCTCAAAGACTATGAAGCATTTCAAGGTGTTGGATTTCTGATACAACACGTGAAGTGAGGGTTTTTAATAAGAAGCGTGGGAAGAGGCAGCAGGGAATCAATTGTGATAAAGGGAACAACTAAAGTGTGAGAGAAGCAAAAAGGTGGAATCAACAGGTGGCAACAGATAAGAGGCTGAAACTGAAATTCCGTTAGGGAAGGAGGGGAATAAAAGGGAGCAGCAGAGGTAAAAGGCATCAGAGAAGAATTGAGAAAAAGGGGAGGGAGCTGGCCCTCGAAGTCCAGCGTATTAGTTTCATTATTTTTCCTTGCTGTTTGTTAATAAATTCTGGTATTTGGTGTGTATCCATACTTGAATGTAACTCAGATTTTCCAAGAATTACATATTAGAGATTCTGAATGATAGATTATTTACAATCACTGTTTGAGTAACTTGATGTTGGAAAATTGTGGGATTGAGTAAACAAAACAGAGTAGGTTCGCAACAATTTCACATCAAAGACTATTAACTTTCACATCAAAAAGAAGTTCCAGTTTGGTGCAAAATGAAATTTATATTTAAGCACTATTAATGGCAATCGTTTTAGACTTTCTAAAATAACCCTCCATTCATGTTTTTCACACTATTGAGCTTCTATACATCCTAATCATTTTATATACGTGAAAAATAAAAAAACTTTGAGCTTTAACTTGAGAATCATACATTAAGCTATAAATTTGCTATATCAATCTATTGAGTAGGTTTGTTATTTACTCCATTTTGTACTTTAAAAAATGTGAGAAAATAGATAAAAGTAAACAGTAAGTGGAGGGGGGAGTGTGATGCCTAGGAAAGAAGATATCATAAACTATTTTAGAGAAACCTAAAACTAATTTCTTTGAATCTTCGTCTTCTTATCAGGTGTGTCAGGAAAAATAACAGGAAAGGCCCATAATTAGCATAATCAGAAATTGCAAGTGGAAAACAACTGTGCAAAGAACTATTGTACATGGAACTATCTGGGGGGATGGAGGATGAAAGTCCAGAGAGACCTTAAGACATTAATAAAGATGAGAACAATTTTGAAAGACTGTACAAAAATTCCAGCCGCTCGTAATGGTAGATATATAGAACCAAACAGAATAAATCATGTGCCAATTGTGTTAAGAAGGTATAAGTAGGCTTGTGAAACAAGAAAATGGTGCGCAAGGGGTACAATGCTAATTGATGAATGGGAAAGACATCCAGAAAGCACTTGAGCACTAATTCAAGAGATCCCACAGACTATTGCACTTCCAAGATAGCAAAGCAGTATATCAACTGTAGCTTGAGGTAAGAAAAAGAACAGTTTTGAAAAGATACATGCTCAATTAATTAAACGATTCCCTAATGTGAATAGTAGAAAAGAACAATCCGTAAAGAAAGATTGAGAGGAAATTCAATGCCTACCATGTCTAAGGTGAATATTTGCAAAGAAAATAGATGTGGTCGATTCATAGAGATACACGAGGACACGATTGATAGGTCGTCCAAAGGAAGCTAAAATCAGGTGAAGGAAACTCATACCAGGTTCATTTCGATTGTCAATAGTTTGAAAGAAAGGAGGAATAGGAAAGTGGCAATAAGAGGAAGTTATAACTAGTAGTAGCACAAAAGCTTCAAGTACAATAAAGATGTTGAAGAGTCAGGATTCAAAACAAGTAGCGTAGAAGGGAAGCAAATGAGGCCAAGGAAAGACCCCAAGTGATCATGTATTAGATAATAGTATTGGTGAAGTTTCTATTTCCATCAAAACTCAATCCACTATAGCCAAGAGTGGGGGACTGACTGGGGTTTGGGCCAACCCACTGAACGGATGAGATTTAAAAGCAGCTAGTTGGTCTCTATGTCTTATGCAGTCCGGACCGTGTAAAGGGGTATTAACGCTGTAAATTTTCTACTCAAGAAAATATACAGGAGAAGATTTCCCAGTGTATGAGGGCTTTCGCTACATTAAATAGATCACCTTGAAGATAGAACTTACCTGGTCCAGCAAAAGAAAAAACCTACTGCTAAAGATTTAATAGGGTTCTTTTCTTCTTGGGAAGAGAGGGGATGTTTCATTGACAGGAAGCACTTCCTAGAATGATTGTGATACGGCAGCACACCAAAAAAAATCTCAAATGACTTAAACCAGGCTTTCTCCCAAACCACACTTCTTCAGGACATTTAAAGTTTATGGCAGTAGAGAGGCTCCTATTTATCAGATAGGCTGCAGTGGACAAGGCCTCTACCCAAAAGGTATTAGGTAAACCTGAAGTGAACTGCAAGCATCTAACTTTTTCCAGGAGAGTCATATTCATCCTCTCAGCTACTCCATTCTGCTAAGGGGTTCTTCTCACTGTTCTATGTCTTAGGATTCCTTGCTCACTACAAAACTTATCAAATTCAGTGTTACAGTACTCTAATCCATTGTCAGTCCTTAGAGTTTTTACCTTTCTGTCTAGTTGGTTCTCCACTAGGGCTTTCCACTCTTGAAATTTAGACAGGGCCTAGTCTTTAGCTCTAAGGGTGTATATCCACACTTTCCTGCTAAAATCATCTACAATGGACATAAAGTAACTACTGCCCCCATGAGACCTTACTTTCTCAGGCCCCCATAAGTCTGAATGTATGTAGTCTAAGCATCTTTTGGCCAGGTGTATGCCCTTTGGGAAACTGACTCTGTGCTGTTTTCCTAAAATACAGTTCTCACAGAACTCTATGGTTGATACAGTATCATTTCCTAACATGCCCTGGTTACTTAGGATATCTAATCCCCTATGGCCCATATGTCCCATCCTAAGGTGCCATCTTTCAATTACTGACATATTTGAGGTGACTAGGGCTGAACTTAGACAATTAGAATAATATTCTCCACATAGGATGTATAACCCATTCCTTTTTTCTCCTTTCAGGATAAGATTTTGGTTTCTATACACATTCAGCCACCCATTTTCGGCTCTGTAACAACACCCTTCCTCATCTGAGGTTCCTAAGGATATGAGGTTCCTTTTGAGTTCTGGAATGTACCTAACATTGGTGAGTTTTATTATTTTCCCACTACAAGTCTAAGGGTTATGCTACCTTTACCTTTAACCCTACAGGCATTGTTATTCCCAATGAAAACAGTTTCCCTATCATATTCCTCAAAGTCTTGAAACCAGTCCCTTTTGGGGCTCATATGGAATGAGCACCCAGAGTCTAACACCCACTCTTTTGTATTGTCAGAAACAAAGACAGTAAGCACCTCTGTTTCTTCAACTAAGTGTTTGGTTGAGGCTAGGTTACTCTCTGTGTTTCCCTGTTTTTATTTCTTAAGCCATTCAAAGCAATTCTTCTTCAGATGACCAGTTTTATTACAGAAGAAGCATTTTCTTGACTCTGCCTTATGCTTATTGTTCCATTTATCCCGTTTCTTATTTTTGGACCCCTGGCTAGGTTGACTTCCTTTACCAGATTGAAAGATGTCTAGTTTTCCCCTAACTAACAGGTTACTCCCATTTCGTTTTTGGACCTTTAACTCAAGTTCTCTAGCCTTAAGACCAGCCACAATCAATTCAACACTAGGGACAGTACCGGAGTAATGAAGTGCATTCTTAACTACAAGATAATCCTCAGTAATGGCGTTTAGCAGTATCATGGCTAAACTAGTTTCTCCTAATTCCTGATCTGTGCCCTTTAAAATTAAGGTTATTTTGAGGAATTCATCTAGGTTCTCCTCTATTGTCTTGTTACTATCCATTTTATATGAAAAAAGAGCACCCTTAAGAAATGCTAAATTTGGTGCAGATTGAAGAGCATACAAAGTTTTGAGTTTACCCCATAATACCAAAGGAGTTTCGATTCCATCAACCTTCCTCAGTACGCTGTCTGAGAGGTTCATCACGATCAGATTATAGGCTGCTTCGTCAATCTCCTCCTTCTCCTTCAATTTCTCCTCGGGCCATTTCTTTGGATCCTTCTCCAATGCAAGACCAACTTTATTGTGTGAAAGCATAGCTTTCATTTTCTTCTTCTAGCTCTCGAAATCGATCTTGCCATCGTATTGGGAGATCTCCATACGGGTAACGCTCATCGTACTGTAACAGCAGGGCAGGATAGTCTAAGGTGTAAGTGGTGTTGTTATACTAGAGGTCGTCAAGTACTGTCAGGCAGTTTTTAAGGCGATTACTGGTTTCCAGCCAAGATACACTTAAACTTGGCAGATAAGACGGAAGTGAACAGTACTGGTACAACCCCTAGGCAATAACCAAGATTTCTCTCCCTGACTCATGTTTGTGATCTAATATCATGAATTAACCCCAAGACTCAGCAAGATCCGAAGTCCTAAAGCTCTAGGAACCTTTAGATCGAAAAACCCCCAAAATCTGACAAACCCTAATTTTCGAATTCGTCAAGAATTAATCGATTTCTAAACCTAGATACACCTTAGAACTTTGGCTTTGATACCACTGTTATGTAATCAACCAAGAAACAATCACAAACCATAAAGAAAAACAAGAAAAACACAACCAATCAACACTGGATTTTACCGTGGTTCACTTGCCCTATTTGAGCAAGCTACATCCACGTTGAACTCCGGAAAAGGGAGTTCGCTGCACTATGATTATTGAACCATCGTTTACAGTCACGATTACAAGAATACGCCCAAAAACCCTAAATCAAACAACTCCGATTCAAACCCGTAATCTGCCCTAAGAATACTCTATCTTGGAAATTCCTATACCAAGAACACAGAAGTTCTTCCCTTGACTGATTAACCCAAAACCACTCAAGATACCCACACATTACAACTGAAATCAGACCCAGAAAATTAAGAACCCTAACAGATCGAAGAACACGAAACACAAGCTCTCTCTCTTGCGTTTTGATCTGCAGTTTACGCAAAGACTCAATCCTTTTATAATGTTGATTTGTGGCTTGTTTTCATCTGTTGGATTTTCTCTGAATCAACGGTCAGGAACATCTTGGAGCTATCTCAAAACGATACCGTTCCACTAATACTCAATACGACGTCGTTTCAGCATTCACTCACAACAATAAGTAAGGACTTCTTTTCAATTCTGGAAACTTAAAAGGTTTAAAATGTGAATGCAGTTATTATACACTAGAGTAGATAATACATAGTGAATAAAGATGAGAAAAGAAAACTAGTTTTAGTAACTCTCTTTTATTTTCCCAGATGGTTTTTCGTTTAATAAATATTGGTTTCTGTTGTCACTTTTTCAATGCAACAGGGTTTTACCAATTTTAGCAAATTTTATAGAGAATCTGGCCTTAGTGTGTTCTCATATCTTGTTCTCCTAATTGGTTGTTTAACCTTAGTTTTTTTTCTTTCATCTAAGTTTAGTTTTGAATTGGCTCGTCTCCTTGGGCAGTCATGCAAATATCAGGAACTACAGTAACAGTACCATGTCTCATTTTGGTTGAAATGACCATATAATCAAGGTGCAAGGGAGGGCTTGGTACAACTCACATGATATATGGATTTTAGCAAAAGATGAGATATAACAGTTCTTTATCCACTACTTTTTTCCTTCATTATGATAATACATTTTTTTAGCGCTTTGAATTGAAAAATTCAACTGTTTTATCATTTGTAGATGTGAGTATCCAGTGTAATGTGACTTGAGTGTAGATGTTTACCGAAGATGCTATTTCTTGTAGCTTACATGAAATAAGAAATAGGAATATGCCACATTGGCCTTGACGCTTGTTGATGGTCTATGTTTGAATTTAGATGAACAAGATAATATTTGAAATTTCATGGAGAGCTGTCTGAAAAACTTTCATTGTCAAGGCTCTAATGACTGTTAGAAAAATGACTTTTACTACTTGACATAATCCTTGAGAAAATTGCTAATAATGACTTGTATATTACTCCAATCATATTGAATTGATGTCAGCTTGGGATGGTTTTGAGATTGAGAAAATTGCTAACAATGGCTTGTATATTATTGCAATCATATTGAATTGACATAATAGTTTTTTATGTCAGCTTGGGAGCTGTGGGTGCTTAGTTAATGCCAGGTAGTTCAGGTGCATTGTTAGGGAAGAATAGAATTAGATAGGTACATGCGAGCATCTGAAAATGGTAATGAAGGTTGATAGCTGCAGCAAGAATCAAATTTTGTTTGCTGAATTTAAATATATATTATAATTGGAGATGCTCCTTTTTGTACATCTGCTTTCATGCAAATATCAATGTATCAAGAATTGCAGTAACGGTTTGAATGTGTAGCAGTCAGTCTTGGTTCGAAAAGGAAACATGGTTGAAAACTTGAAATAGGGTGCAAGGGAAGGCTTGGTACAACTCGCATGACATAGATTTTAGCAAAAGATGAGATATCAAATAGGTATGCTATAGCCATCAGTTCTTTCGGTTCAGGTTTTACGGGAGTTTCTACCATATTTTAAACTTGTAGGGATTACTTTGTGATTTTTTAATGGTGTTTATGAAATATTTCAAATCTTTAGGAAATAATTCGTACTTTTTTTAGCATTTTTTAAATAAATTAAAATTTTGGGGATATTTTTGTAATAGACTAAAACTTACAGGACTAATTATATTTTTTGTCCAACTTACCAATCCAACTAGTTGGATCGATCACCTTGCCAACTCAACTCTCACAACGGATCGAGTTTTAAAACAATGGTCTCACATCTAAAAGTGGCAACATGTTGACCCCCATTAGCCAATATAACTAGGATGACAAATTTTCAAACCTTATTCTCTCTAATTTTTGAAACTGTGTGAGACAAAGAGTTAAGGGATTGTTTTAGGTTAAGCCATGGATTAAAGGGATCAAGATTGTCTCTTGATTTGAGCTTTTACTTTAACAAAATACACCGCTGTGATTGGTGGTTTGTAAAAAAAAATAAAAACATGATATAAATCTTACCCGCAATGCTTATAAATGTACATGTCACTAGATTTTTAAAAGCTCATAAGAGCTTAGAGTAGGAGAGGATCCTAATTCGGATTAAAGAGGCAAAACATATTTTAGATTCCATCAACTGAAATTCGAAATGAGGTCAACAGATAAAGATGTAACAGCCTTGGAATCTATTAGATAGATCTTCATGTTTCTCCAAATTACCTTTTGACATAGGATCTCTAAAGATCTCCTAAAATTATTGTCCTCAATCAATCAGAATTTCTTGCTACGTTTAACTTATTAAAATTCCGTTCTTATTATCATCATTTTAGGCTTAAGTTAGGTTGTTGATTGTCTTGATTTAAGGAGTCTAGTTTGCATAATTTTATTCCTTTCCTTATTTCAGTTTGTAAGCTCTTTATCCTATAAAAGAGGATTACTATGAACCTTATAAGGCACTTTTGGTGAAATATAAAATCTCTCTTTGAGAGTTTCTTTCCCTTGTGGATTCAAGGAATTTTGGTGGATTCCAAAGTTAATTTACCCTAACGGATTCTAGGAGCGTTAGCGTTAGAACAATATCTGGCCCACTCTTGCTTTCGTCTGTGTCAAGTGGTATCAGAGCTCTTTAGTATCCTGGTATGGGAGACAATCAGCAACCTAACTTAAGCCTGAAATGATGATAATAAGAAGGGAATTGTAATAGCTTCAACGTAGCAAAAAATTCCGCACTGATTGAGGACAGTAATTGCAGGAGATCTTCAGAGATCCTACATCACCTTTCAAGGAGAATTAAAAGACAACACCTAGCACCGAACCCATGAACCAAATTAGCTTTAAGTCATAACCATGATATATTTACATGTTAATAATATTGCACTAATAAAGTTTATATACAATATGATATAGCACAAAATAAATGAAAACATGAAACTCAAAAAGTCACTATATTAACAAGGGTGAATGGTGTAAGAATAAAAGATTGAATAGCAAATAAGCTTCGATACAAGAATTTGTATGTATAATATTACTTTTTATATATAAATCTCCAATCAGATAAAGAAGTAGATAAGGGTAATGTATAACATCATCAAAATCTAACAAAACTAAACGGTTGATATGGTACAAGTTTTGCACTAGTAATTTCTAATTAACATCAAATTTAATCCACAACTTTAGAAATGTCTTCATTTATATGATTAGCAGTAATGACAAAAGATAAAATTGCAAAAGACAAGAATTGCATAAAAATTTGAGAATTTAGTCTGAAAATATCATCACCTAAGCCTCTCCAGTTGCCTATGGCTGGGTGGGGACTGTTGAAACATCAAACCCAGGAGGGATGAAAATAACATCATTCCATGTTGAATTATTACTCTCCTGCAAAAGTATTTTATTTATGTTTTAGCTTTAAATGAAATATATACTTGATTCCTTGCCCAGATTTGAAAATGAGGAAACAATATGAATAGAAGAGCAACATACGCTTCTTACCTTCATCCCCTTAATTATTTCCTCGAAAACAGCAACCTACATAATTTAAAAAATCAATAAATTCACAAGTAAAGCTTCACCAACATAAGGTCAAAAATATCCATACCTGAATATCACCCTCTCTGAAAGCAGGATTTAACTTATTCTGCTGGCGAGATGCTCTGTGAAGAGATTTTTCTAAATCCTCCTGAAAAAATTCCAGGATCAGAAGAATTATAACCGTGATAGCTACACTAAACAGAACAATGATTTACATCAACAAGGAAATCTTTTGTCACTAACCTTTCTAAAGAAAACTGGACGATAGCTTTTGTTTTGGCTTCTCAGTACCAAACTCCTTGACTGAAATTCAAATGTACACAGTTTTGAGAATTAACATTGAAATCACCAGGGCCGAAATTAAAGGCCAATCAGAAAATTTGTGAATTTAAAGACCGTAAGTAAGATCTTAACTCAGAATATGCAGTAAATTTTGAACTATGTCCAATATATCTAATACATTGGCAACCAAATTTGAGTTTGATGAAATAAAATTTAAGAATACCAAGTCTGTTCCCAAATTGAAAATTCTTCTATTTGAAGTGGGTCTTTTTATTTTAGTTTATCTTATTAATTACAGGGAGGGAGAGACACACTTGAAGAGACTAAAGCGTGACAAAATGGAAAAGACATAAACATTAAAGAAACAAATGCTTTATTATTTAATGCAGCTAAGAATAATTTATTGGTCTACATTATTGTATCAAGAGTTGACTAACTATCTTATAGACCTATAGGAGCCAAGATCAGGAAACCCTTGTGACCATACACTTAACCTTGAAAGAATCAAGAATAAAATAGGAAATAGCAATGATAAATGCTCTTATGTGTTTGGTCTATGAGATTAAAGTAAAAAGATGTATCATGGATATACTCATGTCGAACATGAGATATATCATGAGTGACATTCCATAGGATTAGTGAATTCATCCTAATCATGAGAATTTTTCCTATGTGTACATAGAGATTGAATTTTCTCATCCTTGCCATGAGAAATTATCTCATGTGATAGTCCATACTGCTAAAAATGTGTATGCTCTTACTTGTCTAAAAGAAACCCATAGATTTACTTAAAGGCTCCTCTGAACACTCAAAAAAAAAAAAAAAAACATAATGCCTAATTGAAGAACTCATAACATAATAGCCCAAAATAGGGCCAAGGAAACCAAAAATACACGAGATCTCCTAGCCAATAAATAGGGTTCCATTTCTTCTTGGCCAATTTTTTTGTTACCTTAAGGTCAAATCAATCTTAGTTTTTAATTATAACAAACACACTCATATTAAATTCACACAATTTTGTTTTTTATTGGACTAATACACAACATTGAGCTCAAAGACTATGAAGCATTTCAAGGTGTTGGATTTCTTACATTTGAGTGAAAAATATTTGTTTATGATGGTCCAACCTTGAATCAAATATTTATCTTGTAAATGTACATATATCATTCTTGCCATTGTAATGGTTCAAGAATAGGATGTCTTCCAAGTTATTCTTTGTTCTTTTCTGAAAAATTATCAAACCTTATTGATCCTTTGTCGTTTTCTTTTGCTACTGTTTTATTTTGCATATGTATGTCATGATATTTTCTCATCGTATTTTTGTCATCTTTCGTCTTAGTATTCAAATGGTGGAGTCTTGCACTTGGACTTTAGCATGTTGGAAAGGTGGGACTTATTAATTGTTAAAGTTTTTGGGCAGTGTAACTCTTGAATTTAATTTTAATTTTATGACGCAATGTCTTATGGAATGTTTTTATTTTATTTTTTTTTATGGATTTTAGAGATCTGGATTTCAGGGTTAGGTAGTTGGAAATGTTGGAGTATGGTTCTATATATGGCTTCTAAGTGGAGAGTTGCATAATTATTTGGTATGAGTTTTAAGTCTAATTTACTCGTTGTTGGTGAAGATTGGTTTTACTTGTTTAGATTCCAAAAAGATGGCAATGGCGGGTAAGGAAATTGGACCCAGTGGGATTTCCCTTGTCTTACCATGCTGGAATTTTTGGTGAATTAATTTACTTTTTCCTTTATTCATCATTAACATTCTTTTAACTCATTCCTATGTAACAATACGTCAAAGCATTCATTTATGATTTATTGAAATTGAAAATTTCATCCTCATTATCATGGTAATTACACAACTATATATAGATAAAGTGTACGATAATAGCATATTTTTTGTTTTCATTAAATGTAGTCTCTGTTTGTCTCATTGATTTCTTTTTTCACTAACACTTTGGTTCATCTGACTCTAGAAAATCATTATTATGGAATCCTTTTGCGACTTTTATGGTTTGTTGTCATGATGATGATTTGGGCAATCAATTTTTTCTATAATTGAACATAATATAATCAGTGAGGACTTCTTTTTAATTCTGGAAACTTAAAAGTTTCACAATGTGATTGCAATTGTTATACTCTAGAGTAGATAATTCATAGTGAATAAAGATGAGAAAAGAAAATTAGTTAAGTAACTCTAAATATTGGTTTCTGGTGTCACTTTTTCAATGCAACAGGGTTTTACCAATTTTAGCAAATTTCATGGAGAATACTGCAGCAACTGTTTGAGTTTGTAGCAGCCAGTCTTGGTTCGAACAGGAAACACATGGTGACCATGTCTTGTTTTGGTTAAAATGACCATATAATCAGGGTGCAAGGGAGGGCCTAGTACAACTCGCATGACATAGATTTTAGCAAAAGATGAGATATCAAATAGGTATGCTATAGCTATCAGTTCTTTATCCACTACTTTTTTCCTTCATTATGATAGTACGATCTTTTAGCGCTTCGAATTGAAAAATTCAGTTGTTTTATCATTTGTAGATGTGAGTATGCAGTGTGATGTGACTTAAGTGTAGGCGTTTACCATATCTACCGAAGATGCTATTTTTAGTAGCTTACATGAAATAAAAAATAGGAATATGCCACATTGGCATTGACGCTTGCTGATGGTCTATTTTTGAATTTAGATGAACAAGATAATATTTGAAATTTCATTTTTGCTGTCATGGAGAGCTGTCTAAAAAACTTTCAAGGTCGAGGCTGTAATGAACAGTAATGACTGTTAGAAAAATTACTTTCACTATTTGACATAATTCTTGAGAAAAATGCTAATAATGGCTTGTATATTACTCCAATCATATTGAATTGATATAATAGTTATTTTATGCCAGCTTGGGATGGTTTTGAGATTGAGAAAAGTGCTAATAATGGCTTGTATATTACTGTAATCATATTGAATTGATATAATAGTTTTTTATATCAGCTTAGGATAGTTTTGAGCTGATAGGTGCTTAGTTAATGCCAGAGAGTTCAGGCGCATTGTTAGGGAAGAATAGAATTAGATAGGGACATGTGAGCTGCTAATTATAACACTTGTTAGAGCATTTGAAAATGGTAAGACAGGTTAGTGACGGTTAATAGCTGTTGCAAGGATCTAATTTTGTTTGCCGAATTGAAATATGTAATATAGTTGGAGATGCTCCTTTTCCACATGTGCTTTGGTAAGTGAGCATTTATGGTTAACAAAGACTTTGTAATTTTTATTTTTTATTTTATTTTATTTTTTAAAGAAAAAATTTCTATTTATCATAGTGATTTTAGCTGTTTTGTGATTATTGATTTTATTGTTGAAAATTTACAGGAACTAAAATAATCCAAAAGAATAAAGAGGAAATTTGAGGTTTTGCTTTTCTTTCTCGAGTTATGATTTACTGATTTAGGGGCATTGCTAAATTAAGATGTGAAGTTATAATTGTTATGTTTTGGTATATTATAGTTAGAAATTTAATTGAGCTAGAATGGTTTTGATTATAATTATGTTGTCATCAATTCAACTTATATTCTGATTATAATTATTTAGTCATCCGTTCAACTTAAATTCGCTTTATTTTACATGTTTGCAATTAGAAATTTAAATTGGCTAGAATTAATTTGATTATAAGATAAAGTTTTGCAATATGCAATATAAATGGGGTTGATTTCCTTACAAATAATTGTATTTAGTAATTATGTGTATCATAGGAGAAAATTGATGATTTATTTTATTTTCCAATCAGAGTTAGTAATAGAATTTATTTAATTCTTTTATAAATAAGGATTGCATTTATTTTTTCTTTTTGAGATTTGCATGTGAAAATTAATTGTTTTATTTTATTTTTTGTATTATGATGTAACATTAGAATTTCCTATAGGTCAGTGGACTTGACTTCGCTTAGAACTTAAGTCAAGCCAAGTCATAACAGTAAATTATGTATAAAGGCCCATATAGATTTCCTCCCCCATCTCTTGAGGTAAATTATATGGATTTTCTCTTCCTTTCTTTCATTTTAAAGTTCTTTCATATACATTAAGGGGGAGGGGTTTTCTGAGAATATCTAAACCCTAGACGATTGTGATTTTTCATCATGATTTCTTGCTGGATTGTTCATCATGTGATTTGCACAACAAGAAATTTCAAGGTCTGTTAACAGTGTAGTTATTTTTTTATTTTTTATTTATTTTTTGTCTTCTTTTAAAGCAATAAATCTCAAGAATCTGTTTCTTGAGGGAGAAACGAGTTTAACCTCTCATGTAGACAAAGAGAGTGATGTTAGTTGTAAATGAATTATTTCTTTAATCAAATTCGCACTTCTTGAAATAAATATACTGTTTTTGTATATATTTGTCATGATATTTTCTCATCCTATTTTTTGTCCTCTATTGGTGGAGTCTTGCACACTTGGACTTAAGCACGTTGGAAAGGAGAAATCTAATTGAAATGCTTGGTTCAAGTGTTTAGTAATTTGTTAGATCTTTTGGATAGTGTAACTCTTGAATTTAATTTTATGATGCAGTATCTTATGAATTGTTCTTCTTATTTATTTACTTTTTTACATGGATTTAAGTTTGTCTGATATTATTGAGTTGGAAATCTGCACATCAGGATAGTGATTAATGTTGGATTATGGTTCTAGATTGTTGTTTTTTTATTTCATTGATTTTAACCTATTTGTTTCACTGATTCTCTTTCCTGTAATTTTTTGGTTAAGTTGACTCTGGAAAATTATCATTGGAGTCCTTTTGCAACTTTTACGGTGTATTTATATTTGTTTTATGTGCTGGTATTTGTTTTTTATGGGATTGAAATGTTTCTGGTTGTGATTTTAAATATATTACTATTGGAGAAAATAATTTGGTGTGCATCCTTTCTATATGTTTATTAGGTTTAGATTTTTGTTGATGAGGGGAATGCCAAAATTACGAATCTTGCATGTTAGTAGAATTTATTAAATCAATGGTTTTTTTAAAGATTTAGCATTGTTGCTTTTACATTGTCTTGGTAACTAAAGGAAACGCAAGGATCATGTGTTTGTTTCAAAAGGATATCAAAAGAAAAATTTGAGAAAAATGTAATATTCGGTTAGTTAGTTCTTGAGGAAGATCTATTTGATTGAAAAGCATCTGTTTATGATGGTCCACTTTGAATCAAATATTGATCTTGTAATTGTACATATGTCTTTCTTACCATTATAATGGTACAAGATAGGATGCCTGACAATTATTCTTCGTTCTTTCCTGGAAATTTTTAAATTTGATTGATCTTTTGTTGTTTTATTTTGCCTACTGCTGTTTATTGCATATATTTGTCGTGGTATTTTCTCATCGTTTTATCCTCTTGTCATTGTAGTATCCAAATAGTGGAGTCTTGAATGTCTGGAAAGGTGAAATTTGTTCAAGTATTTAGTAATTTGTTAAATCTTTTGGACATTGTAACCTTTGTTTTAAAACCCGAACCAAACCGATTGGTCCAATTGGAAATAGCCTTAACTCCAGTTTGGTTACCCTTAAAACCTAGTCATTGCATTTAACCCGGATTGAGCTGGTTATGGATCTGTGTATTTGTACCAACTTGTCGGTCCAATCGGTTCGGTGGCTAAATCGGGTCAATTAAAAGCGTAATCCCTAAAAACAAAACAATCTCACATTATCCAATTCTGCTTTGCATCCTTCAATCTCCAATTCTACATCTTCAATCTTCATTCTTCATTCTAAAGAAGATCGAATCCAAATCCAAAATCTCCAACAAAGCCAACTGAAGAAATAGAATAAAGCTTGAAATTCTGTCACCTTCTTCAATCTTGAAGCGAAGCCAGATCTCACCTCCTCCTCCTTCTTCTTCTTCTTCATCATCAAAATCCAATTAAAATCTTAATTCGAATCTCATTTGTCTCTATAAACTTCAAGGCATACAACAACTGAAGAAATAGAATAAAGCTTGAAATTTTGTCAGCTAAGTAAATATACCTTACATGCTTGGATCTCACTGAAAATTTTCCGAGAAATCATTTTCTCATTCAAACCCGATTGTTTTCACTTTCGGTTAAAAAAAAATTCTGACCTCCTTTGTTTCTATTTTAACTTTTAATATATTCTAAAAGTTGTTCAAGATTTAAATAACCTTATCACCAAATCTTCAATATATGACATGTCATATCACTGCCATTAAGGAATTTTTTGATCAATCACTTTCTTTGGAAACAATCTCTCTTTTTTAGACCTTATTACCCTTGGTTAATTTCTTTGAAAACATCACTCTCTTTTTAACCTTATTAACCTTGGTTTATGACAGTCAACCTAGAAATATATAAGGGCATTTTTGCCATTCTAATACTGTGATGTCATCGGTCCAACTGGTTGGACCGGTCGACCTAGGACTTGATCAGCTGATTGGGTCACCCTTCGATCCTTGGGTCGGATTTTAAAACAATGATTATGACTCTTGAATTAAATTTTATGACGTGATATCTTATGAATCATTTTTTTTTTTTTTCAAATCCGCCATCAGCTACTTTCTTCCAAACCCAAATGGACTTTTTTCGTTTCCCATTGAAATGAATTTAGTAGCTAGACTCGACAACAACCATGTCCTCGACATGTAGTATGTGTCATGTCGTGTTAAACAATTACCGTCATATCTACAAATTTAATTATTTTTCGAATTTCTCCAAACTTAAATTTTATAGCTTCAAGCTAAAGACATAAGAGGGAAAAATGCATATATTTCTAAATTAACTTTCTTCTAGGCTACCCATATAATGTTTCAAAGACCCAACAAAATTTTGTCGTAGAATACAAGGTGTAAAGATTTCTAAATTCTGCTTAACAACATACATGCTCAATAAACCACTGGTGGGTGGTCTAATGGTAAAAGAGCAAAGGAGGATCTGACATGGTCATAGAAGAGTAAGAGGAGGATCTAACATGGTCTTTCGAGAGAAGGATCTAACATGACCTCCCAAGTTTGAGTTCTCATGGTTGTTAATAAGGGTAGCATATGAGTTCTTACCCGGTTGATAGTTCAGGGTCTCGGGGGATTAATTGAGGTGTGCGTAAGCTGACTTAGACATTCCTAGTCATAAAAAAAAAAAAAAAAAAAAAAAATTTACACATTGCAAGAAATTTTTACAAGTATGTTGGAGAAAAAGAATGGAGAATAATAGTTTTCTATTCAATTGTGTGTTTTGTGCAAGTATACATTGTCAATTTATACTAAAGTGTTAAGGAATAAAAATTAAATACAATATTTGCCATAATGTCATAATCATACAAGAAAAGGTAACGGAATATTGATATTAAACATAATATCAATCAATCCTTGATTTACTCCAGCATATCAATCATTCATTGATTCACTCCCACACTCCCCCTCAAGGTTGTGGTTTTGTATATGTCGTAAACTCTAAACTTGCGTAGCAGATGTGAATGTTGTTTACTACATAATGATTTTTGAAACTATTTGCTGGTTGTTCCATGATTCGAATGTGCATGTGTTCGATCATACCTTCCTGAATTCTTTCTTTAATGAAGTGATAATCATTCTCTATATACTTTGTTCTTTCATAGAATACTGGATTCGCTACAATGTCATTTGTAGCTTTGTTGTCATAGTATAGAGTGACATGCCCCTTTACTTGTAATTTCAAATCCTTCAGAAGCCCAAGAATCTAGATAATCTTGTACATGGTCTTAGCCATGACTCTGTATTTAGTTTCTACTGACGAAAGTGAGACTGTTGATTGCTTATTTGTCTTCTATGAGATGAGTGATCCTCCAAGTTTGACACAAAAACCAGTAAGAGATTTCCTTATCATTGGACTTGTAGCCTAATTTGAGTCGCAATATGTTGTAATACTTAAGTTTCCATCTTGGGGTAAGAGAAGTCCCTGGCTAGGACATCCTTTCAAATATCTGAGAACCTTCATTACTACATCCATGTAGGATTGTTTTGGCGTATGTATGAATTGACCGAGGATGTGAACCGCATAACTGATATCTAGTTGTGTCTTTCTAAGGTAGATGAGTCACCTCACAAGTCTTGGTTCTCTTAGAGGTGGATAAACTTTTGATGACGATATCCCATTGTTATATTCTCGAGTGGTAAGTTTGGTATTTTGCTCAATAGGCACAATATTCAACTTATAAGGTGATAATCCAGATTCTAATGAATTCCAAGACATATTTGCGTTGATTGAGAGATATACCAGTTGGAGATCTAACAATTTCAATTCCCATAAAATATTTTGGTTTTTCTAGATCTTTAATACGAAATTGATTATTGAGATGCTTTTTCAATGCTTCAATAGTCGTCTTATTGTCTCCTATGATAAGTATATCATCAACATAAATTATGAGAGTGATGAAAGAATTACCTTGGTGCCAAGAGAAAAGAGCATAATCTTGTTTAGATTGTCTGAATCCTATGCTTGTGAATGCCTTAGTAAATTTCTCATTCCATTGTTGAGATGCCTGTTTTAAGCCATATAGTGATTTTCACAAATAACAAACTGTTTTCTCTCATTTTCTAGGAAGACCTAATGGAAGTTTTATATAAATCTTCTCATGAAGATCTCCATGAGAGAAAACATTATGAATATCCATTTGGTGCATTGGCCAGTGTTGCACAGAGGCAACAGAGAGAGGCTCTCACAATGACATGCTTAGCGACGAGTGAAAAACTCTCTTGGTAATCAAAACCTTCTCGTTGAGTAAAGCCCTTGGCAATAAAATGGGCTTTGTATCTTTTAATGGTACCATTAACACGACATTTGATTTTACAAATCCATTTACAACTAATAGGAGTCCGGTGAGAGGGACGAGGAACTAAATCCCATGTATGATTATCAATCAGGGCATTAAGTTCAGCAACCATAGTTTGATGCCAATGAGATTGTTGAACGAAATTGGAGTAATATGAGGGCTCCTGATCAGTAGAAATCTGGCTAACGCAAATCCTGTGCGTAGGAGACAATCAGTCAAAACTGACATAGTTGGAGGTTGGATAATTAGTACCTGAGGACTTCAGAATGGTGGGATAGACATAATCAATAGTTTAAACAGGGGGTCGAATGCGACGAGAAGATCACCATGAGGGAATTGTTTCTTCAGAAGGGATGAAAGGAGGCAATGCCAAAGGATTGCCATCATAAGATGAGTCTGTTGGTGTATCGACTAAGAAAGTTAGTATGGATAACAGGAGATCCTGAATCTAGTGGAGTTGGCAGGCCAAGAAGTAAGACAAGGTACTGGTAGAGATGGTAAGAAGTCATCTTCCATGAATGTAGACAGATGCTGAGGAGTTGATTGGCCAGTGTTGGTGTTTTTAAAAGGAAACACATCTTCATGAAAGGTAACTTCTCAAAAATGAAGAATCTCCAAGTATTTGGATCATATAGTCGATAACCCTTCTAGAGCATGGGATACCCTATAAATATGCAACGAGTAGCCCGAGGGCCAAATTTGTCATGAGAATTGATAATAACAGAGTAACAAAGGCAGCCAAAGACATAGAGATGGCTGGTGTCAGAAGACTTGCCAAAGAGAACTTCATGAGGTGTCTTTCCTCCAAACACACGGGTGGGCATGCTATTGAATAGGTGGGCAACAATGACCACACATTCTCCCCAAACATATATGGGAATTTGGGCTTGGTGTTTGAGGTCTCACGCCACTTCTAACAAGTGACGATGTTTCCGTTCTACTATCCCATTTTGTTATGGGGTATAAGTGCAAGAACTTTATGAAGAATTTTAAGGGAAAGGAATAAAAAGGAGCATTAAGTATTAAAAAAGTCACGGCAGTATCGATTCTAATACATTACACTGCTGTGTGAAATTGTGTTTGTACCATGGATAGGAAAAAACGGATATGGGTAAAGGTTTGAGGTTTGGATTGCATAAGGAATACTCATGTCTCTCGAGGAAAAATTATATACTCATGTCTCCCGAGGAAAAATTATCGACTTTTGTGAGTTAGAATCTAGATCAATCATAATTTGGATTATGATACGGTCCCCAAATTCAAGACAAACTAAGGCAAAAGGATGAGTCGTGGAGGTTGTACTTGTAGGAAAAATGGTACGTGATTGTTTTTGCAAAGGGACATATCAGATATTTAGGCTGAGGAATGGACGCGTTATGACCCAATCATTGATGGAAAATAAATGAATTTTTATTGATATTTGTATTATAATGAGAATTTTTATTTTGTGTAATACAACTGTTAGACTCTAGAAAACTTTGGAAAATCCACCAAGTGTCTAGTAGTACGTACTGAACATGATGGGCCTTACTCAAGCCCATTAGTTTCCTAATCAAAGGGTCATGAAATGCACATGTAGTAGGAAGGAAAATTAAAACACATCTACTATTAGTACAAATTTTTGACATGGAAATAAGATTAAATGAAAGGTAGGGACAAAAGGGACATTTTTAAGAATTAAATGTTTTGACATATGTACCTTCCCTATATGAAAGACTGGAGCACTATTCCCGTTTGGCATGCGTATGGATGTGGATTATTTGGTGGGTTTAGTGGTTGTAGGGAAAAATTTCAGGTTGCAAACAATGTGGTCATTTGCCGTTGAGTCAATTATCCAAATATTATTTGAAAAAAGAATGTAGATAAAAAGATGTACCTGTATAGGATGTCGGGGTATTTGTCTGTGGAATGTGATTTAACATATGAATCAGTTGATTGTATTGTTCAGTGTTAATCAGAGGTGTTGAAATAAACTAAAGGATTTCCAATTTATCCTTGTTGGATGTATTGAGTCGCCCATGTAATTTCTAGCAGGTGTCCCGGGTATGGTTTCTTCATTTGTAGTAGTCACAAAATAATTTCCCTTTATTTCTCTTTGACCTTGGCCCATTAGACCCATTGCCATTGGATCCATTTGCATTAGGCCCAATTGACCCGTTTGATTGGAGGCATGACATGGCATCATATAGGCTGCTAGATGATTGCAAGAGAGAGATGACCTTTTGGCTGTCGGATTGCTTGGACACATCCTGGCAGTTCATGCCCCCATATAAAAGAAATTCCTTTGAATTCAATTTAAAAAACTAACCTTTGCTCCTGAGTGCCAATGTGGTTTTGTAGGCATGGTTTTAAAACCCGGACCGACCTAGCTGGTTTAACCGATTGGACCGGGACCCGGGGCCTTCTCCAGGCTGGGTTACCCTTTCAACTATTTTAAGTTTGAAATCTAGCAAACACACCCCTGATCAATTTGCATCAGCCCCTGAAGGTTTCAAATCCAGCAAACACACTAGCCAAATGCAAATGGGTGATGACCTCCCATTTTCCGACGACCTTTCACCTTCCCTTGCTGTCGGAAACCACCTTCTAACTTTCTCCGAGGTCGTGACGCTTCATCTCTCGTCGCTTCGCGATGTTTTGCCATCCAACAATTTTTCTTCCATTTCTCAGCGTCAATCGACCTTCTCTGGCATTGATAAGCCTCCTCATCCATTGATCTACCTTCTCCCAAGCTCTTTTCCTTTCGTTCATGAAGATCCATAGTCATCTCGCCAAAAAAAGCCACCGCGATCGTTTGACTTCCACCACCGATTTGCTATGTTCCGACGATGCCTCAACTTGCCAGTTGTTGATTCGTCCTCCCCATCATCTGATCTACCCTCCCTGGTGTGTTGCCACCGCTCTCCTATTGATCGCCGATTTGCATTTGGTCAGGGGTTTTTTTGCTAGATTTCAAACCTATAGGGTCTAATGGTATTTATCAGGGGTGTGTTTGCTAGATTTTAAACTTATTAAACTATTGATTAAACTGTCGGTTTAACTGGTTAAACCGGTTAACCCATGACCTGGTTGCTTGAACGGGTCACCTCCTGGGTCAGATTTTAAAACCTTGTTTGCAGGAACTCAATAAAACTTAAGGCTAGAGTGGGTGGAGCAACTTAATAACCCAGGATAATAGTAAGTGTTGAAAATGATTTAATATGCACCATGAAAATTCCTAAGAAAAATTGGAGGAGTCACAAACGGTCCCACTTAAAACCCAGTCTCCTTAGACTTTTATCTTCTTTTTGACAGAATTTTCCTAGACATGCATATAACCATATAACTGGCTACTAACTGTCCCAAACTTAGGTTAGAGTGGGCTCACAGAGCTTGGAGATTAGCGAAAGCTTGGTCAGAATGAATGCTCTGATACCATGTTAGAATAAGGAAAGAGAAGCAACAGAAGACTAAGCAGAGATTGTCTGAGTATGCCAGAGAGAGAATGGAGACGAATAGTTTTCTATTCAATTGTGTGTTTTGTACAAGTGTACTTTGTCAATTTATTCTAAAGTGTAAGGGAATAAAAAGGAAATACAATATTTGCCATAATGTCATAATCATACAAGAAAAGGTAATTGAATATTGATATTAAACATAATATCTATCTATCCTTGATTTATTCTAGCATATCAATCAATCCTTGATTCATTCCAGCATATCAATCATTCTTTAATTCACTCCAATAAGGGTATTTTTTTTTTTCTATATATAAATTAAAATAGAATATAGTGCCACCGTCTGCCACCACAATTCAACATTGAGCATTTGAAGACGGGCTATAAACTAAGGATCAGTGACTTCCTCAATTGATGAAGAGAAATAAATAGATAAAACCATGCGAGGAAGAGGAACCTCCCAACTGCACTCAACAAGTGAAATCATAAGATAATGCCACTGGAAATTTGTTTTTGTGATGTGAAAGGCCAAGGCTCATATGTACATAGTAATGAAAAAAGAGAAACTAAAAGAGAGAAGATCAGCAGCTAATTTATGGTATGTTATCAATTCAAAGTTTAAATCTAGTATAATAGTTTGAATATAGTACACATCAATGTTCCAACATTCAGTTCCAGCTCCTCAGCTTTACATACATGTTATTGATGTACTCATCTATGTTGCAACTCTTAATAGTAATTATTACTCTAACATTCCAAAATTTTGTTTTTTTATCCACTAAAAGCTTTCACACTTATTTCTATATCACTTTGTCCTCCAATATATCATCAACTGTTTTACCTTAAAGAATATCAAGGTGCTCATACTTTTTTTGTAGTCTGTACACATTGCAATCCAGTGTGTAGACCACCACATATGATATTAAGTTGAAATCGTTCCCCATAAATGAGTAGGAAGAATTGTATCACTAAACCATCAAGAAAACTAACAAAAATAGACAAAATGAATGACAACAGAAAGGAAAATGGATAGGAAGACTAAAACTGAAGCAGATGTCTTACACATTTAGGGATCCATTTCCCAGCACGACGGCCAGATACCCTATCCTTAGCTTACATTTGGAATCTTTGGCATAATAAGGCTGCCATTTCACATCCCATGCAATTTTTCTCTCAGCATTTGTCTTAAAATTTGATCTTTTACTCTTCATGGCTGTTTTTAAAACTGAATTTAATGAAAATGCCTTTTTTGAGGATTTTTTCTTTTTTTTTTTTTGGTTTCTTACCAAGGTTTTCCGGTATTGTGTGCTTTTCGGCATTTCCATCCTCTTGTACAGTTAGCAACTTGGATGAGTCTTCTGGATGTTGAACAAGTGACTCATTTCTTGGCTTTTTTTATGGGTCTTCCTCTTGGCTTCTTTGGTTGAGTTGACTTGTCCTTTCTAGGTCTCTTTTCCTTGGTTTTTGAATGAGTTTTTGTGAAGNTTCCACTATTTACACCGTCCAAGCCCCCAACAAGAACTCTAGCACACAGGATGAAACCTCCCAAACATGGGTGGTCAAAGTGGAAGAATCAAAACCAGGTAGATTCGAGATCAAGATCCGCTCTCGCGACGTGGTTTTGGTAACTTGTCCAAGAAGTTACCAAAATCTTTGAACTTGATGGATTATCAAGTTACACAAATAACTAGATCATAAGTGTTACTACTGGAAAATCAAGGGCTGACGTAGGAAATCACGTGATGGTGGGGTGACCTGCTCCTGTCAGAACGGTAAACACACGTCAGGCCTGCCAATAGCTATGGAGCTCCCACCTGTCCCTTTCCCTGCTCTAAATCGCGCAAAATCGGTTTGGAAGGTGGGAAATGTGACATAAAGCCGGATTTACTCCTGACATTCACACCAACCCATGGATTTACTGATGATTACTTGCACTCACCTCACTATAAAAAGAGGAAGACCCCTTCATTAAAGGGATTCGGCTACTTTACACTTGAAATTAGCTCTCTCTCTCTTTGTGTTTTCGTATTTATTTTTCTTGCCAATCATTTGTAAGTCAGTTCGCTGTTGTGATCTGACCCATTATATTAATACAAAGTGGACGTAGGACTTGCTACCTTAGCATCCGAACCACTTTAAAAGACTCTCATTGCATTTATTTCACTTTTTACTTATATTCACGTGTGTCTCTTGATCAATAAACGTTGTGCACGTGTCAATTAGTTGGTGTCAAAAATCACGCATCAACAGTTTGGCGCTAGAAGGAGGGCCCAGATTTAGTGTTCATCCTTCATCAAGAGAATCTCTAACCTACTGGTCCTACAGCAACAGATGGCCAGCCAATCTGAACCTGAACAAGCTAACCAGCGCGTTGAGGGAGTTCCCCAGACCCAAGGGGATACCCCTTCCAGAATACTTCCATCCCTACAAATTGCTGCGGTGGATATCCCAGCAACTTCGCAGCTTGACCCCGCCATCAGAGGTTACTTGGAGAGGTTCGACAATACTCTCCAGACGATCAACCAAAGGTTGGACCGTATGGACCAAGGCGTGCGCTCTAGAATAGTTGGGGCGGTGCAACCGCCAAAAACGCCTGCAGGTCGCGTGAAAGCGCGACAAAGGGAAATAGCCCGTGCCGCGAGCACTGCAGCGCGTAGATGTAAGGGTAAGCAAGTGGCAAAAAGCAAGCATACAGGCTCCAAAGGGCTAGCGAACACAAACCGTGCCCCGAGTAAGGTGCCGACAAAACTAAGACTCGACGAAAAGATAAATCCCGAGCTGTCTCATGCCACGTCGCAGGTGAACCCGAACAAAAGTGCTGGACGGGGTGATTCTTATCACCGCCAGCGGAATGATCCTGATCGCTATCGTGAGGATGTTCCTTCCACCTCGCGGGGCGGTTCGTACCACCGCGAGGGTCGTGAAAATACACCGCACCATCCATCGCCTTCACACGCCTCCAGCCAGCGTGTGTCGAGAGTGGCCGGAAACGTCGGCCGGGGCGAAGAGGAGTCCGACTTCCGGACTCTCCTGAACCGTAATCGCGAGGGCCAGACTCGCGTGGGTGAAAGCAATCCCCAATTGGCTCCGTTACCACAAATTGAGGAGTTGCAGCGAGCTCTGGATAGGTTGAGAGAGCAGCAGAACAAGCAGGCCCAGGTCGCCTCCGCATCCCCCTTCTCTCCCGAAGTGTTAGCCGCTCCACTCCCACCAGGTTTTAGAATGCCCGACATGCGGCCGTTCGATGGGAACCATGACTCGTAGGATCACTTGTATGAGTTCAACGACCTGATGGAGCTCTACCAGGTTTCGGATCTTGCAAAATGCCGTTGCCTAGCTGTGACTTTAACCTCTCACGCCAAGCGGTGGCTAAGGTCGCTCCCAGCTAGAACGATCAGTTCGTGGCCTCAGATGAGCACGACGTTCCTACGGCACTTCCAAGCAAATCGGAAGTTCTCGATGCCTTTGAGCTATCTCAGCAATATAAGGCAAGAAAGGGACGAGTCCCTACAATCCTATATCGACTGTTTCCACATGGAACTCAACAAGGTGGCTCACGCCCCCGAAGAGTCAATCCGAACTCTCATAATAGCCGGAGTTCGCCCGTAAACCGACCTGTGGAAAGAATTACAGGCTGAGGACGATGTTTCCCTCACCAGATTCTACAACCTCGCGGAAAAGTACCTCCGCATAGAGAATTCATTGGCGGCACTACGACGTTGCGATCACGGATTTTCGGGCAGTATGTCTGGTCGGGGAGAAGGTAGAAGAGCTGATCGCAAAGGAGATATTGACGATCAGCGAAAAGGAAAGAAACCCTGCTACGAGCACAAGAAATCCTATGCCCCGGTTCCTCGTTGCGACCGCGACAGGCCCCAATGCACCCCGCTGAACGCCTCTGTATCAGCCATCCTTGATAAATCCGAAGAAGCCAGTCTGCTCGGAGAACCTGAATCCATGAAAACCCTTGCGACAACCAGAAATAATAAAAAGTACTGTCGCTATCATCAGGACAATGGGCACCATACTGACGAGTGCCAAGCCCTGAAACAAGCAATCGAAGAACTTATCAAGAAGAGGCATTTCAAGGAATACATCGATGACTCTGCTCCCTCGAAAGAAAAAGATCGGGGGGAGCCAAGTAAGAAGCGTCACGATCAGAAAGGGGTGCTCGATCTCAACTTGATTTTCGGGGGACCACATTTTGCTGGAAATTCACGAGGTGCCTAAGAAAGGTATGCTCGTGAAGCTCATCACGACCACATTAGAGTAATGAGTGCGGATCAGCGACCACAAAAGATTCGTCGGGAGGAAGAGATTTCCTTCTCCGAACAGGATGCGGCCAGGTTACACCATCCCCACGATGACGCCCTTGAAATCACTCCCCTGATAGGGCGCTCTAACACCCAGAGAATGCTGGTGGATAACGGGAGTGCTGTGAATATCCTGTTCACATCTACCTTCGAGAGGATGAATTTGGACGAGGCCGACCTGAAGCCTGCCTCATTCCCACTATACGGATTCACAGGAGATCATCTACTCCCCAAGGGAACAATCTCACTCCCGGTCACGCTGGGCGATTTTGACGAAGTGACCAGAATGATTGAATTCTTGGTGGTGGACTGCCCGTCAGCCTTCAACAGGATCCTTGGGCGACCTCTACTAAGACAGTTCAAGGCGGTCACTTCAATTTACCATCTGAAAATGAAGTTCCCCACCCCGACGGGGATCGGGGAAGTCAGCGGCTCTCAGCGCGCATCTCGCGACTGCTATGTAAAAGCAGTCCAGATGGCACACAAGGGAAAGGGCATTCCACGAGATGCACCTTTCTAGGCCATGACGATCAACAGGATCGATCCACGACCTGGCCCGGTTGAGGACAACCTAGACCCTCGCATTCAAGACTGCCCCTCCAGTGGGCCAGTTGAGGACCTGACCGAAGTCCAGGTCGACCAGAAAGAGCCGAGCAGGGTGTTAAGAGTCGGTAAAAATCTCAACCCCCAGCTTGCTAACGAATTGACAGGTTTCCTCAGGGAAAACGTCGACGTGTTTGCCTGGTCGCATGCAGATATGGTCGGGATCAGTCCGGACGTTATTTGCCATGCGTTAAACATCGACGGTGAGGCCAAGCCAGTTCGCCAAAAAAGAAGAGCAATGGATTCGGAGCGGTATACTGCATTGACGTCAAAAGTGGAAAACCTCCTCCGGAGCGGATCCATCCGAGAGGCACTCTACCCGACGTGGGTTTCCAACCCGTTCTTGGTAAAGAAGCCAAACCGAAAATGGCGGACATGCGTTGATTTTAGCGACCTCAACAAGGCCTACTCGAAAGACGGCTTCCCTCTGCCGAGAATCGACCAGCTCGTGGACGCCACCTCGGGGCACGAGCTGCTAAGTTTCATGGATGCATACTCGGGGTACAATCAGATCCCTATGTATGGCCCAGACGAGGAACACACATCCTTCATTACAGACCGGGGGCTGTACTGCTACAAAGTTATGCCTTTCGGCCTCAAGAATGCTGGCGCAACCTACCAGCGGCTGGTTAACCGGATGTTCGCCGACCAGATCGGAAGAACAATGGAGGTCTATGTGGACGACATGCTGGTCAAATCTCAGGTCGCCTCAGAACACATAGGACATCTCGCTGAGATGTTTGACATCCTCCGGCTCTACAGAATGAAACTGAATCATCTCAAGTGTTCATTCGAGATATCATCAGGAAAGTTCCTAGGATACATGGTTAATCAACGAGGAATAGAAATAAATCCGCTCTGCTCGATATGGAGAGCCCGACCAGCAAAAAGCAGGTCATGAGCCTGAATGGGCGAATAGCCGCACTAAGTCGCTTCATATCGAGGCTAACAGATCGTTATTTGCCGTTTTTCAATGTTTTGAAGGCCAATAAGAAGTTCAAATGGACTTCCGAATGTGAACAGGCGTTCCAGAGTATAAAAGAACACCTTGGGAAGCCGCCTCTCCTCTCTAAGCCTCACCCACAAGAGATTTTGCCTCTGTACCTGTCCGTCTCACAGTCTGCGGTCAGTGCAGCCCTAGTTCGAGAAGAAGAGAAAGTTCAATGGCCAGTCTACTACGCGAGCAAACGTCTATCGGATGCCGAAATGCGGTATCCTGAAATGGAACGGTTAGCTTATGCTCTACTGATCGCTTCCAGAAAGCTACGACCTTACTTCCACGCCCATACAATCCATGTAATGACTAATTACCCCCTCAGGCAGGTCCTCCAGAAGCCGGAAGCCTCGGGTAAACTCCTCAAATGGGCAATGGAATTAAGCCAGTTCAACCTGAAGTACAAGCCCAGGTCGACCATCAAAAAGCAAGCTGTCGCCGACTTTATTTCAGAATTCTCCTATCTCCCGAATGAGTCGGACCAACAGCCCAGCGAAGTCATCCAAGAGAACATCCAGAACCTATCGACCTGGAACCTTTATGTCGACGGATCATCGACCCGAAAAAGGGCAGGTGCAGGTCTCCTCTTGTTGAGTCCCGAAGGGGCTCGCATTCACGACATCCTGCGGTTCGGATTCAAGGCGACCAACAACGAAGTTGAGTACGAAGCTCTGCTCGCCGGATTACAGTTGGCCAGAGAAATGGGCGCAACCACAATCAGCATACACAGCGACTCTATACTGGTTGTCAACCAAATCCTAGGAGAATACCAAGCCAGGGAAGAGAGCATGGTCTGTTACCTAAAAGAAGCCAAGGCCGCGCTCGAGCAGTTCAAGCATTTCACGATCACTCAGATCCCTAGAGATAACAACTCTATGGCTGATGCCTTGGCAAAAATAACCTCGTTGTTGGACTCTGAGGCACCTGATAGCATTCCTGTTCGGTTTATCGAGATCCCGAGCACCGGTTCAACTGAACAGGCCGTGAATGTAACGCAATCAAACTCCTGGATGACGCCCGTTTATAGATATCTCAAAGACGGGATCTTGCCCGACGACAAGGTCGAGGCACGAGTCCTACGAACAAGATCTGCTCGTTACACGCTCATCGGGGATCAGTTGTACAGAAAGGGATTCAGTGCCCCTCTTCTCCGATGTGTGACCGACGAAGAGGCAGATTATATCATGAGAGAAATCCATGAAGGGATATACGGTAATCACACCGCCGCACGGTCTCTAGCGAACAAGGTGGTTCGCCAGGGATATTATTGGCCCCGGATCCAAGAAGATACCCAGAATTTTGTCAAGAAGTGTGATAAGTGTCAGAGGTTCGTGAACATTCCGTGAGCCCCCTCTCACGAACTGGTAACGATGTCTAGCCCCTGGCCATTCTCTATGTGGGGGATCGACCTCATCAGCCCCATGCCAGTCGAAAAGGGAGGAGTTAAATATGCCGTGGTTGCGGTAGATTATTTCACGAAATGGGTGGAAGCTGAACCACTGGCCGCGATCACGACCAGAAAGCTGAAAGACTTCGTTTTCAAGAACATAGTGTGCCGCTACGAAATTCCTCACACCCTCATTTCGGATAATGGGAAACAATTCGACAACGAGGAGTTCAAGTTCTTCTGCGACGAGCTGGGCATTCATAAAAAATTTGCCTCAGTCGCCAGACCGCGAGTAAATGGCCAAGTTGAAGCTGTCAACAAGACCATCAAGCACACTCTAAAAGCCAAACTCGGGGCGGCCAAGGGAAATTGGGCCGACGATCTCCTCGAAGTCTTATGGGCATACATGACAACTCTAAGAACCTCCACCTCAGAGACGCCCTTTTCGCTAGCCTATGGCTGCGAAGCAATGATTCCCGTGGAGGTGGGAACTGGTTCTCTTCGGAGAGACTTGTACGATGAAGTTGAAAACGAAGCACTTATGAGGGCGAGCCTGGATCTTGTTGAAGAGCACCGCACCAAGGCTTCGCTAAGGATAGCAGCCTACCAGCAACGTGCGAAAAGGTTTTTCGATTCAAAGGTCAAACGAAGAGACTTCTAGGTCGGGGACCTTGTGTTGAAAGAAGTTCACCTTGGAACCAGGGAACCAAGTGCGGGGGTACTAGGACCTAACTGGGAAGGTCCATACCGGGTCGACAAGGTGATAAGACCGGGGACTTACCACCTCAAAAGGCTGAACGGTTTCAAAGTACCCCGAGCTTGGAATGCCGAGCATCTTCGACCATACTATCAGTAATCTCGAACTCAACCCTCGTTATAAATTAGTATGATTTTGTCAGTTCCCTGTAATTGTAAAGTATTATTCTGTTCGCTTATAACAGTTCAAATTTATTATGCTCGCTTGTAGCAATTCGTATGTAATATTGCCTATGTAAACAAACTGAATTGCGAATAGCACTCATGTATGATAAAGCGAACAACAATTGAAAGACAAATGTATTCTCATTTATTTACAACAAAAGTTAGGACCCTGTTAATTCAAAAAAGGGGTCTCATTACACTATGCCTGGTCGGTGGGGGGATCCTTCGAAGCAAGACCCGAACCCTCTGCCTGGTCGGACCCCCTGGCGGCGGCTACTGCTGCTTCATCATCTTCCCTTGCCAAGATCTGCAAGGTCTCTTGCCACCCCGGTGGGAGGTCGGACATGTCCAGATCTGGGTTCTTTGGTCGCAGCGTGTAAATAGACCCGATCGCCCAGTCGGCAGCCTTATCCTCAATCTCCTCGGCCTGAATCTGTATTTCTTCGGTCAGGAAAGCAATTTTTCCCTGACTCTCCTGGAGTTCAGCCTCGAGAGTTATCTTTTCGTTTTAAAAGGCCTCTCTCTCTTGCTCTGCTTGCGGAGCTCGTATGAAGGTCGTCTGGAGCTCCTGGTCTTTCTCCCCGGCCTCCTTAGAGAGCCTAGCTGTTGTCCTCTAGAGTTCTCTTATTTCCTCCGCACGTCGCTCAAGCTCTGCTTTTTGAAAGTCAACTGTCCGCATGGCAGCCAACTTCTCATTCAGATGTTTGTTCGCTGCCTTAGCGGACAGTGCTCTTTCAGATTCCACGTCGCTCAGGCTCTGTTTGAGCTTCGCGACCTCATCTTTAAGGTCACTTTCTCCCTTCGCGGCCCCCAGCCGAGCCTATTCCAGGGACATCCTCATGGCGAGCAGAGCCTGCGAGCAAAAAAGAGTTAGAACACAGAAGGCGGACATTCTTAGAAAAAACAAGTCATTTACCTTGCTCATGTGTTGAAACGACGTGGTCATCAGGTCGACGTCGCCCGAATCGGCGAACTGATCATATGACTCCGATAGCCCACACTCGAGTAGAGAGTAGACTACCGGCTGCAGGTACTCAGGCAGGTCCCCAAGTGCGTCCAGCACTGGTGTGTCCTTCGCCTTGTCGGCGGCCACCGTCTCTTCTTCGGGTTCCTTGCCCGACCTCCTCCTAACTTCCCACCTCGACCTCAGTGGCTCTTCCTCAGTCTCAGTCTCAATCTCTGACTCTTCGGCTTGAATCTGCTTCTTCTTCGATCGCTGGGCCTTCCGCTTCGTGCGAGCAGGTGGTTGAGCGACCTGTTCTGATATGGTCGCTTCTTGCTCAGGACGAGTCTGGGGAGGCACGGCAGATCGCGCCGGTTGTACCGCCGCAGGGCGAGCAGCTTCGGCCTCCCTCTCTCTCCTCGAGCGGGAGAATTTGAACGGTGCTCGTCAGGACTGTCCGGACTCTTTCGGAGGCATGGTCGCTGCATGTGAATACGTTAGTAACCAAACAAAAACTATTCTGCGACCAGAAGGGTATCAGCATAACTTACATTCCAGGGACTCCAAAGATGCCTTCTCACTAACAAAACCGTACTTCCGCAAGTTCGCGGTTGTCACGAGCTTTCTCGCATCCCAGCTTTCTTCGGGAACAACTCCAAATGACACGAGCCTGTCCGGGTCGGTGAGCAAGTCCTGGCTAGTCGTCTTGTTAACTGCAAAGTAATGCACATCGTTAGAACAAAGGAGGCTTACAGCCAATAAACCTAGCGAAGAAAAACCTACTTGGGTTTTGAAAGTGGCAGTGGCCGTCGTAGCAGAAAAAGAAGAACTTCGTCTCGTAGGCCCCCGCGTTGCTGGGATAGCTATGTATCCCTGCGGCGATGGTAGGTTGCCGGGACAGGTAGTAAGAATCCTTGTCCTTACTTTTCTTAAGAAAGTACGCGACGCCGAGCTCCGCTGCCGTTAGCTCGCCCAAGCCACACTCGCGGCACGCGATGTACATCGCGATCGCGATGACATACGCGTTTGGCGTCAACTGCATCGGTGCGATCCCGAAGTGGTCCAGGACCGACCGACCTAACAAAAGGGTGGAAAGGAATCGTCCCCCCACCTTTAAAGATCTCCTCGGAGATCACGGCTAGGCCATCGACAGGATGCCGCGACGACCGGGTGGCGTCGAGGAACACCTCTGCTCGGACGTCGAACTGCCTTTTTATCCGATCGAACTCTTCTCGGGTGAGAATCGAGAAGACATCGAGGGATGCATTCGCGGGAACATCCCGCAAAGACGAACCAGCTTCTTCCTCAGGACGAGACGTTGAGGGTTCCATTCCAAAAGTCTGCAACACCGATAGATAAAGTCATTTTAGCCATCGCACGTCGCCTAGCACGGCGGCGTGGAACAGTCCCTAAACCCTAACAGTAGCTCGAGCCGCCATTCATGACTCGAACCTGATTCCGGTGTCGCGTCTCTGATGAAACATCAGAAGACCCAACGCCGTTGCACCCCCAAATAAAAAAAAAAGAAAGAGAAAAAAGACCGTACCTTTTGGGGCGCGTGACCAAGGACAGTTCCTGTTTCAGATATCGGAAAAATGCCGATCGTAAAAGAAAAACCTCCGGTTTGCAAAAGTCTTTCACTCGAAGTAAAAAGAGTTCTGGTGGCATCATCTAGAAAAAAAAAAAAAAAAAAAAGGTTCGGCTTTTATATGGATTATGAAACGACGGTCACCACCCCTCAGAATCGAAACGACATGCTTCTCTCTCCCCGCATTAAATGCGCTCCACGCCGCATTCAATGTTGTGATGAGGGTTGTTGTTTCGAATATATTGCGCAATTAATGCTCTGTCAAAGCAACTCTGGGTCAGCACACAACGCATTTAATGCGCCTGACAGACGCCTGACACACGCAGAACGCCTATCAGCGTAGAGACTTCATTTAGTTCATCTCTAAAGTAGTAAGGGGTGCCCGATGAGGCTAGCTCGCTTAGGCGATGATTGTCAGGTCGTTCGGGCGAAGTTTGTGCGAGGATGTGTTCGCAAAAGGCCTTGACCCGAGCTCCTTCCATTCAGGTCAAAATTACCCGAATCTCCAATTGCGGTATGATTTAGTTTCCAAGGTTCGATCCTCAAACCTTAAAAACTAGGGGACTTCTGTTACTACTGGAAAATCAAGGGCTGACGTAGGAAATCACGTGATTGGGGGGGGGGGGGGGGGTGACCTGCTCCTGTCAGAACGGTAAACACACATCAGGCCTGCCAATAGCTATGGAGCTCCCACGTATCCCTTTCCCTGCTCTAAATCGCGCAAAATCGGTTTGGAAGGTGGGAAATGTGACATAAAGCCGGATTTACTCCTGACATTCACACCAACCCATGGATTTACTGATGATTACTTGCACTCACCTCACTATAAAAAGAGGAAGACCCCTTCATTAAAGGGATTCGGCTACTTTACACTTGAAATTAGCTCTCTCTCTCTTTGTGTTAACTTTGTATTTACTTTTCTTGCCAATCATTTGTAAGTCAGTCCGCTGTTGCAACCTGACCCACTATATTAATACAAATCAGTGGACGTAGGACTTGCTACCTTAGCATCCGAACCACTTTAAAAGGTTCTCATTGCATTTATTTCACTTTTTACTCATATTCACGTGTGTCTCTTGATCAATAAACGTTGCGCACGTGTCAATTAGTTGGTGTCAAAAATCACGCATCAACACTCCTGAAATTCTTCCTTCAATATTCCAAAATTTAATATGGTATCAAAGCACGCAGCGCATTGACAGTAGAGTTTAAGCTTAGCTAAACTTTAGCTTCTACAATCAAGCTTCTTGTCTACAATCGAGCTTCTCATCCATATTTCTTTTCATTTTAAAATAGTTCAAAGCTGTTTTCTTCAAGAACAACTACTCAAATGGCGAATGTGATGGATTCAAATTCACCTCTTTACATCCATCCATCATATACGCCTAGATCAGTGTTAATCTCAAAATAATTTATCGGAACAAAGAACTATGGGATTTGGAGTCGAGCAATGTTAGTGTCTTTGCGGGGACAGAATAAGGCAGGGTTCGTTGATGAAACATGTGAGAAATCGAAATCCAATCCATCTTGACACGTACAATGGGAACGACGCAATTCTTTGGTCTTGGCCTGGATCTTTAATATGGTCTAAAAAGAAATATTCAATAGCATTGTGTGCTCAACAAGTGTTCATCGGGTATGGCAAGATTTTCTTAAGCAGTACAACAAAGTTAATGGAACGAGAGTTTTGGAACACATAGGGAGATCGTCAATTTAGTTCAGGGGACAAATTCAGTAGTTGTTTATTACAATAAACTCAAGACATTAATGGATGAGTTGAGTTCTTTAGTAAGTTTGCCATCTCCAGATAGTGATTCTACTAAAGCGTATCTAGATCATCTTAATCAACATAAGCTATTGTAATTTCTGATGGGGTTGAATGAATCTTATACACTAGTGTGAAGTCAGAAATTGCTTACGTCTCCCTTGCCATTAGTTAAACAAGCATATTCTATGGTAAGTCAAGGTGAAAGTCAGAAGTTGTTAATTGGATTCAATAATGAAAGTTTTAAACATTACCAAGTTCTTAAAACTTAAGTGGAAAGGGTTGCTAAGTTGATTTTAAAGTCCATTTATCACAAGTATAAAACAATCGAATATGAACCGAAATAAAGAACACCAGGTTTTTTCGTGGTTCGGCAAAATGCCTACATCCATGGAACCAAGTCTAGAATGAAGCTAATCCACTATGGTATACTTTTCAGTTTAATTACAAAGCCAAAGATTAAGCTTTAGTTGCAAGAACACTCACTGTTTTACAATGCTTCAATCTCCACCCTTTGGTCAAACTACGTACTACCACATCTAGCTCCAAGTACTCAAAACCACCTGGTCAGCCTTGAGCTCCTCTCAGGGTCCAACGATGAAGATCCATTTTGGTTGAACAAGCTCAGCAAGCTTCAAGCATCAGCTACATAACCAAACGTAGAGATGAAGGACAAATTATAAGAACTTTGATGAAGGTATTGTAAGCTTACCTAAGCATAAAAACCTGATAAAAACAAAAGAAAACTTTAGAAATATTCAGTGTACTTTCAAGAAAATAATCAGGCTTAAAAAATAATTACATTAGAGAAGAATTTATATAAAGAAATTTCGGCTAATGCAAAAGGACAGGTGGCTAACAAGAAACTTTATGGTTTCAACTTTCTGAAAAATTTATTCCATTTCTCTTGGGACCACCGACCATTGAAAACAAAATTTCTAGCTCATTGTGTAACAAATTGACAAGTGTTATGGACCACAACAATATCTCATAAAGAGAATGACAACTCATAGGAATATTGAAATACAATACGTGTTTAAACAAAAAACCTGCCAAATGCATTGTGACCACTATGACTCTAAGGTGCTCACACGATATAACAGAAAAACAACTTTATTGAAGGTGGTCCCTTTGACAGAAGGTCATCACACTAGAAAATTACACAAAACAATTGTGCTATAAACAAAATGAGGTGTTCATACCATGACTAATGTTATCACACTAGAATCATAAGTTGACAAAAAACTTACAACATCCCCCTTTGTCAAACTTATGAACAAAGCACAATCTATTCAAAAAATCAACTTGTCTAAAAAAATTAGCAATCATTTAACATGAGACAATTTAAGAAACAAACACAAAAACAATATCTCATCAAAGGTATAATCATTAAAATAGAGAGATATGTATGATAAAAACATCAATCATTTGAACACAATTTACTCCCCCTCAAATAGTATACTCCCCCTAAGTAACCAAACCAAGACAATATTAAAATGACAATCAATAAACAAAAAGGAGGGTTAGTAAAGTTCAATAAACACAAAAAATTGTTCTCTGCACATAAAAGAACAACATTGGTAGTGACAATCAAGAAACATGCAATTTCTCAATATAATAATAAAAATACTGCAAGTAATAAAAGGAATACCAATAAAAGAAAATTTTTAAAAGTTCAACAAATAATCCAAAAAAAAATTAGTTCAAGTGATCACTTCAACCCAGAGTGATCACATCAAGAGGGTTCACAAAGTAGTGACAATTTTTGAAAGATTTTTATTTTTTACTCTCCCTCTTTGTTCATAGTTTTTCAACCCTTATGTCTGTTCGATCTCTTGATAGGAAGGGTCCTTCCAACAGTTGATTTTGTATGTCTCTTTGATAGGGCATGCACTTGAGGCTGATTTGAAAGAGTTGCAATAGTGTCAACAACCATGGGAGGTGCAACAGGGGTGGCAACATCAACTGGAACTTCTTATTTAGTGTGTTGATCAGCGATAGGATCAATTGGTTGAGTCCAAGTCTCAGAATCAGCAGTAGCAGCTTTAACATTGGCTTTAACCTTATCAGCAGCACTAGTTGCATCAACAGTAGAATCTCCAGGAACTTCGAAAGCTTCACTAGGATCAAGTACACCCATAGAGGAATTTTGAGGCTCCTTTTGAACTTTGGCAATAACATCAGTATCAGGAGGAACATTTGTAGCAACTTTATTTTGAACTTGAGAGGTAGGAGGCACATCAGTGGTAGCTTCATCTTGAACTTGAGAGGTAGGAGGCACATCAGAAGTAGCCTTACCCAAATCTTTTCCCAAGATGGCAACGCTTGTATCTTTCACCAGGTCTTCCAAGGTGTCCACACAAGTAGTCAAAGTAGTATGATAATCATCCATCTTTTTCTCCATTTCTTGCAAAAACTCAAAAATCTTGGACTACCAAGTGTTAATTTTAGCAAGAGCAGCTTGTGGGGATGATGGAACATCCACGGCAAGAGCAGTTGAGGAACTAGATCCCTTGATTGTCTTGGAGGAAATCTTCGTAACTTTAAGATGAATCTCATTTGACTGCTTGATTGGACCATAGAAGTTTAATATCCAATGGATTAGAGATGGAAAAACTAAGGCTAAGGTCTTGCCTTCAGTCTCGGCATCAAACCTGATTGATTGGTAGATTAGGGAAGACAATCAATACTTTTCCCTCTCACAATCCCATAAAGGAACTAAGCTTTGTCTAGCCTAATAGATGAATTGTGCCTAGAGGGTGACTAGTTTACAAGGGTTCTTTTAAACAGAATCTTGTACAGAGGGGTGAGCACGTTGGCAGCAATATAACCACACTACGGCCAGGTGGTCACAACTCCACCATGAGTTCACTTGCTAAATTCCCTAATTCCTCAGCAGGGACAATCAAATCATCAACCATTTCAACAACAGGCAATCTCAAATGAGTCCTAATTACACTAGGAGTGAATTCCATCCAAGTTCCCCTAACATAGACTTTATTTTTCTTAAAATTCAGTTTGTCCAGGTCTTTCCTAAAATTGGAGTAGAATTCTTGGACAAAACCTTGGCATAGAGTGACAGGATGGACAACAGCTCCTTCCCATTTTCTCTTAGACACAATGTGGGCAATATCAGGAAAATCAGATAACTCAACATGATATTCACAGGCAATTGGTCTAAATACAACACTTTCTCTAAACCTAGATTCAGTAATAGGAGAGCTAAAAGTTTTATGTTTACCCATGTCCTCAAATTGAGGAGAAGCTTTTGCTTTCTTCTTGCTTGTGCATACCTCCGATTGAGGTTGTTTACCCTTTGATTTTGTAAGAGACGCCTTTGTTCGCTTCAATTGCTTGATTGGTTGTTCGTCAAAGGATGACGAGTTTGTGGTTGACGAGTTGGACATCGATTGTGTCGCTGTTGGTGTGTTATCACTTGACAATGTGGAGTGATCACCGTCAATGGCTCGTGAGGTCTGGCCTGTTCTTGCTCTCTTTTTTGATTCAACATCTCTTCGAATATCAGCAAGGAATGACTCTTGATGATCCATTGAATGAGAAATCAAACAAATCAGATTCTTCAATGAAAGAAAATAAAATGGAGGTTTTTGAGAGAAAGAGATGGACGACATAAGGTTTTCAATGAATGAGAAAAACCTAAAGTGGTAACTCTTTATAAATTAAAACCCTAAAGAAAATCAGGGTTTTAATCTCGTCTGTCACTTAAAGACATGGTGAGTACCTTGAAAGTAAAGTGAACACTCTAGCAGCACCAATGTCAAGGTGATGACCTCACTTGAGGATTGGTCACACAATAAGGAAAAAAAAAAAAACAAGCAATTTCAACCATCAGGTGGTAACACAAATGTCAGGGTGAACATTCAAGAATCAATTTTACAATTCAGAATAACATAGCAAAGGGGGTGATTGAAAGGGCTAATGTGATCACCGTGAAGCAAGAAAGTTAACACATGAATACATAAAGTGGTGATATAGACACAAAGGCAGCAGACTAAAAAAATTTTAAAAAAAAATTACAAAATGGTCATGAGTTCAGACAAAAATTTCATGAGATTTAAATAGACAAGTCATATTGATCTGACTAAACAACACAAAAATCATTTCTCAACCAATGAAAGAAATGTATAAGGAGTATCTTATCCAATGAACATTTCACAACTTAAAGTGATCAATCCTTTAAGTCACAAATTAGTAACAACAGCAAACATTCTTAATCATATGTGTGTGAAGTTTCCTCAAGGGGTGAGTATGACTCATTGATCAAATTTGAAATAAAAGCAACTCCCCCTTCCCTTATGCCCTTTTTCTTTTGATTAATTCTTTTTCTTTTTGAACTTAATCTCAACATTTTGGATTCTTTTGCATATCAATAGAGATTAATGGGCATAACACTCAAGAGGTAACCAAGTGTAGTTTTCACACTTGCTAGTAGGTAGTCCTCTAAATGGTAGGTTTTCCAAGGACATAGAGGTCTCTACATCCTAGAAAATTACTCAAGAATGACTTTCACACTACAAACAAGGTAGCTCTTTCACAAGGTGACAAGAAACATGCACTGGGCAAGGTGGACACAACACTCATCACACTCATTTCAAAGAGAGAAACAATTCTTTATGAATCAACACAGATAATCTATACTTGTAACTTTAAAAGCAAATAAATTTTTTTCTCATGACATTAACATGGAAAACTCTACACAAGTTGAGTTAGTCCAATGGACTTCCTCAAATTCACAAAAGTTTGAAAGTCTAAAGCCTTTGTAAATAAGTCAGCAAGTTGGGACTTTGTGTTCACATGAGCAAGGGTGATCACTCTATCTTCAACTAAGTCTATAATGAAATGATGCCTAATATCAATGTGCTTAGTTCTATAGTGTTGAACTGGATTCTTGGATATGTTAATTGTACTTGTATTATCACAGAAAACAGTAATACATTCTTGATCAAAACCATAATCACTTAGTATTTGTTTAATCCACAAAACCTGTGTACAACAGCTCCCTGCAGCAATGTACTTTGCCTCTGCTATTGAGAATGAGATGGAGTTTTGTTTCTTGCTGTACCACGTTACCATGTTGTTTCCAAAGAAAAAGCATCCTCCAGAAGTACTCTTTCTGTCATCCAAGCTTCCAGCCCAATTTGCATCACTAAAGCCAACCAAGGTATGGTTAGTGTCATATGCAAACCACAATCCAAAGTCATATGTACCTGGGACATATTTCATGATTCTCTTCACAGCAGTAAGATGAAGTTCAGTAGGATTAGCTTGAAATCTTGCACAAACACCTACATTGAAACATAACTCAAGCCCACTTGCAATTAAATACAACAGGTTTCCTATCATGCTTCTAAACAATTTGTTATCTACCTTTTCCCCATTCACATCCTTGGACAGTTTTAAGGTAGAGCTCATAGGTGTTTTAGCATGTTTTGCATTTTCAAGTAGTCTTTTAAGCATGTTCTTTGCATATTTTGATTGTGATACAAACAAACCACTATCAATTTGCTTAATTTGTAGTCCTAAGAACATGTTTAATTCTCCCACCGGGCTCATTTCAAACTCATCTTTCATTAAAGTAATAAACTCTTACAATTGTGTGTGTGAAGTGGAACCAAATACTATGTCATCAACATAAATTTGAGAACAAACAAACTCACCACTACCATGTTTAATAAAAAGAGTCTTATCAGCATTTCCTCTTCCAAAATTGTGATTAAGGAGGAATGAGGTAAGTCTTTCATACCATGCTCTTGGAGCCTGTTTTAGTCCATACAGTGCTTTCTTTAGTTTGAACACATGATCTATCTTGTAAGGATTTTGAAATCTAGCAGGTTGCTCCACATAGACTTCTTCCATAAGTAAGTCATTCAAGAATGCACTCTTCACATCCATTTGATAGAGCTTCCACTTTAAGTAACAAGCAACTTCCAAAAGCAATCGGATTGACTCTACTCTAGCCACCAGAGCAAAGGTCTCATCAAAATCAATCCCCTCTACTTGTGTGTACCCTTGAGCAACAAGCTTGGCCTTGTTTATGACAATATTTCCAAATTCGTTAGACTTGTTCTTAAAGATCCACTCGGTTCCTATGACATTAATCTCTTCAGGCTGAGGAACTAAGCTTCACACATCGTTTCTCTCGAATTTTTTAATCTCCTCATGCATGGCAACAATCCAGCAATCATCTTTCAGAGCTTGTTTTGCATTCTTTGGTTCTGAAAGAGAAACATAGCAGAGATGATTAATTTCATTAAACCTTTTTCTTCTTGTAACCATTACCTCTTCAGGATTTCCAATGATAGAAGATGGTGGATGAGCCTTCTTGATCCAAGAAGGAGGTTCTCTGGTCTTGGGAGTCCTTCTTTGAGTGAATTCATATGATAGATCAACTACCAAGTCAAGTCCTTGTCTTTGAGAGACAAACCCCTATTGAGCAGAAGTGGTGTTCACTTCAGGTTTTGGGGTGGTCACCTCATCTTGGGATTTTGTTCTAGAAGGAGTCACAGTGGGCATTTCATCACGATCTGTGGTCACCTCAACAGGAGCAATCATATCATCAATTTCATCTTCTTGTGAAAACTACAAGTAATCTTCTGAATCAGAGAAAACCACATTAGAAGATTCAATGATACGTTTTGTTCTCATGTTAAAAATTCTATATGCCCTACTATATAATGAATACTCGAGGAAAACTCCTTCACCACTCTTAGCATCAAATTTCCCTAGATGATCTCTATTACTCAAGACATAACACTTGCAACTAAAAACATGGAAGTACGAGAGATTTGGCTTCTTACCTTTCCATAACTCGTATGGAGTTTGAAATGTACCTTTCCTTAAGAAAATTTATGTTAGAGATATGGCTTGCAATGTTTATTGCCTTGGCCCAAAGTCTTGTAGGCAACTTCTTTGCACTTAACATAACTCTTGCCATCTCTTGAAGAACTCTATTCTTCATTTCCACAACACCGTTTTGTTGTGGTGTCTTAAGGGTAGAAAACTCATGCCAAATGCCCTGCATTTCACAGAAGTCACAAAAATCTAGATTTTCAAACTCCCTCCCATGATCACTTCTTATCCTAATCACCTTCTTTACATGGCAATTTTGCTCTACTTGCAACCTTTTCACAAGACACTTAAAAACTTCAAATGCATTAGATTTTTCTCTTAAAAAGTCAACCCATGAAAATCTAGAAAAATCATCAACACAAACACAAATATATCTTCCACCTAAACTTTTAGTTTGCATTGGACCTATAAGATCCATACGGAGAAGTTCTAAAACAATAAAGGTAGTCAAATGAGATATAAGTTTGTGAGAGCTCTTAGTTTGCTTACCTTGTTGACAAGGCCCACAAACTTTATCTTTGGGAAACACAAGCTTCGACAGTCCTTTAACAGCATCCTTCTTGGAAAGTTTCGTGAGATCTTTGAAGCTCATATGTCCAAGTTTCTTGTGCCATAGATCAACACAATTTGATTTAGTGCTCAAACAAGAAACTTTGTTAGACAATAAATAGCAATTATCATTTGATCTCTTTCCCTCAAGCAAAGAAGAACCATTAGCATTCAAGACTTGACACATACTCTATGAGAATTGAACAAAACAATCATTGTCACAAATTTGACTAATGCTAATAAGATTCGCCTTTAGACCTTCAACATAAGACACATCATTTAGCATTGGGAAACTAGAAATAACAATAGAACCTTTTCCAAGAATTTTACCCTTTTTCCCATCGCCATAGGTAACATGACCATCTTCCACAAGTTCAAGATTAATCAACAAGACTTTGTTACCTGTCATGTGTCTTGAACAACCACTATCAAAATACCACAAGTCATTTTGAAAATCAAGCAATGAAGTATAGGCAACAAGACATTTGGCACTAAGCTTAGGTTTCCATACTTACGGTTTTTGAAAAAATTGTTCTGGTGTGGTGACATGAGAGACTGAAGTGGTGACCTTACTGAATTAAAATCATGATTTCTAATGCATTTTTTCAAATACGAAATGAGTTTAAAATAGTTTGGTTTGATATGACCTTTCTTTTGGCAAAAATGACAGACATGAATGAATCTTTCTACCATCAAGGTCTGATCACGTGGGGCAGCAACAGTTTTCTGAATTGATTTAGTGGCTTTGATGAAGGTGGTCATTGATAAGAGTGTAATTTAGATATTTTTATTCCTTCCATATTATGTTTTTTGTTATGTTTTATGCCTATTTGAGTTGATTAGAGTTTATTTTGTGAGTTTGGCATAGTTGGATAGACTTTAGGAAATAAGTGATAAAAGATTAGGAAATTCTAGAATTGTTGTTATTCTGACCAGTGCTGCGTTTTTCAGGTTTTTCAGGGAGCTGGATTCCTCGATTGCAAAAGTTTTCTTCAGAGAAATTAAAGTAGACAAATCAAGATTTTCAGGAAGGTATTATGGGCGAGAATCCGAGTTCGTTTGGGTTCTCAGTAGTTGTTGCAAAACCGGACCTGGAATCCTAGTCGCAGAAGGATTCCTTAGCTGAGTATTAAATCTTCGAACGGGCCTAACTGGAGCGTCAGATATCGAAAATGGGTGATTCAAAAGCCCAGATTCATCTACACATCTGGGACTACAATTTTTATGAAGTGACCTAGCCCATAAAAGATCTTTTACATTTCGAGAGTCCTGGTGCAAGCTGGAGACGAATTTTGTTTTCCATATCTGATAAGATTTTGACAAATCTGGAAGTCTATCTTCTAGGAAACGTCTAGGAAAGAAATTCCGTGATTCCTGGGAAGAATTAAGGAAAAAAAATGTTATTTAATTAGAAGTTTTTTAGGTTAAACGGGGGGAGACAGTAGAGTTTTATTTTTCAGAGTTTTTGCTTTCTAGGTCAAGATGTGCGGCTGATCTTTCTTTTTCAGTTCAAGGGGATTTTGAAGCCTAAATTCATGTCATTGGTGTAACTTAACTTCAGTAACATTGTTCTCAATCTTGTTTTTATTGGAATTGTTTATGTTGTTCTCTTTTAATTGTTTATAATTTTCTGTTTGGGTGATTTAGTAATGGCCTGCTGAATTATTTCATCGGAATTTTATCTGTTAGAATTAGGAATTGTGATCCGTAATTGTCCTTTTTCTATTCAATAGGCAACACATGATGATAGATGATTATGGACAAGTTTTCATTCTGTCATCTTGAATAACATAACCTAAGTTAAATAATCCGAGCTTGTGTGATTGTTGCTTAGATTGATCTATTTTCCTAATTCTTAAGGTTGTCATTGAATTAAACTTAGAGAGCTTATTCTAGGTTGTTCGAGGGTTAGGATCTACTTGAAGAGCTTATTTCAGTAGTGACGATTAAGGGAGAATTCGGGTAACAGAGCTTGTTGTTTCCTAGGGTCAGTAGTTCCATAATAACGAGATAGAATAGTGTTACGGTTAGTCATGTCCAATGCATGTTTAGGTAGATCTTGAACCGAGAACTAATTATTTAACCTAATATTTTATTTCTCTATTTTACTTTAGTTTGCCTTGACTACAACCCCTTTTCATTACTGTTGTCAAGTTTACTGTTTAGGTTTTATTTTATTTCTCTGTTGTTTTTATTGTTTTAGAATATAGAAATTAATCGAGTCATTCCTTGTGGGATCGACCCTTGCTTACCCTTTATACAATTCAGTAGTTAGGTTAGTAAGGTTAATTAATTTGGTGCATTCGGCACGCTACCAGTCACACTAGGTTTGGAGATGATAGCACCAGAAGAGAATTCCAAACCTGTTTTATCACCAAAGATTTTCCCTTGTCAAAGAACTTTACCAAGCTTGTATGAACTTGCATTTAAACCTTTCAACAATGACCTTGGCCTCAGTTAGTTCATTTAAAGCTTGATTCAATAAAATTTCCTTATTGGACAAGTCAAATAACAAGAATTTCATTTTATCATTCAAAATTTTCTTATCTTCTAACAAGTAAGATTTTTCATATTCAAGAGATTTAATCCTCTTGACAGCTTTTAACCAAGCCTTATACATCTTGTCATAAGCCTTTTGTTGCTCTTTGTAGACATCACTTGAGTCATCCGAGGACATATTATCATTGTCCTCTTGGTTAGTCGCAAAGGCCAACAAATGTTCATTCTCATTAGTGTCGTCACCCTCACTCTCAATGTCATCACTTTCACTCAATGTGGCAACCATGAATTTTCCCTTTTTCTTTAGAGTGTTTACACACTCAGACTGAATATGGTCGTAGCCTTCACACTCAAAACATTTGGTTCCTTTGCTTTTCTTTTCATTTTCACTCGAAAATCTTTTCGAGAATCCTCCTTGACCAAATTGGTCAGAAAATCTTTTAACAAAGGGTTGTTTCTCCTTTTTAGCCATATTTGGCTTTCTCATGTTCTTTTTCAGGAATTTCTGAAAGTTTTTTGTGATTAGAGCATACTCATCATCTTCATTATCACTAATATCACAAATAACCAGAGAATAAGAAGATACCTCATGTTTCAACGCAAGCACTTTACTGATTTCTTTTTCTATTGATTCAGGCTAAGCTCGAAGGTTTGCAGAGATCCAATCAATTCATCCAGTTGCATCTCATCAAGGTTACGACATTCTTCAATGGAGGTTGCTTTGGACATGAATCTTTGTGGCAAGGAGCACAACACCTTCCTAACAAGTTCAGGATCAGAAAAGATTTTACCTAAAGTAAAACACTCATTAGTGATATCACACAATCTGCCATGAAAATCAGTAATGGTTTCATTATCATGCATAACAAGATTTTCATAGTCCATTATTAATCTTCTAAGCCTAGTGTTCTTCACAATATTGGTTCCATGATTTTTAATTTGGAGTCTATCCCATGCATCTTTAGCCGTTTCACAATTAGCATTGTTTTTCATTTGACCTATACTAACAATATTAAAAATGGCATGAAGTGCTTTAGAGTTAAAATTAGACTCTTCTAACTCAGCCTTGGTCTGTTGATCAAGGGCCGGGCCTTTCCTTTACTTCCACTATCTTCATTAGTTTTAGGTTCTTGCCAACCAACCATACAAGCATTTCAAGCCCTCTCATCAATAGATTTTCAAAAGGCACGCATCCTAGGCCTCCAAAAGGTATAGTTGGTTCCCTCGAACAAGGGTGGTCTATTGGTAGACCTTTTTTCACCAAAATAACTCATGATAAACAAACAATCGATGTGGTCACACTAAGACTTTGGTGGTCACCCATAAGATCATAATACAGAGGTGACAGCACACACACAGATGTGGTCACAAACAAAAAGTTCAACATCAGTGTGGTCACACAGCCTCAAGGTGGTCAGAAGTCTAGACAGAACAAAAATGCAAAAAAATCATGAAAAAGTAACCAGAATGTAAACAGAAATAAAAGTGCGATAAAAACACAATCAACAAGCAAGGATCAACTAAAATAACTTTCTAGAACATGCTCTGATACCAAACAGAAGTTTTAAACATTACCAAGTTCTTAAAACTTAAGTAGAAAGGGTTGCTAAGTTGATTTTAGAGTCTATTTATCATAAGTATAAAACAATCAAATATGAACCAAAATAAAGAACACTAGGTTTTTATATGGTTCGGCAAAATGCCTACATCCATGGGACCAAGTCCAGAATGAAGCTAATACACTATGGTATACTTTTTAGCTTAATTACAAAGCCAAAGATTAAGCCTCAGTTGCAAGAACAGTCCTTGTTTTACAATGCTTCAATCTCTACCCTTTGGTCAAACTACGTACTACCACATCTAGCTCCAATTACTCGAAACCACCTAGTCAGCCTTAAGCTCCTCTCAAGGTCTAGCAACGAAGATCCACTTCGGTTGAACAAGCTCAGCAAGCTTCAAGCATCAGCTACGTAACCAAATGTAAAGATAAAGGACAAATTCTAAGAACTTTAATGAAGGTATTTGTAAGCTTACCTAAGCATAGAAACCTGATAAAAACAAAAGAAAACTTTAGAAACATTTAGTGTACTTTCAAGAAAATAATCAAGCTTAAAAAGAAATTGCATTGGAGAAGAGTTTATATAAAGAAATCCGGCCAATGCAAAAGGATAGGTGGCTAACAAGAAACTTTATGGTTTCAACTTTATGAAAAGTTTATTCCATTTCTCTTGGGACCACCGACCAATGAAAACAAACTTTTCAACTCATTATGTAACAAATTGACAAGTGTTATATATGGACCACAACAATATCTCATAAAGAGAATAATGACAGCTCATGGGAATACTGAAATACAATACGTGTTTAAACAAAAAATCTATAACCCCCGCACCGTTTTGTGTTCACGTATGTTGTATATATTTGTGCATTGGTATGACTATTGCATGTGTTCTCATTTTTTTTATGTTATTTTGGACGAATGAAAAGATTTTGTTGGTTGGTTGTGATTTCCTTATTTGAGTTGAAAAAGAGAAATCTAGTTCATTTGGTGGGACTGGTTTGTTTGAGTGATAAATAGAAGTGTTTTGGCTAACTTGGAATGGGAAATGGTTTGTGTAGAATGTTTACTCTTGATTTGTCAATTTAATCACTTGAGTTATGAAATTTATGTTTGATGTATCTTGTGATAATTGGTGGTTGGTTTGGAAAGGGATGACTTTTCCATGTTGGTAATTTGAGTTGAGTGAAATGTTGTTGGGAATGTGTGAAAAAGGGGGTGACCTGCAAGTTTCAGAACCTTTTTTGGGTTCAAGTGAAAGGATTTAATACATTGGGACTATATGAGAATTCTGCAGATTTTGGTGCCGCGGCATGATACATTCTGGAATTTGGACTAAACTGTAAGTTTTGAAAGTTGCTTTGTTATCTTGGGGGTGTCAGTGAAAATATTCAATCTTTTGGGACCTTATGGAAATATAGCGATAATATAAGGGTCTTTTTGTAATAAAAATATTGTTGGGTTGGGGGGCTTTCTGAAAATAGTGTGAAAATTCAGGTGGCAAATTGATCTTTGACACTCAACCGACTTATATCCAATTCAGTCGACTGTAAGGAAGAAAGGAGAAGAAAAGTAAAAAAAAAAAAAGGGGGAAAAAGGAGAAAGGAGAAGAAGAAAAGGGGGAGAAGGGTGGTCTTGACCCCATTTTCATTTGGAAGTGGGTTTTTGGGCATGCTTGATTCGTGAGTAAGCTTTTATTTGGGTAAAATTTTATCCTTTCTCCTTCATTTTCTCTAAGTTAGTAGTTAAGCTAATTTCTTCAAAGAATTGGTTCAAATAGGAGGAGGAGAACCAAGTTCTTTGAAGGTTTTCGTTATTTGGGACAAACTTCACGAGTGTGAGTGGAAAATCTAAACCCTATCTTTTATTTTTAGCAAAACATGATATAAATGGTTTACTCTAGCCTTATTAATGTTTAAATTGCTTCAATCCTTTGATTTTTGCTATGGAAATGTGTTTAATACAAGATTATTCGAATGATTGAATTTTCGATGAAAATTGGCTGAAATTGTTATTAAGACTTGTATTTTTTGTTAGCCTCTTATTGTATAATTAATATTATGTGATATGTTTCGTTTTGAATAAAGGCATGAGATACATGTACTTTGATTATAGTAATTTCAAACCCTCATATATAGTACCCATCCCCCTCATTATATTGATTGGATCCTATGCATGAGCATGGTTGGTCATTTTGCCGGCCCAAGTGGGTCGAAGGCCTGAGCGAGACAGATATCGCTACATTGGATTGTTTTGCCGGCCCAAAAGAGGCCAAAGGCCCGAGCAAGGCAGATATCGCTAGACATGATAGATTTAGCATTCAACTCGCGCGATGTTAGACCTTGCCGGGTTGGATGGGTTCACCTCTGGGTACTAGTTATGGTGAGGAGTTTTACATGAAGTTGGGAAATGTTTTATATTTATATACATCGTTTATGGAAGTAGAAATTTTATAAATATAAATGTTTTGTCGTATATTAAAACGATTTCTCCCTTTTCCCCACTCACTGAGTATTTCTAGCTCACCCCTTTTTTTATGTTTCTTTTTCCCCCACCAGGTCAAGAAGAGAATCGTGCAGAAGAGTGATTTTCGCTCGAAGTTGGGCCACACGACTCTATTTGGGCAAGTGTACAACCGATAAATTTTTCTTTTGCATCGTAGAGACTTAGTTTTGGCTCTATTATCATGTGCCATTTTATGCTTTATTTTGGATTTGTAAATATATATATAAAACCCGGTACCAAATATTCCTTTTATTTTTGTAAAAGAAATATCGATGACTGTATATAATGATGCAAAGAGGAAAATGTTTGTAAAGATTTTCAGGAAAACAAACTTTCTATTTTTTTTATGGTTTTACAGATTTTAACATGGCACGTCTCGGTTACCTGAGTCTCATGGGTGCGCCCGAAGCTCGTGGGATAGGGAGGGTCGGGATGACGGGTCATGTCAAAATCTGTCAGATGCATTGTGACAACTATAACTCTGAGATGCTCACACGATATACTAGAAAAAAAACTTTACTAAAGGTGGTCACTTTGACAGAAGGTCATCACACTTGAAAATTAAACAAAACGATTGTGCTATAAACAAAATGAGGTGGTCATACCATGACTAGTGTTACCACACTAGAATCATAAGTTGACAAAAAACTTACAAATAATAACACAGAAGTGACAACGACACTCTGTTCGCAAAGTAATCAAATGAGCCAGGGACAAAATTCCAAATACAAAGGGAAGAAGCCTTCCATTGAGTGTGAACATTGTCACTTGCTAGGACACAAGAAAGAAACTTGCTACAAATTTCATGGATACCCTATGGATTTTCAATTCACAAAAGGTAAATCTGGAACAAAGGCTAAAGTTAATCAGTTGTAATCACAACAATTCTAGACACAGAACTCATAGTCTTCTTCAGATAGTATTAAGGGTGAAACTAGTCTTGGGAATGTTTTGTCAGCTAAGAAATATAACCAATTACTTCAATTACTGGGCAAAGAAAATATAGCAGCTCTATCGGCAAATCTGGCAAATAAAATCGTTTCCTTATATTCCTTTCTAAATTGTAAAACTTGGATATTAGACTTAGGGGCTACTAACCATATGACCCATAACTTTCATAATCTAGAATCTCTGATTGCTAGTGATTCATCCATGACAACCTTTGTAGGACTTCCAAATGGAACTAAAACTCCTATTAGACATATTGGTTCTGTCACATTGGAAAATGATTTGTGTCTTGAAAAGGTTTTTCATTTATCTGATTTTAAATATAACCTTTTATTAGTATCAAAGTTGACTTCATTTGGTAATTGTTTCATTACTTTTTATCTGAATTTTTTGTGTCATTCAGGATCTTTGTAGTGGCAAGTTGAAGGGGATTGGTAAGCAAAGAAGGGGACTGTACTATTTTTTGCCTTTTTCAAAGATAATTTTGAACTCTTTAGATTTAGGAATTAATAAAAGTTTTTGTACACCATCTTGTGGTACTAATGATGTATATGTTGCTTCATTAATAAAAAGGAGTTGTTTTTCTTCAGCATCTCCTACACATTATATAAAAAGTGATGTAGCACTTTGGCATAATAGGCTGAGGCATGTATCCTATTCTGTTTTGAGGAAATTGAGTCATGGTTTACATGAGATGGACACAATTCATTGTTCTATTTGTCACTTAGCCAAGCAAACTAGGATACCTTTTCCATTGAGTGCTACAGTCACTTCTCATATTTTTAAGCTTTTGCATTTAGATGTGTGGGGGCCATATAAGACACCAACACACGATAATGCTAGATTTTTCCTTACTGTTGTGTATTACTATTATAGGACAACTTGGCTATTTCTCATGCAGTATAAGTATGATGTTTTCCAAACTTTCAAAATTTTTCTTCACATGGTCTAGAATCTGTTTCAACAGAGTCCCAAATGCATTAGAACTAACAATGGTTTGGAATTTTTTAATCAGCAATGCCATGATTTATTTCTTGAAAAGAGCATCACACATCAAAGTACATATGTCTATACCCCCACAACAAAATGGGGTGGTAGAAAGGAAACATAGGCATATCCTAGAAATTGCTAAAGCATTCAAATTTCAATCTCCTATTCCAAATTATTTTTGGGGGCATTGTGTTAAGGCTGTTGTCTATATTATAAATAGGTTACCTACCAAAGTTCTTGATGCCATGTCACCGTATGAAAAGTTTTTTGATAAAAAACCTAAAATTGATCATTTAAGGGTGTTTGGTTCCCTGGCATATGCTACTACTTTGACACCTAAAGACAAGCTATCCCCAGGATCCACTCCTTGTGTCTTCATAGGTTATTCTTCCACACAGAAAGGTTATATCTTGTATGATTTACATTCTAAAACTATTCATGTCACTTGAGATGTGATTTTCTGTGAGACTATCTTTCCTTTTACTTGGAAATAGTCTAGTAAACAACATTTTTATCAGAAACCTTCATGGAGGAAGCCTTTTCTAATTCATCTTCTTTTGATTTTACTACTTGTCCTAAAGATACATGCATTTTACTAGTATCAGAACTAACTTCCTCTTTATCTCCTTCTGATTCCTCGCCTCTTCAATCATCACGTCAACCTATAAATCATTATTCACCTTGAAACTCCAGTAGAACATCAAAACCACCAATATGGACCACATACTTTATCTGTCCAACCTTGCCTAAATCCAATCTTACTTCTTTGAGTCAATATCTAATTCAGAATTACATCTCTTATGCTCACCTTTCCTCATCATATCAAAACTGTTTGTCCAAAATTTCTACCCTTACCGAACCTACTACTTTTAACCAAGCATCTAGAGATCCTAATTGGGTGGCTGCTATGCAGCAAGAGATTCAAGCTTTAGAAAGAAATGGCACTTTGTCTTTAATTCCTCTGTCCCCCGTTAAGAGCCCAATTGGTTGTAAGTGGATTTATAAGCTTAAGGATAAGGCAGATGTTTCTTTGGAGAGGTACAAGGCAAGATTAGCTGCCAAATGGTATACTCAATAGGTTGGAATCGACTATGAATAGACTTTCTCTCCTGTGGTAAAAATGGTAACAGTTAGGCTTGTTCTAGCTTTGGCTTCTATGAAAGATTAGCCTCTTTACCACATTGATTTGGACAATGCTTTTTTTGCAGGGTGATCTTCAAGAAGACATTTATATGACTCTTCCTCAAGGATTTTCAAAACAAGATGATAAGTCATTAGTGTGTAAACTACGTAAATCACTTTATGGCTTAAGACAAGCTTCAAGGGCTTGGAATTCCAAACTTACTATTGCCTTGCTATTGATAAGTGCTTGAAAATGCACTTATACTTGGTGGTTTATTGGGAGTATTTGTGGGAAATTAGGATTAATTTACATGAATTAACTTAATTATTTCATAAATGTACTTTTTGGGATTATGGATATTTTTGTTGTGTTTTCAGGGAATAAAGCTTAAAAATAATATTCGGATGAGAGATGATGTTGGTGAGATAATTTGTGACAACTGGGAACAAATGGATCGAGAATCGGAGTTGAATTGAAGAAGTTATGGCGATTTGAAATTGAAGTGAAAATCCTGGAAAACGCTCCAATTTTGAACATGTGTCAGTGATTTGACAATAACTTGATCTGTAGGTATTATATCGAGATGATTCTTAAACCATTGGAAAGCTGATTTAAAGGGCTACATTTCATATATTTACCACTTTTTCAGATTCTATTGTTATCATGCTAAAAAATCACCATCTCTTGAGTGCTGAAGAATGATGCAATGTTAGAAGAGGAATTGGACTATGCTGCAGCACACTTAGTCTAGAATCAACCACGCTGCAACACTATGCTGCAACACACTTAGTCCAGAATCAACTGTGTCACACCACAATGTTGGGGCATAGTTATGACAGCTGGAAATTTTTCTTCCGTTTTTTACTAGGAAAATACGGTTTAAGAGTCCTACACTAAATAGAATTAAGGAAAAAAAAACCCTAACCCTTTTTAGATATAAAAACAAGTCTTTTAGCATTATTTTTGGGGCTTCTTGAGAGGAGAATATAGAGAACAAAAATACTCAATAATGTAGGGATTAAGAGAGATCGAAGGAGGCTTGGACAAAAGAATTGGGGAAGATCATCATCAATTCCATTGTTCTAGCCAAGATTTCCTAAGTTTTTCTTATCTCTTGTTGTTATTTTGTTATTCATTAATATGATTATGTTTTCATTCTTCTCCATGAGTAACTAATTATTTTGTGATTGAGGGTGATTTCAAAGCCCTAGACATCTCTTGAAATTGATAAAATTTGCATCTACTTATCTTTTGATCCCTCTTGGTTAAGTGATTATTTCTCTATGAATAGGGATTAGATAGATTGTCTTAAATGTTTAAGTGCCCAATTAAATTGTTAGGATTAATCTATTAATGCCAATTTAGATTGTTTAGTACGGAATCACTTTATTAACCTAAATAACTAGTGATAAAGTGTATGCTTGCATATATGGGAGGTAATCACTCAAGATAACTAAACAGACCATATGAGTTTAGCCTTGATTCAGTAGGTCTCTCGCAACTTAATGTTTTTATTATTTTGAATCTAGAGATCGTATCCTAGGTTATTTAATAAATAGGGAATTGGGTTATAACCATGTCTAGTCCAACGACTCAGTAAGGAGAGATGAGACTTATCAACGTTTGGTATTTTCTGAGCTGATATGATCAAGAGGGTAGAAAGTTAAAAAGTGCTTTTATTATATGTAATTCGTGTCTAGTGGTGGTGAATAAACCTTCAATCTCGCTTCTCTTATTCATCTCTTTTGTGATTGTTTGCTTGTTTTACTTTGTTTAATTTTGGTTTGCTAGTTTTTGTTTAGTTTTTATAATTTGTGACAAACCCCGTTAGAAGTAGATAATTAATTAAGTTCACAAATCCTTTGCGGAAAAAATCCTTACTTGCTCTTTGCTACTACACGACTTTGTATTAGAATTTAGTGAGATAAAATTAGGTATTGCATTTGCACGCATCAGCTATCTGGTGGATTTCAACAGTCTTCCTCAGATCATTCTTTCTTTTTAAGAAAGTTCATTCACACATTGTTATTTTACTTGTATATGTGGATGATAAGGGTGTTCAAAAGAACCTATTGGAATGGGAACCGACGGGTACCCGGGGTTTGGTTTCGGTTCCTACCCAAAACCAACCATCAACGGGTAGGTTCCGGTTCCAAATTTTTGGAACCGTTACTGTGCAGTTCCGGTTCCGATTCCCATAGTTAGGAACCGAAACCGAAACCAGGAACCAGAAACCGAGACTAATATAAAATAAAATTAAAGATTAGGGGGGTTAATAAAAACTTTTGTAGAAAAAGTAATGTTAATACATTTATATTTATATTTCATAATATTTAAAGTAAGTTGGTTTGACTTTTGAGAATCTACCTTTATAAAGTAATGGAGTTTGTAATTTTGAATTTATAATTTGTAATTTTATTTTTGTTAACAAGTGCAAAGTGGAGGGGTATTTGTAAGTTTTTAAGGGTTTTTTTGCCATGTTAAAAACTTTTTTTGCAAAGTAATTTAAATTTTATAGGGTACCCAGAATCAGAACCGGAACCATTGTTACAGGTTTTGGTTCTGGGTACCTAGGAACCGGAACCGTCGGTTCCGATTCCGGTTTCGGTTCCTTCAAAAGGTGTAGGGTACCCGGAACCGAACACCCCTAGTGGATGATTTAGTCATTACTAGAAGTGATTCTTCTTTGACACAAAATACTAAAGATCTGAATTATTTTGGCATATTGCTTATTGTAGTAGTTAATTTTACTACAGTAAGCAATATGCCAAAATAGTAGTTAATTGGTAGTAATTAGTTCAGTTACTGAAGTGGTTACAGGTTGTTACTGTAGCAGTTAAGTTTGTTAAGATAGTTTAGTTAGTTAGTTGGTTTATAGTTATACAGCTATGGTAAAAGAATAAACCATGGTTATTGTGTATAAAACATAACACTCGCTATTGAATACAATGAGAATTGTTTCTTGAATTCTTCCTTCAATATTCCAAAATCTAATATCCTCTATACCAACATTTAGCACACACCATATCTGAATGATGCCTCTACCAGTAAGTGGAGCACCTACTTGGTGATAATATGATGCAGGAGCATGAGTAGCAAAGCAATAAACTGGGGCAAAAGAATGCCAAAAACTATTTTAAAGAGAAAAAAAAAAAAAAAAAAAAAAAGTAATCAGTCACATACAATTACACAAAATATTTTGATATTTTGCCACAAAAGTCCTACCATTATTCATATACACTTCATGACAAATTACGCCAGTAATTAAAAAATAAAAAATAAAAAAAAATCTAACTTCTTTTATGGAAAAAAGCAAAGAACATCAATGTCCCCCAAAACAGCAGAAGAGGAAAACTAATACTAAGAAAAGGTCAAACTATTGATCCATATCCTACGATCCATGGATGAACGATACTATCAGAAACAATACAGTCACTGCCCATCCAACACATCTGCCCTTTTGATGCTTCTCAATAAGTATAATCACTTGAGCATACTAAACTTTAAATGGTCAATATGCGACGCTATAAGACATTTGTGATAATTTTTTGGGTATAACACACCTATATCAAACCGACAAGGATTTCTTGATGATGTAAAGTTGAAAGTCAAATTTCAGTGTACCACAAACATAGCTTATTCTGAGCTTCCACAGTTTTTTCCTTTAAAATGAAAATAAAATTGAATATAAAGCCTATTCAAGTCTTCTACCAGAAATATGAAAAAATAAAAATGTACCTCACATTTGGAATGACTATCAGGCCTTTCAAGAACTCTGGGACACCAATCCGATGCCCAAACAGACCCTCCAACATACATAACAAAGTCTTTGCTGCAATGTCACAAAGTAATAGAGAAAAATCAAATACGAAAATATGTGAATATTTCCAAAAGAAATCGTTGCTATACTTCAATCAATATGTGTGATGATATATATTATCATCAGCTTCAATTTAAACTAAATATCGCATACGATCCACATTAGAACAAGCATCAATCAGAGGTGACTCTTCAATTTCAAACAAAAGAAACAACTCCTCAAGTACAGTAGAGCGCTATATAATTCAAATTTAAATCAAAATATGAAATCATACCTGGATTCTAGAGAACTAGAGTCAGTACATCAAACCTCCAGCAACGCAATGCAAACAAAAGTCATTTTAGAAGCTATATAGAAACTATTGCAGCAACAAACATCAATACAAAAGGAAATGAAAGGTGCATGCTATCAGTCTCAGAAAAATGATTTTCTATTTCTAGAAATCGGACAACAAGAAAACACATTTGGTGAAAGTTTACAAAATGAGCTTTCAGAAAAAGGGAAAACGATTTTCTAACTTCTGTAAAAGAAGTGGCAAAACACATTTGCACTGTTTAAACTTTTCACTGTTGTCATATATACACTTCTAAAAATTTAAAGCACCTCTGTTGCTAGATACTTTCATTTATTTTTTGCAAGTGAACTTTTTAAAGTTATTCAGAATATTAATCAGGTAATACAATAATGATATCAAACACATATTTTTGTTGATTTTCGAAAAACTTTGCCCAAAATATAGGTTCTAGAAAATGTTACTCCATGCACTTTCAAATCTTGAAATTACAAAATTCAATTTCTTGCTTTCATTATTCGAAAAACGATACCCATTGGATGCAATGAGGTGCTGGTGACCATATCATATAATTTCAATTATATGCAAAAAAATTTACCAGTTTCCAAGAGCAAAACGATGTTTTAATAAATAATACTAAGATAAAACCAACAATGGCAACTTTCATTAAAACTCCAACACAACACTAACACTAAACAACTCAAAAGCCAAACCTACCAAAAAAAAAAAACCAGCAACCAGAACCAATGAAAGAATATATTCAAACAAAACAAAAAACCCATAAACCAATACAGAACCACCATATCTATACCGTGACAGAAGCTCCTTTAGCAATGTGACCCGGTTGAAGATAACTTGTGAAACTACATAAAAAAAGAAGAAGAAGAAGAAGAAGAAGGAATAAAACAACTTATCCCTATCTTGGTTCAGAAACTTAATCAAGATATGGTTAGATAAGCAAATTTTTTTACGTGACTCAACAACTAAGTGCAAAAGGGATCATACCATCAGACAAGATTAAAACTGAAGTAAAATCACAATACTGAAGAATCCGGTACTGTCATCTTTTAAAAGAAAGGAATAAAAAATTCAGCTGTAACAAAAGGGGCTGATTCATTCCTTTTTATAAGGTTAAATAATGCTCGTGCTTATACAGGAACTAGTTTAGTTTCCTTCGTCTCGGGAACTTAAGGGAGTAAGGTTTGAGTACGTCGGTGTTAGCTTTCGGTTCAAGGCACGGTCGTACGAAAGGAGTTCGACTTTAGTTTAAATTTGGGATATTGTCAAATACATCCCTGAAAGAAGCAATACTGAGTACTGACCATAGCCTCCACGAACTTCAGAAACTACCATGATGAAACCCTCTTGGCTCTTGTTTGTTTCCACTTTCCACTGCTAGATTGAATGCTTGACATGTGAAGTTTAAATTAAGAGAAATAGATTTATTGTTAACATTAAACGGTCAAGATGTGACGGGTAGGAGAGAAAATGTTGTTAAAATGGCCGTTGGTTTATATAAAAAAATAAACAATTAAATAGTTGGACAATATTACCCTTGATAATTCTGTTTTTGACAGAATTACCCATCATTATAGTCGTTATGTATTCGAAACAACCTCAAGACTTCAATTTAAATTTACGGAAATACCCACTTGGATGCTCTGGTGAATAAAATAAAAACAAAAGTAAAAAAAATCATAAATCAAGCTTCCAAGTGTTGGCCAATTATATTTACATAATGGGAATACATAATATCTCCATGTAGCGATAAAGTATGCAAGTAAAAAAGATTTAGAGAGCAGTGTCATGACAAAATATATTAGATAAGTGTTTTGCATTGGCAAAGTATTGAAATTACTAAAGCTTACAAAAGTCTTAGAATTAGGATATCAACATTTTTGTTCTAACAAGCGCCCAACACTTTCACCGAAAAGGCATCTAAATATTCCTGGTATGGAAAGAGAGAGTGACGGTAGGGCTGAAAAAAAAAAAAAAAAAACAAATTGAAAATCGAACCGAACCGAGAAATTGGATCGAAATCGGATTGAAAAACTAGTTTTCCAAATTAAACGGTTCAGTTTCGATTTTTAAAAATAATCAAACCGATTTTTTGGTTCGGTTAACGGTTTAAAGGTAATGTTAAACTGGTTAACCGAAATCAGTTTTTTTTTTTTTAAAAAAACCCTCCTTTTCCCCCACTTTTTCCTAGGTATTGGGTCTGCAGTCTACTTCTCCTGTTCTCCGCTACTTTTTCTTGGGTCTGCTTCTCCACTTTTTATTTTTATTTTTCGTCTTCTTCTCCTTTCACCACTTTTCCTTTTCTTTTCAGTTTTTCTTCTTCTCTTCCTCTCCTTCTCCACTTTTCTTTTTCTTTTTCATCTTCTTCTCCTATCACTTTTATGTTTCTTTTTCTTTTTCATCTTCTCCGTTTCTTCTCCTTCACTACTTTTCTGTTTGGATCTGGATAAGAGGTGAGAAGAGAACGCCATGATCGGACTTTAGCCTTCTTCTTCTTCGATGGTTTGCAAGATTTTTAGCATTAGGGTTTGTTTGGAAGCTCTGCGTTTTTGTTTATGAGATGTCTCAATCTAAGATTGAGTTGATTCTGTGCATCTCAAGTGTTGGTTTGCTTATTATGTAAGCATTGAATTGTGATTTGGGGTACTTGAAACTGACGGTTGTGAGTGCCCATTTGGTGTCCTTACTATTCTAAGGAGTCAAACTTCAAATTTTATAAGGGGTATTTTAAAACCGGTTAATCGATAATTCAGTTCAGTTAATAACTAGTTTAAGGGATAATTTAATCCAGTTTCAATTCGAATTATCCTTTAAAATGAAAAACTGGTTCAGTTTGAAAAGTGGACAATCTAGTTTGGTTAACCAAATTTCCACACCCCTAAGTGACGGACTAACAGGGGCTGAGCACCAATCGAGGAAGGTTGTTGCCTCAGCTCTTTCTCACGATGAGGAAGACCATGGTTGTAGCTAAAAAAATGTCAGAAAATCTGCTCAAGTCTTTTTAGGGGAAGAGACCTTGAAGCCTAGGGTTGAAGAATGGAGGGAGGAGGTTATGCCTGTTTTTGAAACTCCTATCTCATACAAATCTATGCTTACAAGTTACAAGTATGGAGGAAAGGAGTGAGGCTATCCGTGTCCCAAAGGATGGGTCTGAGCCCCATGAACACGACAGTGAAATTCAAGGTATCCATGTTGAAATGGATGACATGGGTCGCCCAGTGATTATTATCCCTGAAGAGAAGAGTCTTAAAATGAGCTTGCCATGGGCTTATTCACTGATTATAAAGCTTATGGGTAGTAGTATGGGCTACATGATGCTGAAACAGAAAATTGTGCAACTCTGGGCCAACTATGGAGAAATTACTTTGATAGACCTAGGTTATGATTACTTCCTAGCTCAATTTGTTGTAGTGGAGGACTATGAGTACACCCTGACTGGAAGGGCCATGGCTGATGTTTGATCATTACTTAACTTTGAAACAATGGCATCCTGATTTTGATTCTGCTATGGCCATGATTGATAGAATCTTAGCTTGGATTAGACTCCCCGGTCTTCCAATAGAATATTATGATGATGAATTCCTGCAATGTGTTGGCAATGTAGTTGGGAAAAACCATTAAGATTGATGACAATACCACCTCCCAGTGCCGAGGTAAATATGCTAGGATGTGTGTGGAATTGGATCTTACAAAGCCTTTGCTTTCTTAGTATGTAGAGAAAGATAATGTCAAAAAGATAGAACATGAGGGAGTTCACTTAATATGTTTTGGTTGTGGTAAGTATGATCACAACGCTACCCATTGTCCTTCCCATACAAAAGAAGCTCTGAGTCAAGAAACGCCAAGGACCTCAGATACTGTTAATGGAACAACTAGTGAATAGAGGGCTGAAGAAGACGAAGCCCGATTTAGGCCATGGATGGTTGCTCAGAAAATCAAGAGGGGTAAAAAGGGTAGGTAGGGCTGAAATGCTACAAGCTAAAGATAAGATGCAACAATCTATAGACTTGGCAGCTAGTGTTAGCAAATCCCGATTTGCAGGTCTGGAGGATGAGGATAACATGGAAAAGGATGCTGGGGAAGAGTCCTATGGTATTTCAGAGTCCGCTCCTAACTTCAAAAGCAAACACGTTAGCAAGAAAGCTTCAGAAGTTGTCGGGAGAACAGGTGACAAGATCCTGAGCAATGAGGCCAATCCTGCGTAAGAAAAATGCTCATCCAAAAGCCAACAATAAGGAGAGCTGATGGAGACTTCTGTTGAGGTGGTAACCTTTAGAGTTGAGATGGCCCAGAGGGATCCAGGCAAAAAAAATGCTAACGAGGGCCTTTTGTCATGTCCAAATGAACCCATCTCAAGGGAAAGTTTGGACCAAGGAAAAGGTCCAGTCCTGATGGAGGAAACTGGACCCTATTTCTCGCCCCTGCCCAATCCTCTTATTCATGGAATCCTACCCCAATAGCCCAAGCCTCCTGATGGAGTTTATAGCGCTCTGCTTTCTGGAGGAAGATACAAATGTTTTGAATACGAAGGAAGATGGTCTCATGCACAGGACTGCAAATGGCAAGCATTATGCTTAAGCTATTTTTTTCTTGTCTTTTGTGTTGTTTTCTTATGAAGTTGTTTACCTAGAATTGCAGAGGGTCAACTAATAAGAATTTTGCAGTTCCTTTCAAGAATTTAAAAGGATGCACAAGCCTGACTTTGTTGCCCTTTTGGAAACACGGTGTAACGGTTTGAAAAGAGAGATGATCAAAAGAAGATTGGGCTACAAATATTCGGCTGTGGCTGAGGCCAAAGGTTTCATGGGTGGAATCTGGGTGCTTTGGAATGATGGTTGCCTAACGGTTTCAGTCATTGAAATTCATGATCAGTTTGTTATGCTCCACATTGCCCCTACAGGAATGGATTAATTGTTTTGTCTATGCGAGCCTGAGACTAGAAGAAAGGGATGATCTTTGGTCTAGACTAACAGCTTTAGCCCAGCAAGTGAGAGACCCGTGGATGGTCGTGGGAGATTTTAATGATATAAGGCATCCCTCTGAAAAGAATGATGGTGCACCTACTAATTTACGTCGCTGCCAGAAATTTACTACTCATTTGAATGCTTGCAATCTTATGGAGATCAAAACCTGGGGTTCTCGGTTTACTTGGAGAGGCCCTAAATGACAAAGCATTCAGAGAGTGTTTGAAAAACTTGACAAAGCTGTTTGTAATGATTTGTGGAGGTTGGAGTTTAGCGAAGCCTATGCCAATGTCCTTCCTCGACTAAGCTCTGGTCACCATCCTCTCCTTATTTATACAAATGATTGCCACACAAGTAAAGCTACTAGGCCTTTCCGTTTTGAAGCTGCTTGGACTAATCACGCTGATTTCAAACCTTTTTTTCAGGCAAACTGGGCAATGGGTGAATGTCTTCCAGCTATATTAAATTCGCTTCCCAACCTGCTATTGGAATGGAATCACTGAGTTTTTGGTAATATCAGTCAGAAGAAAAGATTCCTTGTGGCTAGAATTTATGGTATTCAAAGATCAAATCAGTATGGAAGAAACCCCTTTTTAGACAGACTCGAAAGAAGCCTTAGACATGATTGGAAAATATCTTGATTCAAGAGTAGCCTTATGGTTCCAAAAATCCTGCAGTAAATGGCTAGTGGAAGGTGATAAAAACACCAGGTTCTTTCATTTGCAAACCATCAAAGTAGAGGAGGAATAATATATTCATGCTTAGAGACAAAGAAGGTAGATGGAGAGATGATTTATATGATGTCACCATGATGGTTGTTGAATTCTTTAAGAATCTTTTCCATGAAGATGTCCCTATAGACCTTTGATCCACACAAAATTTCTTACTCAACAATTGAAAATTCAAGATTGAGAAGCTTGAATTGATTCCTAACTTTAGCGAAATTAAGGGCCTTTTTTTTCGATATGGGTGCTTTTAAAGCTCTGGGTGAAGATGGGTTTCAAGCTTTTCTATCATAACAATGGGATATCATGGGTCAACAATTTGACACGTATCCAGGACATTTGGCGAAACCAGTGTTCGATTGAGGAGATTGACAAACATCTTATTTGCCTATTCTGAAGGTTGAGAATCTTGACTTTGTTTCATAGTTTAGACCCATATTCTTATGTAATGTCATATATAAAAGGTATTACTAAACTGTTGGCCAACCGTCTAACGCCTTGCTTGAGGACTGTTTGTCCTTTCTAGTCTAGTTTATTCCCGGGAGAGATATTCAGGATAATATTATGACTGCTAAGGAGATTACCCACTCTATGCGGAAGATGAGAGGGAAAAAGGATTCATGATTATCAAGGTGATCTTGAAAAAGCTTATGATCGTATTAGTGGGAATTCATTAGAAGATGCCTAGAGAAAGCATGTTGCCCTATGAAGTTTGTGAACCTTGTGATGTCGTGCATTTCGTTTGCTCATCTGACATCCTTTGGAAAGGTTTTAAAATTGAGAGCTTTCTTCCTTCTAGGGGGATTAGACAAGAAGATCCTGTTTCCCCTACCTTTTTTTTAGGTATGGGAGAAACTCACCCATCTCATTGCGGAGGCAATGGAGAATAAAGCTTGGAACCGTTTAAAGTAGGAAGATCAGGTCCCATGGTTTCTCACCTTTTGTTTGCAGATGACCTTCTTCTTTTTAGTGAAGTGGAATTCAGATTAGCTTGGCCAAATTCAAGAAGTCTTAATACCTTTAATATCATGTCTGGGCTCCGTGTTAATGTGGCTAGACTAGTATTCTTTTCTCCAGAATGTTACCAAACACGATAGGCTTTCTTTAATTGAGAAGAGTGGCTTCAAGCTGGGGAATAATCTTGGGCGCTTCTTGGGGGTGCAAGTAAAAGGGGTGTAACAAAAGGAGTTTTTGCATAATGTTGTTCATAGAATTCAATCCCGATTAAGCTCGGGAGAATTGAAAAACCTTTCTCTAGTAGGTAGAATTACTCTAGTTAAATCTGTGAGTTCAGCCATGCCTTTGTACCAGATTCAATGTTCTAAAATTCCAATTTTAACCTATCAACAAATCGAAAGGGTGCAGTGTAGCTTTATTTAGGGTGATCGAGTTGACAAGAGAAAGACTCACTGGGTGAGTTGGAACACTTTATGCAAGCTAGGTTTTTAGGTGGCCTAGGCATAAAAGACTTTGAGGCATAAATGAAGCATTCTTATTGAAGGTGGCGTGGGAAATCTTAAATAAACCCAATGACCTATGGGTCCAGACTTTGGTGAGCAAATATGGTAGAGGTAAGAACCCCATGGAAGGTTTAGGGAGAATGACATTTTCCCACCCAAGGTTTGGCGAAACGACACTTTCCCACCCTTCATCAAAATCTGTTATGTTTCTGTTAATATTTGACTGAAAAGACAAAAATACCTTAAATATTTGATTTTATAAAAAATTTATTTTTGAATTAGCCAAAAAGTAAGATATTAAAAAGTCAAAAAAGAAAAAAATAGTAGTCCTAACTAAAAAGTTAAGAGTAATGCTATGAAATTGTTTAAAATTAAATGACCTTAATATTTATTTATTTATTATGTCATAAATATCTCATCACTATTATTCAATAATCTACAAATATAATGTTTTTCATTTTTAAATAACATAGAAAATCTTAATAGTTAATATTCCTAATTAATGAATAAACAAAGGAAAAAATGTATCTTACACTTAAGTAAAGGCTTTCACATAACTAAATTTTAATTTATAATAAACTATTAAGGGTATTTTTTTTCTTTTAGTCAATAAAATTAACAGAAAACACTAACAGAACCTGACGAAAGGTGGGAAAGTGTCATTTGAAACTTGATGGGTGGGACAGTGTTGTTTCTCCCAACCTTGGTGGGGGAAAATGTTGTTCTCCTAAAGGTTTTATTATTAAAAACTCAGACTCTCCCCTTTGGAAGAACTTGGGAGCTATTTGGCCGAGATTCTGACAAATATCGGGTGGACCCTGGTAATGGTGAATCTGCCAAATTCTGGACGTCATCTTGGATTCAAGGAGAACCACCTCTCTACACTAAAGCTTCTCATGTCATCAGAGGCCTAATATTGGATAAGAGTGAGCACCCATGATGGATTAACCCAACGACATGTGAAGTGAAAATGCCAAAGGCAATTTTCGCCTAAAAATCTACTTGGTAACTGCCGCCCATATATAAGTAAAGTTTTTTCTTTTAGAAAAAAAGATTCGCTCCTTTCTCTAAAAAAACATTGTTGAAGAAAATCTTTACGGTAGTTTTTTCTCTCCAAATTCAACTTTTGCTTCAGAGTTAAGGAGAAGAGGTATTTATGCTGTGAAATACATTGTAATTCATTTATGTAAAAAATGTGATTGCAATGGGTGACTATAACATGATCTTGGGATTAGTTTAGAATATTTGTATTCTGAATTTTTCCAACATTGGTATCAGAGCCGTGGTTTACATTGTTTTTTTTCGTACTATTGTGTTAAAGCATGTTGCATGTTACTTAGACGTAGTTCTGAAATTTCATTTTTGTGCGTAAAAAGTTGAATTTGGAGGAGAAAAAAAAACTCATAAAGAATTTTCTTTAACAATGTTTTTTAGAGAGAGAGAGTGAATCTTTTTCTAAAAGAAAAAACTTTACTTATATATGAGCGATAGGTACCAAACAGATTTTAGGCGAAAAACTGCCTTTGGCAGTTTCCACTTCACACGTCGTTTGAGTTAATCCATCATGGGTGCTCACCCTATCCAATATCTCCCACTCACACATGATGGGACTATCTCTCTCTGTGGCTTTTAAGGTTCATACTTTAGTAAATATGCCGTGGCATGCAAACTTCGAGAGCACATTAGTCATTATTGTTAGGAATATATAACTTCTCGAATTGTGAAACTTAGGTTGTATATTGTATGCAATACCCTAGATTAGTTATCACATTTTTTTAACAATGTATTTTGATTCCAAATCTAATATACAATTATTATTGATATAATTAATTAAATATATGTATGTTCCGAGCATTGAATAACATGCATTATCCAATGTGTAATTTTAGAAATGACATCTGCATCTAAGAACATTGTGCCGAACTAAATAAAGGAGAAAAATTTAACGGCGAAAATTATGAGATATGGAGCATGAAAATCCAATATGTCTTGGAAGAACAAGATGTTCTTAAAGCTCTTACCACGACCATGGAAGAGCTTGAAGAAGGAGTCACGGTTTGACATAGAAAGAGACTATGCAGCTTATGACATGTGGAAGAAGAAGAATTCCACTGCTCGCATCACTTTGTTGAGCAGCATAGACAATGATCTCATGAAAAAGTGTCAGGATTATGAATTAGCAAAGGACATGTGGTCCGCCTTGCTACAAAGTTTGGCGGTACATCTGTTACCAAACTCCGGTCACTCACTATCAGGTTTGACACATATAAGAAAAAGCCTGAACATACTATGAGAGTACACTTAAGGCACTTGTCAAACATGATTAGTGAGTTGAGAGATGCAGGTCATGTCCTAACTGATGAACAACAGGTTCAAGTGTCATAAGATCATTGCCTCAAAATTGGGAACACATGAAGTACACCTTACCCACATGAGGGCATCCGAAATTAGAAGATGCCACATGACATTGGAACTGGAAGAAGATCGCCTTATGTGAGTAAGGCAAATACTGATGTGTATATGACTGGTTCCAGTTCACATGGTGGGAAGGGATTTAAACGTAAATTCTAAGGTAGATCCCAAAGAAAGGCAAATTGATAAGGCTCAAGGGAAGAAGAGAAAGTTTATAAACACGAAAAAGGAAAACATCCTGCCAGGAAAGGAAACATGGCAAAGGTAAAATGCTATAATTGTGACAACAAGGGACATTTTGCTCGCAATTGTAGCGAGCCGAAAAAGGTAAATTACTTGTTTGCACAAGTAAGTTATATAAATGTTTCTAGTTATGTTTTTCTAACTGAATTTCATCATTTGTGGACTATAGATTCAGCAGCAACAGACCACATAGCGAAAGACATGAGTGCTTTCGTGGAGTTTCAACGAATACCGCGGGAAACAAAATGGATATATGTAGGTAACAATTCAAAAGTGGAAGTTAAAGGGATTGGCACATGCAAATTGATCATGCGTGGAGGTCGAATCATATACCTACATGACGTATTATATGCACCCGATATTCGTCGAAATTTGATTTCCGTGTTAGAAATTATTAAACTAGGTTTTAATTTGAACTTTTCCAGTACTGGTGTCCATTTATTTTTGGACACAACATACTATGGTTGTGATTATATTTCTGATGGTTTTATAGTACTTGACATTGCTCATAGTTATAGTAATGTTTGTTTTTCTTTCATTACATCTTCCAATAATGATGATGTGAATGTATGGCATGCACGGCTTGGCCATATTGGCCAACAACGAATGAATATACTAGCAAGAGAAAGCTTGTTAGAATCCTTAACAAAAGTAGACTTGACTACTTGTGAACATTGCCTAGTTGGAAAAACAGCAAGAAAACTATTTGGAAAAGCGATAAGAGCTGAAGTTCCATTGCAACTAATTCATTCTGACATATGTGGTCCAATGAATGTGAGGGCTAGACATAGGGCTATTTATTTCATCACATTTATAGATGATTTCACTCGATATGGTTATTTTTTTTTTATTTCTCAAAATTTATAAGCTTTAGAATGCTTTCAAAAGTTTAAAAACTTAGTTGAGAATCAATTAGATAAAAAGATAAAAGTTTTACAAACCGATCAAGGTCATGAATATTTATTTGATCAGTTCAGAATTTTTGTGATGAAATGGGAATAGAACGTCCATTAACTATTCCAAGAACTCCGCAACAAAATAGTGTTGCAGAATGAAGAAACAGAACCCTACTTGAGATAGTGAGGTCTATGATGACATAAGCAAACTTGCCCATCACTTTTTGGGGTGATGCCTTATTGACTGCCACATATATCCTCAATCGAGTACCCTCCAAATTTATTACTACTACACCATATGAGTTATGGACAAATCGGAAACTCGATTTGAGTCTCCTAAACCCATGGAGATGTGCTGCATATGTTCATGATCCTTCCCATAACTATGGAAAATTAGGTCCAAAGGCGAAGAAATGTATCTTTATAAGATACTCAGAACATTCAAAGGGATACGTCTTCATAGGAGAACAAGAAAGTGGTAGCATCACTGAGTTTGAATCACGAGATGTCACATTCTTAGAAACCGATTTTCCTAAGAAGGGCGAGATAGGTCAAGACTTGTTTCTATATGAAACACAAGACCAAGACAATTCTGTTGCCGAAAATCAATTGGTTATACTACATCCCAATGGGAGTGATATGGAAGTTGATGAATTAGTTTCAGATCCTCCATCATTCCCCATTAACGATCCAACTATGATAGCTGATCCAAGTGGGAGTAACACCAATCAATCTCCAATATGTCGATCAAACAGGAAACAAGGTCCACGTCGATGGTTTGAGATTGAGGGGAAAAATTTTCTAGTTACTTCACAAGATGAAGAAGAACCAAGGAATGTAAATGAGGCTCTCAATTTCCCTTCTAAAGAAAAATGGATGAAAGCAATGGAAGAAGAATTGGAGTCTATGAAATCAAACCAAGTATAGGAATTGGTTGATTTACCAAAAGGACACAAAGCCATTGGGAACAAGTGGGTTCTCAAAATCAAGCGTAAAGCTGATGGTAGTATTGAAAGATACAAAGCTCGCTTAGTCGCAAAGGGGTATACACAACAAGAAAGAATAGATTATGAAGAAACTTTTTCGCCTGTTGTGCGGTTTACCTCAATCTGACTTATTCTACTTATAGTTGCTAGCATGGATCTTGAATTGCATCAAATGGATATAAAGATTGCCTTTCTCAATGGAGAATTACAAGAAGAAATCTATATGGAACAACCAATAGGTTTTATTAGAGAAGGTCAAGAACACAAAGTGTGTAGACTTTTAAAGTCAATTTATGGCCTCAAGCAATCCTTAAGACAGTGGTATATTCGATTTCATAATGCGATAATGTCGTATTATTTCAAAATGATAAATGAAGATCACTGTGTATATACAAAGAGATCCAATAACAAATTTGTTATATTATCATTATATGTTGATACTTATAGTTGGAAATGATAAAGGATTTGTTAATGAAATCAAAGGATGGTTATCATCTCATTTTGAGATGAAAGATATGGGTGAAGCTGCATATATTCTTGGAGTCAAGATTTCATTGCGGAGGCAATGGAGAATAAAGCTTGGAACCGTTTAAAGTAGGAAGATCAGGTCCCATGGTTTCTCACCTTTTGTTTGCAGATGACCTTCTTCTTTTTAGTGAAGTGAATTCAGATTAGCTTGGCCAAATTCAAGAAGTCTTAATACCTTTAATATCGCTGGGCTCCGTGTTATGTGGCTAAGACTAGTTTCTTTTCTCCAAGAATGTTACCAACACGATAGGCTTTCTTTATTGAGAAGAGTGGCTTCAAGCTGGGGAATAATCTTGGGCGCTTCTTGGGGGTGCAAGTGAAAGGTGGGTGTAACAAAAAGGAGTTTTTGCATAATGTTGTTCATAGAATTCAATCCCGATTAAGCTCGTGGAGAATTGAAAAACCTTTCTCTAGTAGGTAGAATTACTTAGTTAAATCTGTGAGTTCAGCCATGCCTTTGTACCAGATTCAATGTTCTAAAATTCCAATTTTAACCTATCAACAAATCGAAAGGGTGCAGTGTAGCTTTATTTAGGGTGATCGAGTTGACAAGAGAAAGACTCACTGGGTGAGTTGGAACACTTTGCAAGCCTAGGTTTTTAGGTGGCCTAGGCATAAAAGACTTTGAGGCAATAAATGAAGCATTCTTATGAAGGTGGCGTGGGAAATCTTAAATAAACCCAATGACCTATGGGTCCAGACTTTGGTGAGCAAATATGGTAGAGGTAAGAACCCCATGAAGGTTTAGGGAGAATGACATTTTCCCACCCAAGTTTGGCGAAACGACACTTTCCACCCTCTCAAAATCGTTATGTTTCTGTTAAATTTACTGAAAAGACAAAAATACCCTAAATATTTGATTTTATAAAAAATTTTTATTTTTGAATTAGCCAAAAAGTAAGATATTAAAAAGTCAAAAAAGAAAAAATAGTTAGTCCTAACTAAAAAGTTAGAGTAATGCTATGAAATTGTTTAAAATTAAATGACCTTAATATTTATTTATTTATTATGTCATAAATATCTCACTATTATTCAATAATCTACAATATAATGTTTTCATTTTTACTAATTAACATAGAAAATCTTAATAGTTATATTCCTAATTAATGAATAAACAAAGGAAAAAATGTATCTTACACTTAAGTAAAGGCTTTCACATAACTAAATTTTAATTTATAATAAACTATTAAGGGTATTTTTTTTCTTTTAGTCAATATTAACAGAAAACACTAACAGAACCTGACGAAAGGTGGGAAAGTGTCATTTGAAACTTGATGGTGGGACAGTGTTTTTCTCCAAACCTTGGGTGGGAAAATGTTTTTCTCCTAAAGGTTTTATTATTAAAAACTCAGACTCTCCCCTTTGGAAGAACTTGGGAGCTATTTGGCCGAGATTTTGACAAATATCGGGTGGAACCCGTAATGGTGAATCTGCCAAATTCTGGACGTCATCTTGGATTCAAGGAGAACCACCTCTCTACACTAAAGCTTCTCATGTCATCAGAGGCCTAATATTGGATAAGAGTGAGCACCCATGATGGATTAACCCAAACGACATGTGAAGTGAAAACTGCCAAAGGCAATTTTCGCCTAAAAATCTATGGTAACTGCCGCCATATATAAGTAAAGTTTTTTCTTTTAGAAAAAAAGATTCGCTCTCTTTCTCTAAAAAACATGTTGAAGAAAATTCTTTACGGTTAGTTTTTTCTCTCCAAATTCAACTTTTGCTTCAGAGTTAAGGAGAAGAGGTATTTATGCTGTGAAATACATTGTAATTCATTTATGTAAAAAATGTGATTGCAATGGGTGACTATTAACATGATCTTGGGATTAGTTTAGAATTTTGTTATTCTGAATTTTTTCCAACATTGGTATCAGAGCCGTGGTTTACATTGTTTTTTATTTCGTACTATTGTGTTAAAGCATGTTGCATGTTACTTAGACGTAGTTCTGAAATTTCATTTTTGTGCGTAAAAAGTTAATTTGGAGAGAAAAAACTACCATAAAGAATTTCTTTAACAATGTTTTTTAGAGAGAGAGGTGAACTTTTTTTCTAAAAGAAAAAACTTACTTATATATGAGCGATAGGTACCAAACAGATTTTTAGGCGAAACTGCCTTTGGCAGTTTCCACTTCACACGTCGTTTGAGTTAATCCATCATGGGTGCTCCCCTTATCCAATATCTCCCACTCACACATGATGGGACTATCTCTCTCTGTCTTCTTTAAGGTTCATACTTTAGTAAATATGCCGTGTGACCATGCAAACTTCGAGAGCACATTAGTCAATATTTGTTAGGAATATATAACTTCTCGAATTGTGAAACTTAGGTTGTATATTGTATGCAATACCCTAGATTAGTTATCACATTTTTTCTAACAATGTATTTGATTCCAAATCTAATATACAATTATTATTGATATAATTAATTAATATATGTATGTTCCGAGCATTGAATAACATGCATTATCCAATGTGTAATTTTTAGAAATGACATCTCCATCTAAGAACATTGTCGCCGAACTAAATAAAGAGAAAAATTTAACGGCGAAAATTATGAGATATGGGCATGAAAATCCATATGTCTTGGAAGAACAAGATGTTCTTAAAGCTCTTACCACGACCATGGAAGAGCTTGAAGAAGGAGTCACGGTTTGACATAGAAGAGACTATGCAGCTTATGACATGTGAAGAAGAAGAATTCCACTGCTCGCATCACTTTGTTGAGCAGCATAGACAATGATCTCATGAAAAAGTGTCAGGATTATGAATTAGCAAAGGACATGTGGTCCGCCCTGCTACAAATTTGGCGGTACATCTGTTACCAAACTCCGGTCACTCACTATCAGGTTTGACACATATAAGAAAAAGCCTGAACATACTATGAGAGTACACTTAAGGCACTTGTCAAACATATTAGTGAGTTGAGAGATCAGGTCATGTCCTAACTGATGAACACGGTTCAAGCTGTCATAAGATCATTGCCTCAAAATTGGGAACACATGAAGATACACCTTACCCACAATGAGGGCATCAGAAATTTGAAGATGCCACATGACATTTGAACTGGAAGAAGATCGCCTTAATGTAGTAAGGCAAATACTGATGTGTATATGACTGGTTCCAGTTCACATGGTGGAAGGTTTAAACGTAAATTCTAAGGTGATCCCAAAGAAAAGGCAATATTGATAAGGCTCAAGGGAAGAAGAGAAAGTTTATAAACACGAAAAAGGAAAACATCCTGCCAGGAAGAGAAACATGGCAAAGGTAATGCTATAATTGTGACAACAGGACATTTTGCTCGCAATTGTAGCAGCCGACCTAGTCCTATGGTATTTCAGAGTCCGCTCCTAACTTCAAAAACAAACACGTTAGCAAGAAAGCTTCAAAAGTTGTCAGGAGAACATGTAACAAGATCCTGAGCAATGAGGCCAATCCTGCATAAGAAAAATGCTCATCCAAAAGCCAAACAATAAGGAGAACTGATGGAGACTTCTGTTGAGGTGGTAACCTTTAGAGTTGAGATGGCCTAGAGGGATCCAGGCAAAAAAAATGCTAACGAGGGCCTTTTGTCATGTCCAAATGAACCCATCTCAAGGGAAAGTTTGGACCAAGGAAAAGGTCCAGTCCTGATGGAGGAAACTGGACCCTATTTCTCGCCCCTGCCCAATCCTCTTATTCATGGAATCCTACCCCAATAGCCCAAGCCTCCTGATGGAGTTTATAGTGCTCTGCTTTCTGGAGGAAGATACAAATGTTTTGAATACGAAGGAAGATGGTCTCATGCACAGGACTGCAAATGGCAAGCATTATGCTTAAGCTATTTTTTTCTTGTCTTTTGTGTTGTTTTCTTATGAAGTTGTTTACCTAGAATTGCAGAGGGTCAACTAATAAGAATTTTGCAGTTCCTTTCAAGAATTTAAAAGGATGCACAAGCCTGACTTTGTTGCCCTTTTGGAAACACGGTGTAACGGTTTGAAAAGAGAGATGATCAAAAGAAGATTGGGCTACAAATATTCGGCTGTGGCTGAGGCCAAAGGTTTCATGGGTGGAATCTGGGTGCTTTGGAATGATGGTTGCCTAACGGTTTCAGTCATTGAAATTCATGATCAGTTTGTTATGCTCCACATTGCCCCTACAGGAATGGATTAATTGTTTTGTCTATGCGAGCCTGAGACTAGAAGAAAGGGATGATCTTTGGTCTAGACTAACAGCTTTAGCCCAGCAAGTGAGAGACCCGTGGATGGTCGTGGGAGATTTTAATGATATAAGGCATCCCTCTGAAAAGAATGATGGTGCACCTACTAATTTACGTCGCTGCCAGAAATTTACTACTCATTTGAATGCTTGCAATCTTATGGAGATCAAAACCTGGGGTTCTCGGTTTACTTGGAGAGGCCCTAAATGACAAAGCATTCAGAGAGTGTTTGAAAAACTTGACAAAGCTGTTTGTAATGATTTGTGGAGGTTGGAGTTTAGCGAAGCCTATGCCAATGTCCTTCCTCGACTAAGCTCTGGTCACCATCCTCTCCTTATTTATACAAATGATTGCCACACAAGTAAAGCTACTAGGCCTTTCCGTTTTGAAGCTGCTTGGACTAATCACGCTGATTTCAAACCTTTTTTTCAGGCAAACTGGGCAATGGGTGAAAGTCTTCCAGCTATATTAAATTCGCTTCCCAACCTGCTATTGGAATGGAATCACTGAGTTTTTGGTAATATCAGTCAGAAGAAAAGATTCCTTGTGGCTAGAATTTATGGTATTCAAAGATCAAATCAGTATGGAAGAAACCCCTTTTTAGACAGACTTGAAAGAGGCCTTAGACATGATTTGGAAAATATCTTGATTCAAGAGTAGCTCTTATGATTCCAAAAATCCCGCAGTAAATGGCTGGTGGAAGGTGATAAAAACACCAGGTTCTTTCATTTGCAAACCATCAAAAGTAGGAGGAGGAATAATATTATCATGCTTAGAGACAAAGAAGGTAGATGGAGAGATGATTATATTGATGTCACCATGATGGTTGTTGACTTCTTTAAGAATCTTTTCCATGAAGATGTCCCTATTAGACCTTTGATCCACACAAAATTTTCTTACTCAACAATTGAAAATTCAAGATTGAGAAGCTTGAATTTGATTCCTAACTTTAGCGAAATTAAGGGCCTTTTTTTTCGATATGGGTGCTTTTAAAGCTCTGGGTGAAGATGGGTTTCAAGCTTTCTTCTATCATAACAATTGGGATATCATGGGTCAATCAATTTGCACATGTATCCAGGACATTTGGCGAAACCAGTGTTCGATTGAGGAGATTGACAAAACTCTTATTTGCCTTATTCTGAAGGTTGAGAATCTTGACTTTGTTTCATAGTTTAGACCCATATTCTTATGTAATGTCATATATAAAAGGTATTACTAAACTGCTGGCCAACCGCCTAAAGCCTTTGCTTGAGGACCTTGTTTGTCCTTTCTAGTCTAGTTTTATTCCCGGGAGAGATATTCAGGAAAATATTATGAGTGCTAAGGAGATTACCCACTCTATGAGGAAGATAAGAGGGAAAAAAGGATTCATGATTATCAAGGTGGATCTTGAAAAAGATTATGATTGTATCAGTTGGGAATTCATTAGAAGATGCCTAGAGAAAGCATGTTGCCCTATGAAGTTTGTGAACCTTGTGATGTCGTGCATTTCGTTTGCTCATCTTGACATCCTTTGGAAAGGTTTTAAAATTGAGAGCTTTCTTCCTTCTAGGGGGATTAGACAAGAAGATCCTGTTTCCCCTTACCTTTTTTTTTAGGTATGGAGAAACTCACCCATCTCATTGCGGAGGCAATGGAGAATAAAGCTTGGAACCGTTTAAAGTAGGAAGATCAGGTCCCATGGTTTCTCACCTTTTGTTTGCAGATGAGCTTCTTCTTTTTAGTGAAGTGAATTCAGATTAGCTTGGCCAAATTCAAGAAGTCTTAATACCTTTAATATCATGTCTGGGCTCCGTGTTTATGTGGCTAAGACTAGTATTCTTTTCTCCAAGAATGTTACCAAACACGATAGGCTTTCTTTAATTGAGAAGAGTGGCTTCAAGCTGGGGAATAATCTTGGGCGCTTCTTGGGGGTGCAAGTGAAAGGTGGGTGTAACAAAAAGGAGTTTTTGCATAATGTTGTTCATAGAATTCAATCCCGATTAAGCTCGTGGAGAATGAAAAACCTTTCTCTAGCAGGTAGAATTACTCTAGTTAAATCTGTGAGTTCAGCCATGCCTTTGTACCAGATTCAATGTTCTAAAATTCCAATTTTAACCTATCAACAAATTGAAAGGGTGCAGTGTAGCTTTATTTAAGGTGATCGAGTTGACAAGAGAAAGACTCACTGGGTGAGTTGGAACACTTTATGCAAGCTAGGTTTTTAGGTGGCCTAGGCATAAAAGACTTTGAGGCAATAAATGAAGCATCTTATGAAGGTGGCGTGGGAAATCTTAAATAAACCCAATGACCTATGGGTCCAGACTTGGTGAGCAAATATGGTAGAGGTAAGAACCCCATGGAAGGTTTAGGGAGAATGACATTTTCCCACCCAAGGTTTGGCGAAACGACACTTTCCCACCCTTCATCAAAATCTGTTATGTTTTCTGTTAATATTTGACTGAAAAGACAAAAATACCTTAAATATTTGATTTTATAAAAAATTTTTATTTTTGAATTAGCCAAAAAGTAAGATATTAAAAAGTCAAAAAAGAAAAAATAGTGTCCTAACTAAAAAGTTAAGAGTAATGCTATGAAATTGTTTAAAATTAAATGACCTTAATATTTATTTATTATTATGTCATAAATATCATCACTATTATTCAATAATCTACAATATAATGTTTTTCATTTTTACTAATTAACATAGAAAATCTTAATAGTTAATATTCCTAATTAATGAAAAACAAAGGAAAAAATGTATCTTACACTTAAGTAAAGGCTTTCACATAAATTTTAATTTATAATAAATATTTAAGGGTATTTTTTTTCTTTTAGTCAAATATTAACAGAAAAAACTAACAGAACCTGACGAAAGGTGGGAAAGTGTCATTTGAAATTGATGGGTGGGACAGTGTTGTTTCTCCAAACCTTGGGTGGGGAAAATGTTGTTCTCTAAAGGTTTTATTATAAAAACTCAGACTCTCCCCTTTGGAAGAACTTGGGAGCTATTTGGCCGAGATTTTTGACAAATATCGGGTGGAACCCTAGTAATGGTGAATCTGCCAAATTCTGGACGTCATCTTGGATTCAAGGAGAACCACCTCTCTACACTAAAGCTTCTCATGTCATCAGAGGCCTAATATTGGATAAAGTGAGCACCCATGATGGATTAACCCAAACGACATGTGAAGTGAAAACTGCCAAAGGCAATTTTCGCCTAAAATCTATGGTAACTGCCGCCATATATAAGTAAAGTTTTTTCTTTTAGAAAAAAAGATTCGCTCTCTTTCTCTAAAAAAAACATTGTTGAAGAAAATTCTTTACGGTAGTTTTTTCTCTCCAAATTCAACTTTTGCTTCAGAGTTAAGGAGAAGAGGGATTTATGCTGTGAAATACATTGTAATTCATTATGTAAAAAATGTGATTGCAATGGGTGACTATTAACATGATTTGGGATTAGTTTAGAATATTTGTTATTTGAATTTTTTCCAACATTGGTATCAGAGCCGTGGTTTACATTGTTTTTTATTTCGTACTATTGTGTTAAGCATGTTGCATGTTACTTAGACGTAGTTCTGAAATTTCATTTTTGTGCGTAAAAAGTTGAATTTGGAGAGAAAAAACTACCATAAAGAATTTTCTTAACAATGTTTTTTAGAGAGAGAGAGTGAATCTTTTTTTCTAAAAGAAAAAACTTACTTATATATGAGCGATAGGTACCAAACAGATTTTTAGGCGAAAACTGCCTTTGGCAGTTTCCACTCACACGTCGTTTGAGTTAACCATATGGGTGCTCACCTTATCCAATACTCCCACTCACACATGATGGGACTACTCTCTCTGTGCTTCTTTAAGGTTCATACTTAGTAAAAATGCCGTGTGACCATGCAAACTTCGAGAGCACATTAGTCATATATTGTTAGGAATATATAACTTCTCGAATTGTGAAACTAGGTTGTATATTGTATGCAATACCCTAGATTAGTTATCACATTTTTTTAACAATGTATTTGATTCCCAATCTAATATACAATTATATTGATATAATTAATTAAATATATGTATGTTCCGAGCATTGAATAACATGCATTATCCAATGTGTAATTTTTAGAAATGACATCTGCATCTAAGAACATTGTCGCCGAAAAATAAAGGAGAAAAATTTAACGGCGAAAATTATGAGATATGGAGCATGAAAATCCAATATGTCTTGGAAGAACAAGATGTTCTTAAAGCTCTTACCACGACCATGGAAGAGCTTGAAGAAGGAGTCACGGTTTGACATAGAAGAGACTATGCAGCTTATGACATGTGGAAGAAGAAGAATTCCACTGCTCGCATCACTTTGTTGAGCAGCATAGACAATGATCTCATGAAAAAGTGTCAGGATTATGAATTAGCAAAGGACATGTGGTCCGCCCTTGCTACAAAGTTTGGCGGTACATCTGTTACCAAACTCCGGTCACTCACTATCAGGTTTGACACATTAAGAAAAAGCCTGAACATACTATGAGAGTACACTTAAGGCACTTGTCAAACATGATTAGTGAGTTGAGAGATGCAGGTCATGTCCTAACTGATGAACAACAGGTTCAAGCTGTCATAAGATCATTGCCTCAAAATTGGGAAACATGAAGATACACCTTACCCCAATGAGGGCATCAGAAATTTAGAAGATGCCACATGACATTTGGAACTGGAAGAAGATCGCCTTAATGTGATAAGGCAAATACTGATGTGTATATGACTGGTTCCAGTTCACATGGTGGGAAGGGATTTAAACGTAAATTCTAAGGTAGATCCCAAAGAAAGGCAATATTGATAAGGCTCAAGGGAAGAAGAGAAAGTTTATAAACACGAAAAAGGAAAACATCCTGCAGGAAGAGAAACATGGCAAAGGTAAAATGCTATAATTGTGACAACAAGGGACATTTTGCTCGCAATTGTAGCGAGCCGAAAAAGGTAAATTACTTGTTTGCACAAGTAAGTTATATAAATGTTTCTAGTTATGTTTTCTAACTGAATTTCATCATTGTGGACTATAGATTCAGCAGCAACAGACCACATAGCGAAAGACATGAGTGCTTTCGTGGAGTTTCAACGAATACCGCGGGAAACAAAATGGATATAGTAGGTAACAATTCAAAAGTGGAAGTTAAAGGGATTGGCACATGCAAATTGATCATGCGTGGAGGTCGAATCATATACCTACATGACGTATTATATGCACCCGATATCGTCGAAATTTGATTTCCGTGTTAGAAATATTAAACTAGGTTTTAATTTGAACTTTTCCAGTACTGGTGTCCATTATTTTGGACACAACATACTATGGTTGTGATTATATTCTGAGTGGTTTTATAGTACTTGACATTGCTCATAGTTATAGTAATGTTTGTTTTTCTCATTACATCTTCCAATAATGATGATGTGAATTATGGCATGCACGGCTTGGCCATATTGGCCAACAACGAAGAATATACTAGCAAAGAGAAAGCTTGTTAGAATCCTTAACAAAAGTAGACTTGACTACTTGTGAACATTGCCTAGTTGGAAAAACAGCAAGAAAACTATTGGAAAAGCGATAAGAGCTGAAGTTCATTGCAACTAATTCATTCTGACATATGTGGTCCAATGAATGTGAGGGCTAGACATAGGGCTATTTATTTCATCACATTTATAGATGATTTCACTCGATATGGTTATGTTTTTTTTATTTCTCAAAACTCAGAAGCTTTAGAATGCTTTCAAAGTTTAAAAACTTAGTTGAGAATCAATTAGATAAAAAGATAAAAGTTTTACAAACCGATCAAGGTCATGAATATATTTGATCAGTTCAGAATTTTTGTGATGAAATGGGAATAGAACGTCCATTAACTATTCCAAGAACTCCGCAACAAAATAGTGTTGCAGAATGAAGAAACAGAACCCTACTTGAGATAGTGAGGTCTATGAGACATAAGCAAACTTGCCCATCACTTTTTGGGGTGATGCCTTATTGATGCCACATATATCCAATCGAGTACCTCCAAATTTATTACTACTACACCATATGAGTTATGGACAAATCGGAAACTCGATTTGAGTCTCCTAAACCATGGAGATGCGCATATGTTCATGATCCTTCCCATAACTATGGAAAATTAGGTCCAAAGGCGAAGAAATGTATCTTTATAAGATACTCAGAACATTCAAAGGGATACTTCTCATAGGAGAACAAGAAAGTGGTAGCATCACTGAGTTTGAATCACGAGATGTCACATTTAGAAACCGATTTTCCTAAGAAGGGCGAGATAGGTCAAGACTTGTTTCTATATGAAACACAAGACCAAGACAATTCTGTTGCCGAAAATCAATTGGTTATACTACATCCAATGGGGTGATATGGAAGTTGATGAATTAGTTTCAGATCCTCCATCATTCCATTAACGATCCAACTATGATAGCTGATCCAAGTGGGAGTAAACACCAATCAATCTCCAATATGTCGATCAAACAGGAAACAAGGTCCAAGTCGATGGTTTGAGATTGAGGGGAAAAATTTTCTAGTTACTTCACAAGATGAAGAAGAACCAAGGAATGTAAATGAGGTCTCAATTTCCCTTCTAAAGAAAAATGGATGAAAGCAATGGAAGAAGAAGAAAGGAGTCTATGAAATCAAACCAAGTATGGAATTGGTTGATTTACCAAAAGGACACAAAGCCATTGGGAACAAGTGGGTTCTCAAAATCAAGCGTAAAGCTGATGGTAGTATTGAAAGATACAAAGCTCGTTAGTCGCAAAGGGGTATACACAACAAGAAAGAATAGATTATGAAGAAACTTTTTCGCCTGTTGTGCGGTTTACCTCAATCTGACTTATTCTACTTATAGTTGCTAGCATGGATCTTGAATTGCATCAAATGGATATAAAGATTGCCTTTCTCAATGGAGAATTACAAGAAGAAATCTATATGGAAACACCAATAGGTTTATTAGAGAAGGTCAAGAACACAAGTGTGTAGACTTTTAAAGTCAATTTATGGCCTCAAGCAATCCTTAAGACAGTGGTATATTCGATTTCATAATGCGATAATGTCGTATTATTTCAAAATGATAAATGAAGATCACTGTGTATATACAAAGAGATCCAATAACAAATTTGTTATATTATCATATATGTTGATACTTATAGTTGGAAAGATAAAGGATTTGTTAATGAAATCAAAGAGGTTATCATCTCATTTTGAGATGAAAGATATGGGTGAAGCTGCATATATTCTTGGAGTCAAGATTTCAAGAGATCGTTCAAGAAAATTATTATCTCTTTCACAAGAACCATACATTAAGAAAATTCTTGCATGATTCATATGCTAGATTGTAAACCCATAGACAACCCTATCGCGAAAGGCGAGACTTTGAGTCGTAAAATGTGTCTGAAGACTCCACAAGAAAAGGAACAAATGAAGAATGTTCCTTATACAAGTGGTTGTGGAAATCTCATGTACGCCATGATGTGTACTAGAGCCGACATCTGTTATGCCGTTGGGTTGGTAAGTAGATATCAGTCCGACCCAGGACAAGCACACTGGAAAAAGTGAGAGAGAATCTTAAATATCTAAAGGAACAGCTGATTCTCATTATGTTATCAAGGAAATGATTTACACTTGGAGAGGCTACACCGATGCTGATTGGGGAGGAGATTTAGATGAAAGGAAATCTACTTCCGAATATGTTTCTTATAAATGGTGGGGCCATTTCTGGAGCAGTAAGAACAACATGTATAGCCTTATCACAATAGAGGCTGAGTTTGTAGCATTTTCAGCTGCAGTGCAAGAAGCTGTTTGGTTGAGACGTTTCATGAATCATCTGGGAATAATTAATGTTGCTATTGAACCAGTAAGAATAAACTGTGATAGTCAAGCAGCAATAGCATACACTAAAGATCCCAATATCATGGTAAAATGAAACACATAGATATCAAATATAATTTGTGCGAGACTTGGTGGCACAAAAGGAGGTGAACATGAAGTACATATCTACGCATGACATGGTTGCGGATCCTTTACACAAGCCTATACCAAGAGAAACTTTCAATAGACATGTTAGATCCCTAGGCTTACGAAGGTATGAATGTACTCATACTTTGAGATTTCCCAAAATTGTTCACATATGTCTTATCAATATTAAATAACAATATTCTCAATGCTCAATTTCGATTATTAGGAATATACATGAAGGAGTATATATATATATATATTGGATTATGTAACTATTATATAGTTTATTTGAAAAGCATGTCGGATAGTTAAAAGATTGGCCTTCTCACTAGGCAATCGCCTCAATTACTTCGTAGGAATGGAGAGAGACGATTTAAGCTTATTATCTAGGTGATAATAGAGAGCCAAGCTTAAAATGTTTAACATCGCCTAAAAATAGAATTAAAATAATGTCATAATGAAATGTGACCATAAGTGATAAATGATCACTTTATCTGTCTAATTGTCAGATCAGAGTTCTGATGAATTAAAGTATGTAAAGTGAACTCAAGTTAGACATTAGATATGTTTGAATAAAAATCTGTAGGCATTTACAAGAAAAGAGACATGCACTCCATGGGAAAGGAGGAAATGCTGTAGCATGTGATTCTACCACATGTGCAAAACATTGACCAAAGGGGTAATGAAAGTCAAAATCTCAACTTTAACATTGTGTGAGCCCTGAGATTTTAAAAATAAAATCTCCTAGAATACCCTTATTGCTCTATTCTATTTCTTGAAAACTCTCTTAAGATTGCTCTCTAGAGTGTTACCAAAAGATTAAGTAAATTCATCGAGGCATTTCTAGCCAAAGATTAAGATAAATTCAATCTGCTAGGACATTTCTAGAAAAGCAAGTTAAATAAAAGTTGCAAGAATCGAGAAAAGAGGAAGATTACGATTTTGTATTATCACACTATAATCATGTGTATTCATTAGTCGACCAATTATGTTTTACTTTTATGTAAAGACATAACATAATTATGAATACAACTGATATTTATTATAAATGAGATTGTTAGAAAAAATGTGATAAGTAATCTAGGGTATTGCATACAACATACAACATAAGTTTCACAATTCGAGGAGTTATATATTCCTAACATATATATGACTAATGTGCTCTCGAAGTATGCATGGTCACACGGCATATTTACTAAAGTATGAACCTTAAAGAAGCACACAAAGAGATAGTCTCATCATGTGTGAGTGGGAGATATTGGATAAAGGTGAGCACCCATGATAGATTAACCCAAACGACGTGTGAAGTGGAAACTGCCAAAGGCAGTTTTCGCCTAAAAATCTGCTTGGTAACTGCCGCCCATATATAAGTAAAGTTTTTTCTTTATAATTTTATAAGGAATCTAATAATCTAATTATCATTACCAAAAATACAACTTTTTACGCACAAAAAATGAAATTTCAGAACTGCATCTAAGTAACATGCAACATGTTTTAACACAATAGTACGAAATTAAAAACAATGTAAACCACGGCTCTGATACCAATGTTGGAAAAAATCTAGAATAACAAATATTCTAAACTAATCCTAAGATCATGTTAATAGTCACCCATTGCAATCATATTTTTTTTTACAGAAACGAATTTTAATATATTTCACAGCATAAATACCTCTTCTCCTTAACTCTGAAGCAAAAGTTGAATTTGGAGAGAAAAAACTACCATAGAGAATTTTCTTCAACAATGTTTTTAGAGAGAGAGAGTGAATCTTTTTTTTCTAAAAGAAAAAACTTTACTTATATATAGGCAGCAGTTACCAAGTATATTTTTAGGCGAAAACTGCGAAAATCAGTTTTCACTTCACATGTCATTTGGGTTAATCCATCGTGGGTGCTCACCCTTATCTAATAAGAAATGTAGCCTTTTTTGTCAATGAAAACGGAGGCTGGAAAATTGGCGAGTCTCTCGAAGTCAACAAAGTGCAGGCTGTCCTTCCCCCTATGCCCTCAGACGACGAAGATTTAATATGTTGGAGACCTACTTCTCATGGAAAGTTTACAGTTAATTCTTGTTACAATCAGATCATGGACTGGAAGGTTCATGATAGGAATGCTCTTTGGCAACAACTTTGGAGAATCAAAGCTTTCCAAAGAATGCTTCTCTTCATGTGGAGATTTTTTCATGACCGACTTCCTATAAATGTTCAGAGGAGGAAATGGTCTGATTGTGATGATAAGTATGCTATTTATTTGGGAGAAAATGAGACAATTCTTCACAGTCTGAGAGATTGTCGCACTGCTCATAGTTTATGGGTCCAACAGGTTCATAGCTCAAAATAAAGGCATTTTTTCTCTATGAACTTTGGTGAGTGGATCAGAGTCAATCTGCATCAAAGTACGGATCATGAGAATACTCAGTTCTGACAAATTAACTTTATCACCACTTGTTGGCTTATTTGGAAGTGGCGCAACAGTCGCTTGTTTGAGGAAGGTTTCCAAGAGCCTACTAGACCCATGTTAGCCATCAGCAATCTTACTAGGTCCATTCTGCAGAGGCTACCCTTGAGACAACAGGTAATGGAAGGGCTCCCCACAATTTCACTACCTATGTCCAATGGAGAAGACCTCCTCTGGGATGGATAAAATTAAATACGGACGAGATCTCTCGTTCCTCTGAAAATGGGGCAGGTGGAGGGGGCTTACTGAGAAATTATGAAGGCAGTTGGATCTGTGGGTACATTGGGAATATCGGAATGTGTTCTGCCTTTCTTGCTGAAGCATGGACTGTTTTGGATGGTTTGAATCTAGCGTGGAGCCTAGGATATTGAAGAATAGAACTTGAAACAGAATCTTCTACCCTGGCTAATTCTCTTTTGTTTCATGATTACGAAGATCCTTCGGAAAACCAGCTTATAAAACGTATTAGAAGATGGCTACAAGAAGATACACATCCACCATGTCTTCCGCCAAGGCAACAGACGCGCTGACTATTTAGCACATCTCAATTTAAACTTTGATACTGGACTATACGTCCTAAAGTTTGAACCTTCTAGTATCAATAGACTCCTTAGGGGTGATGCTTCAGGGATGTTTTCATCCTGGTTCCTCATCTTGGAAGCTGCTTCTTTGCTGTTGTTGTGTTGTTTGGGGTTAGGCCCCATTTTTTTTCACCCAAAAAAAAAAAAAAAAGCTTACCAAAAGTCTTGTAGTTGTAGATGAAGAGTTAAGACCATAATCAAGAGAAGTTTATTTTTTTACCGTGACAGTTAAGAGTGTTGTCCATCTACATAAGAATTTTAGGACCGTTTGATATAAAATTTAAATACAGTTTTTTGTTTTTGAAAACAAGAGATATAACAAATTTTATAAAAGGTATTTGGTAAAAATGAGTAGAAGTATATGATTAAAATTTATTTTCACACTTTTCTTTCCACAACTTTTATCTAAAAACAGTTTTTAAATTTTATATAAGATACATTTTCATATACATTAAAATATAACTCAAAAATCGTATTTTAGTTTTTAAAAATTATTTTTAAATCAAAAATCATACCGGCCCTTAATTTCCAATCTCATTACATATCGTCATTGGATTTGAAATTTGTTGGATATGAAGTTGTTACAAGTTGAGAAAATCTATAAAGATGATATGGCTCACATATGATGACTACAACATTGCTTAAGGAGAGGCCCAAAGCTTGTGCGCGAGCAGTTAGCATGCTGAAGCCCTTCACACGAGACGAATGGGGTGATTTGTGGGCTTGGACACATAAATTTGGGTTTTACACCTAGAGCTAGAGCCGAACAAAAGAAAAAAAAAAAAAAAAAATGGAGAAACATGGCTGTCCAACTGGTGGGTAGTACTTCCCTTGCCTTGGTAATGTTTAGACGAAAAGTGATTAGAAAAAAGAACGAAACAGAGAGAGAGAGAGAGAGAGAGAGAAAGGAGAAATGGTTGTTCTTAGCTTAAAAAAGCTCACAATCCAACGGTGTATCTTCACCTAGTCTTAGTGAAATTTCAATATGTTATTGGTGGTGATCTAAACTATGCATCTACTGGTTTGTATCGTTATTTATTCTTTTGTTTTATTTCTATTGATGAGAGTACGCAAAACTTGAAGTTTGATGCAATTTATTGTTATCCACCTTTAAGTGGGGAATTTGTTGATTGTATGTATGCCTCTAGTATCATCTAGAGAAGAATTTTGTTATAACTGATTATTTAATTAGTGAAAAATTTTGTCGTATTTTTACTTGTCTTGAAAGGTTTCTATGTTAAAATTTATAAATTTGGAGTCTTAAATTTTTTTATATGCCGGTGCTATATTAATTAATTTTGGTTGCCTAATTTAACTGTAAAAAGAGGGAAAGATTTACTCCTTTGTGGCATCAACATGAGGGAATTTAGGATTAGCATTTGAAATGCCTTTGTATCATTAACTTTTAAATATTCATTTTAACAAGGAATTTGTAAAGTGATTATTAAATTCCTGATTTACCCCTAATAGAAAGTAAAATGATATTTATGCCCTCTCGTAAATTTGACTAAAGCAAACAATTTTTATTTTTTTAAATAAAAAACAACTTTAAGCAAAGACACTGTACAATAAAGTTTAACGTTCACCGGCAAAATAGGAAAAAGCTCATGTGGGCTACAGTGAGGTCAACTTTGCAGAAGCTATTATTTGGTGCAATTTTATAAAGTTGTTTCGTGAAGCTAAATAGCTAATTTGCCTTTTTGATATTGCATTGGGACTGCTGCAGTTTAAATGTTATATTAATTCTCCTACTTGCACTCTTTTTGTTTCTCGTTGCGTTTTATTTGACTAGATTTTATTTTATTATTAACTCTCTATTTTAGCTTAAATGCTAATTTAGCATCTATAGTTTAAATTAATCAATAAAAAAAATAAGAAAAAGGAAAAACAAAACAAAACTTTATAGGTACCAATTGAAGATTCTTGATTAGTCCAGTATAAGAGCCGTCTCTTAACAATTTGTTTATTTTTTTTTATAATTATTATTTTTTTGGCAATCAAAACGTATAGATAAGGTTATGTGCACTTTAATTAATCGTCAGGATACATTATTTATTAATATTTAGTATTAGCAAAATATAAAATTTACTCGTTATTATAGCATTTCTCAAAAAATATCATAGCATTTTCTCTAAAAATAAAGTAATATGTAAAAGGGATGTTATTAATTGAAGTATGAACTTTGGCTAAGATGATAAAAAAATGGATAGAAGTTTTGAGGGAAAAAAAGTTTGTCATTTGAGTATAGTTTTAATAAAATTCAGGATATTTTAGTTTTTCACTTTCAAATTTATCCTTCAAACTAATAGAGGTTAAATTAGATATTATTTTTTCATAAAAAGACTAAATTGCCCCTAACAATACCATAAACTTTTAGAGTAATTAACAGGCCTCCCTTAAGGTTTCAACATATCACAAGCGTAAAGATCATTAGATTAATACAAATATCCCTTCAACAAAAAAAATAAAAAATAAAATAAAATTGACAAGTTACTCCTTATAGTTAGCCACTTATATCCCAACCATCAATTTTTGGTGTTAAAATTAACTCTGAAAAAAAAAAAAGACCTTATATTATAAATAATAAGAATTATAAATTAATATTTCAAAATAATAAAAAATATATAGAAAAAGTTTTTAAAATAAACATATATATATATTTTTTTTAAATTGCCTTTTTCAAGATGGTCGCGCGATCTCTTATGTTGAAACCCATCTCAGATTGTCTAAACAACGACCTCTTCTTTAAAATTAAAAAAAAAAAAAAAAAAAAATTCTAAATTGACGTTAAGGAGTGTAAGAACTAATTAAGGGGGGTAAGTTGTCAGTTTGGTATGTTAGAAAGGGTGTAAAAAATAATCCTAACGGAAGTTAATGGAGTGGGTGTTTGTATTAACATAATAACCATTTCAATGCGCCAATGAAATGTTTAAGAAATAATACTATACATATAACATTTTTATCAACATTTCTCATACAATATTATATGATAAAATATGATTAACTGATTTTAAATTTTAATTAAACTTTCACCTAGTCATTTTTTGCTACATAATATTATATGAGAAATATTGTATGAGAATGTTGAATGTGTAATATTATTCAATGTTTAAACTCATAGGAGGTCAGTGTAATTAACTCTAATTTTTTGTTTTGATTATATTTTATTTTAAAAAAGAAAATCAATTCTTTTGCTCTCTCAAAACCACATATCAAATATGTAAATATTTAATCATTGGATTTTCATAATCTAATTGGGTAAATATTATAAAGTTTTGGGTAGGTTAGAGTTACAAACATTTGGTATATAATTGACCATTAATTTTTTAAAAATTAATAAAGAATTTACGAATTCAAGTTGCATTAATAGCATATAAGGTTATCAAATACAAATCATAATATATTACAAATTGATCACAAGTTTGACTTATATGTTATAAGTGTGACATTTAATATAACAAAAATTTTATTATATTTATTCTGTATAACATAGATGTTGAGGAAGTAACATGATTAATTAATTAATTTGAGAATTTTTTTAAAGTATGACTTTAAATGCACCAAATAATACACAATTTTTGTTAGCATAAAAATCAATGCTTATTTTCTTCATTCAATTCTTTCACCAATAGTTTTAGAATTTATAGATGAAAGTCAAAATTTGGTACCCCACCCATAAATTGCCTAAAGCAACATTTTCTTTTTGTATCTCCTATCAAATAAAGAAAGATTTCTTTTTGTTTTTAAATGCGACTACTTCTCAATCTTTTGCAAGCAAGATCTATTCGGTCACCAGCTTTTCTTTTCAATCAAATCATTAAATATATGATGATGCATACAAAATTGCCAAATTTGATATATTATAGCTTTCATTCAATGGATTAAGGAAGATTAAAAAAATTTATATTTTAAAGTTATAGTTTTTATGATTTATGAAAGCTAAAGTTTTCTACATATAGATTGTTTATTGATGTAAAGGGTCTATTTTATTTACCTCTCCATGAGATGGCCTAGCATGAATACATTCACTATTATTGAAAAGAGTAAACAACATATTCCCACCCAAGGTTTGACGAAATCCCAAGTTGATATTTCAAGTTCCATTTATTCCAGATTTCCACCCTTAAAATAACACTATTAACAATTTTTAGGGTAATGAGGGTACAAATACCATAATGCCCTTAACCCTAAATTAATAAATTATGTTTTAATCCTTAAATTACTAGAATTATAAAATTAACCATCTTATTTTGAAATTACTTCAATTACACCCTTAGTGACTGCACACTGTCTCGGTTTTCACCAGATCTGGGCTGTTTCCGATGGCGGAGAATCCCCTGGTCAGCTCCATCACCTTCCTCATCATCCGTCGTCCAAAACCCCTCTGGTTCCCGACTCATTGGGCCCCCTAATCGCCGGCGCCGTCAAGCTTAGGTTTTCATCGTTCTTTGCTAGATTCCGGTTGATTCCGGCGACGAAAATGCAATTGGACATCACCACTGCAACCAGCATCTCCAAATCTACAAAACCCTTATGTCCCCAACAACCGTTTAGTGGCCATTCGCTGGTGGAGACCGATGAAAACCAGTCGCACATGGCGGTTGTCGTGGCTGGCAATCGGTGAGTGATGAGGGGTTGTGAAGGGTACGGTTTTGTAGAGGGGAGGATCATGGTTCAAATGGTGGTGACAATGGTGATTTTGGGTGGAAGAATCGCCTAAAAAGGGCGAAAAACATCGACGGTAATGTTGGCTAACGTACGTCAGAGCTTTGTTAGGGGCAGCGATCTGCCAATGTGCTCCTCCTTTGTAAAACGACCAATTTACCCCTAAACCATTATATCTAACCATTTTCCGTTATTTTAAGGGTGGAAATCTATAATAAATGAAACTTGGGGTACTAAGTTGGGATTTCGTCAAACCTTGGGTGGGAATATGTCGTTTACTCTATTGAAAAAAATTAAGCACATTAAAAGATTTTTGATAGTACATTAGAGATTTTTAAAAAAAAAAAAATTGTAATTATGGGGTACATATGCAGTCGTTTCTAGCCATCAAATCTAGGTGAATATGCTAACATCATATAGATTCACTTGTGTTAGTGATTATGTCGCTAACGGTGCTGCTAAACTTGCTATCAGCGATGGTCACCGGTGACTGTCACCAACAATAGTCGGGTGGATGTTTGTTGACAATTTACTTTTTAATATATTTTTTAGTATTTATTAAAATGTTGTAAAAATTAAAAATAAAAATAAAGAAAGAAATAACATAGACCCTTTTTTGTTATCACATATTCATAAACAATTTGAAAATCTATTTTACCAAAAACATATTTATAGTTTTTGAAACTTACAAGTATAAAAGTATATAAAATTTACTAAGTACGCTCTAAATTATTTATAAAATTGATAATTTGTAAAATTAGATAAAAATAATTAGATTGAAGGGTACAACCTAAAATAAAATTTGGAAATTTTAGATGGAAAAGATTTGTTTGAACTTGATTGAGAAAAGATTTAATGAGTGAATGTTTGGTGTATTTATAGCTGCCTGGTTATATGTTGAATTATTGGTGCATGTCATTTCATGGGAGCTTCATTATTAATTGCAAATCTAGGTGAGATCTAATGCTATGACCACATACATGCCCACAATTGATCGTGACTCCAATTTAATTTAAAGATCGGTTTGAATTAAGAGACATAACATCAAATCAAATTAGTCTAAAGATTATTATCAATCCCAGAATATTATATGAGAAACAAGGTAGGACCATTCATGATTTTTTCAAGAGATTGCATTGGATATACAATGATAGAAATCCAGCACCACAAATTTCAGATTCCAAGGGCAGATCTTGGAGTGTAGAAATAAATAAATAGTGAGTGGACATTGGGGTTATTAATAGAATGGATTTTCTGTAGACAACCTCCTGCTTTACAGGTCTCAGCCATGGAAGCAACTTGAGGAGAAGCCAACATCTATGGACCCTCTTAGCCTTAGCTGCCTCCACCATCATGACTCTTCTATCTGATGGCTGATGCTCTTCATTACTTTTATCTTATTACTTCCACATCATGCTTCTCTCCAATTATACCTTTCCTGGACCATTCCCAGTTGTCATCTCATTTTCACACATGTAAATTTGAATAATCAAAATTATCAAATCGATAATGTTTTAGTATAATACTTGCATTTGACTGTTGATGTTTTTGATCACTATATTCTTTTACCGTTTTTTATAAAAAATAATCAATATCTATTATCAGTTATATTTGACAAGTAATGTTACCGAATCCGTGATCAAGATAAATAATAATATTATGCAACATGTTAACTTGGTTTCTTTGAGCATGCATTATTGGTGTGTTGATATGGTAAAAGTAGCGTGCAAAAATGGTGAATGTCAAATTTGTAAGCTAGCTTATGGGTTCATAATTCATGAAAATGAAAGGTATTTTGGATTATGTAGAGTTGAAGTTCACTTATGAATAGTTTTTTCCTATAATTGTATAAACTATAAACTCTTAAACAGGTGAAGACACTCTGGAAATAGTACTTTATTCTGATGAATTAAGTAATGTGTTGAAAGAGAAATGTTCTTTTCTTCATCTTTTTATAATCTCTAATGTCAACCAATCACCAGGAATCTAGTGTTTTTGCCTCCCATTACAGTAATGGTCTGAGGTGAAGAAGAAAAAGCAAGTGGGGTTTGAATGGGTCAGTCGCTTCACTGAAAACCAGGGAACAAACAATTTTTGTATTAGTTATTTCTTCCATTCCATTCTCTTACAGTGCAGACTGCAGAAGCACTTTTTGTACAGTACAGAAGCACTTTTTAACTGATTTTGCAGTCCTATACATGTGTAAAAACTTCTGCTTTTGGCTTTCTATGGCCTTGGGGAACTCCACATCACACATGTTACCACAAGTTTTATGCTGTTAGGTGCAGCTGGTGTGCCTAAAGATCTTCAATGAAAGGCTGCAACATTCCTCTCCATAAGTTACCATTTGTTGTTTCTCAGAAATTTGTGGCTTTGGTTTCTCTCATCAACTGTAAGTTTTGTTTTCTATTTTTTATGATCTTGTCAATGCTACTGTTTTTTTATACATGTTATTGGGTATTCGGTATTATTTTGTTCCCCAATTATTGCTCTGCATTATTTGTACTACTACTAGGTATTTCTGTCTATATCTATGACATAATTTTAATACCCCGTGTCTTCTTCTAATTAAAGTGTGTATTGTTGAAGCAATGTCAAGGGAATCCTAAAATTTCAGTGTTTTTTTTCTTGAAATTTGTTCTAGGAGGAGAAGCAAAAGTCTGAGAAATGGATGAGAAGGAGGACTCAGGGTCATGTTTGGTTGTTTCTGAAGAGAAGAGTGATAGATTGTATCCAATGTATTTTGGTGTTTCTTTTGCTTTCTTTGCTTTAAGGCTTCTGTCAAGTTCTGATAAGGAAGATGAGAAATGGTCTGAGTTGCATGATAAAATGCTTCAAGGAAGTGCTCAACTGTTGGGTTTGCTTGTGTGGAGAGTCCAGAGAGAGGGGGCTGTTGGGGACAAATGTGAGGTTCTGCATAAGCTTGAGACGGCTGAGAAAGAGATTGCAGAGTTGAGGAAGTTGAGAAGCGAAGACGCCAAAGCTAATGAGAAGGTTGTTAGCATCTTTGCAACGCAAGAGCAGACGTGGTTTAATGAGAGGAAGAAGCTCCAGCAACATATTGGAGCTCTTATTAATGAATTGAGGGTGTTTGAGAAAAAGAGAGATGAAGCTGTTTCGGAGTTGAATAAAAGATTGAAGGAAACTGAGATTTTGGTGGCGTCGAAGGATAAGGTATTGGAGGAAGAGGAACAGAAAAGGAAGGAGGTTGAAGAGAAGCTAACAAAAGCGGAAAGTATTGCAGAAGAATTGAGAGAGGCTGCAAAGCAAGAAGCTCAAGATCATTCTACTGAGATTTGGAAGCACAAAACTGCTTTTATTGAACTTGTGTCGAACCAACGGCAACTTGAAGCAGAACTGGGCCGAGCACTTAGGCAAGTTGAAGCTGCAAAACAAGAGCTTGGTTCAGTCTTGGTGCAGAAGGACGAGTCAGTCTTGTTGGCTCAAAAACTGTCAATGGAAATTCTAAAGATGCGCAAGGATTTGGACCAGAAAGATAAGGTTTTGTCAGCAATGCTGAGGAAATCTAAATTGGATACAAATGAGAAGCAAATGCTTCTAAAGGAGGTTAAATTATCAAAAGCGAAGAAGAAGCAAGCTGAACTGGAAACGGTAAAATGGAAGATAGCATCCGAGTCCATAAATGAGAGACATTCATTGAGAAGTATGTTTGTGAATCAAGTCAATTCAAGATTAGATGCTTCCTTTGGTGCAAGAGGAACATCACAGACTGGAAAGACCAGACAAGAGCCTACTGAGTATGTTCTTGAGCATCCTGAGCTGAAAAAGGACCTCGGTGTTTTCTCGCCGCTTTCTGATTACTATTCAGCAGAAGGAAGTGAGGAATTAGGTAAGAAAACTTCGTGATTTCTTTATTGAGCTAGCAGTAGAGCCTATTGTGATGTTCATTCTTTTCCAGAATTTGTTCTATGAAATGTGATCTTCATGCTTAATATCATGATCATATGTTTTCCCTAGATTTCATTTTAACAATTGTTTTAATTCCTTTTCTCATTCTTGCATTTGAAGTCATGGCAACAGATGTCAAAAGATTGGAAGGTTGGGTTCGCTCGGAAGCAGAAAAGCATGCAACTGTAATTGAGAAGAGGCATCACTTGGAACTAGAGGCTTTTGCAGAACAATTGAGAATGAATGATGAAAAATCAGAAGGTTTTCGTTGGCGGTTGCTGAGTATGGAAATTGAATCAAAGCGGCTGCGGTCCCACTTTGAAGAACTGAACCAGGAGATATCACATCTCAGGCATAACAATATGAAATTGGAAGCCATATTATTGGAGCGGGAAGAAGAATTAAGTTCTCTGAAAGAGCAATTTTTGTTGAAGTTAAAATCTTTTAATTGTCAGAAGAACAACATAAACTCATCTCTAGATGATCCAGCCATAACCCATGATGCCATTGGTTCCAAAGTCAAGATCACAAAGAGAAGACCAGCAGAGAAGGAGCAAGAAACAAAAAAAACTTCAGTGGAAAGGCCTCAAGAGAAAGACATAGAGGTAAAAGACGAAAACCCATCTCACAGCAAGTTCAAAACTGTGACAGTCCAATCTCCTGAAAAAGAGTTTGAAAAAGATAAGGATGCAACAATCCATAGTCCTATTCAAGAGGAAACTGTGAGTCAGGTGGAGGTTGACACAGCTGAAAAGTTAGCATCATCTAACCAGTCCTTGAGCAAGACCAACAGTTCTCCATGGAGGATGGACCTTCATGCTCTTGGAGTTTCTTACAAGATCAAGAGATTGAAGCAACAACTTCTTATGCTTGAGAGGTTGACAGGAAAAACTGGCGAAGATACAGAAAGTAATGACAATGGAATGAAGGGTTTGCTAGTGTTGATGTCTTTGGTAAATAAACAAGTCAGCAGGTATCAGTCCCTCCAAGGGAAGACCGATGATCTCTGTAAGCGTATGGTAAGCACTGGAGACATTCTGATTGACTTATGCTTAGCAGAGTTTTCAGTATTGTGATCATTTGCATGTTTTTCCTTCACAAACTCAATCATATTTGTCACGAGACCGTTTAATTCATCTGTTGAACTTGTGATCATTCTTCTTATGATTTTCAGCATGAGACTGATCTAGACATGAGTCAAGGGGATTCGAGTACTGCAAGGAGGAAAGGAGAAACTAAAACACTAGAGCATCTCCTCGAGGAAACGTTTCAGCTACAGCGATACATAGTTGCAACAGGACAGAAGTTGATGGAAGTTCAATCCAAGATTGCTTCTGGTTTTGTGGAGTTCACAGAAGAACTTGGCAAGACTGCCAGCTTAGACAAGAAGCGCTTTGCTGATAATCTAAGAACTCTCTTTCAGGAGGTCCAAAGAGGTCTTGAAGTTCGGATATCTCGAATCATTGGAGACCTTGAAGGAACTCTGGCTTGTGAGGGGATGCTTCATTTGAGAAGGTAATTGTGAATGCAATAGGCCTGAAATCAGGCCAAATAAGAGTTAGAATGGCATGATTCATGATTGTGCTGATTTCTGTAGTTATTTTTGTATAGAAATAATATAGTTAAAATAATTTTAATGCAATAGAAATGCCCTGAATTCGACTTGCGTTCATTACTCTTGTTAAACAATTTAATCTTCAGCAAGCTAAGATGATGAAGTAGCAATAATATTTACTAAATCCAATCTGATCTAAGTAGATATATTGGATTTTAGATTTTTCAATCCAATTTTGAATTAAAATTCGATCCAATCCAATATATAGAAACCTAAAATTCGATTTGATTCAATCTAATTTGTACAAAATTAAAATCCCGATTCAATCGCATCAAATTCAAGAAAATTGCATCCAATTGAATGAAGAATAAATTGATTTTATCTAAATCCAATTTGATTATACATCTTTTTAAACTTTTTGTCAAAGTTCGATAATTTCATAATTAAATAATTTAGTCATCAGAGAACTATTATATTATTTGAAAATAGGGAAATGATTATATTCAAAATTTTAAATAAATAATTTATAGTGAGGCATAAGTTGGTTGTCTATTACAAAGATAAAATAACAAATAAAGATAATCCCAATAAAATAAATCTATTAAGTATTAAAACTAATAATATAGAGATTTTACGCTCTTATATTGTTAACAAGGTAATGAATTGCATTAAATACAATATAGAGATTTAATCTAGTTTAATATGATCCGCAATGGATATTTTATAATTTATGTTTTGACATATTTGGTTCATAATATTTATCAAATCTAAAAAACAAAAAACAAAATAAAGTACTGATTCATTATAAGTTGGGCCCAACTTGCGGCCCAGAACATGGATTCTATGTAGACCCAATTAATTGTGGCCCGAATTTACTATGACCCAAGCCCATTCTTTTATATACTTTAAGCTTATGCTTTTGGATTTAAGAGATCATAAGAATATGTTGGATTTGAGAGTTTTTTAAATTTTGCATAAGAAAATACAAGGATAACTACCAACGCCCATCGGGGTTCTTATTTGTAACCCCCTAAAATATCAGCTAATTTAAATTAGTTGGAAAATATTAACGAATTTTCGAATGTCAATTAAATTTAGGTTTCGTTTTGTTTTATATAAGTCTTATTCTACCATTTTCATCATTTTCCATTTTTTTTTTTTTTTTTTTTTTGGTCTATCAACTTATTTGTTAAAGTCTATTTTACCCTTTTCTTATTTACCTTTTATCCTATTCATCATTTACCTTTTTTTTTAGAAAAATTATTTTAAATAAAAATTTAATTTAAGAGTAATTTCAATTGAAACTTTTTTTTTAATAAAAAATAATAATTTGATTTTCTTCAAGTTTGGTTTCTTGCTATGAAGAAAATTGTTCCGTCCGTCGATGTTTCATTCAATTTACTTCATTACTTCACCATATCCATACTATCATGTTGGAACTGAAGTTGCTTTGGTGTGGCTCCACTTCCTCTTCAACCACCCAACAGAAAATCCAGTTTGAGCTACTAAATCCGGCTTTGTTAATAGTGATGACGAGTTGTGGTTTCTTCGATGAGGACAATTGAAGAAGAAAAGGGAGAGGTAAGAGAGAAAAGAAATGAAAGGGAGAGGAAAGAAAGAAGGAACCATTGCTAACCTTGCCGCCGACAGTTATATTATGTTGTGAAGAGAAGAATTGTTTTTTTTAATAATTAACAAATTAGAGCCTTTATCATAAATATCAAATTGCTCTAATTCACTTGTTGATGGTCACTCTTGACAAGGAGCACCAATACTACAATCAAGGCCCGATTATCGTTCAAAGCCACAAATTAAGCTTCAAGGCTTCGTTTTAAGCTTAAATGACTCTTTCTTGAGACCTTAAATAAATCCATAACATCTTCTAATGTAAGCTTATGACACTCTTAGAGGTAAGCCTATAACTTATGACACTCTTAGATGTAAGCCTATAACGTTCTCTAATATGAGCCCACGACACTCTCAAAGGTTGTTGAACATGTGTCTCAAGATGCTGCAGAGGTGTTGCTGACTTGGAAGTGTTGAGTAGATTGATTTGGTGGCAGTTGGAGAAGAGGTGTTTCAGTTTTTGTTTGAATAAGTCAAGTTCTGAAGTTGTCAAACTTGTTGCTAGAAATTAGGCATTAAGTTTTGTTGAGCCCTAATGTGTTTTGATGTGCCAAAATTAATCAAAAGAATGTTTAAAGAACTAATAAATGTGCAAAGGTATAACATAAGTCATAACGAAAATGAAAATGCAGTTTTCTAGGTGGAACGACCGATCACGTAGATGGAACACCCGTTCCAATAAGTTATTTCTTCAAAATAACTCGAAGTCAAGCCGTTCTAAGTTGGAACGACATCGTTCCATGATGTGGTTATAATTCTATCCAAAATGAAGCAAGCGTCTCACATCTAAAAGGAACAACCATTCCAAACATTTGAAGACTTATTCGAAGAGGCTAACACAAATTCGCGAGTTGGATATTCTTTGCAATCTAAAGAAGGAATGACCAAGCCGAACGACCGTTCCTCCAGCCCATTTCACATGAACGATGTTGTTCCATCACATCGTTCATGGTTTTGGAATCTGGACATCCTTTGCGATCTAAAGAAGGAACAATCAAGTAGAACGACTGTTCCTCCAGCCCATTCCATAGAAGGAATGCATGTTCCAGTTCAAGTCAAGATTTTGGACTACAAAGATTCAAGCTCAAGTCAAATTTTTGGAAAATCAAAGAGTCAGACCTGAACAACCTCGACGAACATGTTGAAATGTTGGCATATCAGATGCCAAAAGACGAGGTCAGAATCAGTTGGAATAACTGCAGATTACTGCAGACTTAGTAAACAATCTACAAATTTGATTTTGCTTGATTCTACCTATAATTTGTTCATGATTTTTTTTGCTGTAATAGCCCTCGATCTTTGCATCAAGCTTAGGCTAATATCTCAAAAATGTATAAATAACTTGCTGTGGATGAAAGAAAGAAACATAGTTTTCAGCTTCAATTCATTTGCTTCACATTATGTTAGCTTCGCCTTTCATCTACATTCAATCCATAAACACTCTTAACTTTAGCAAAACAACGTTAACCACCCATCAATTCCAACAATTTGGTATCAAAGCTCTATTGGTCTTACATGACCTATCAAAACCAATAAAACACAAACACAACTTCACTCAAGCAAATGGCTAGCAACAGTCTTTCCTTGGTGACACCTCAAGTCTTCACTGGTGAGAAATACACCATTTGGGCAATGAAGATGCAAATGTACTTAGAGGCTTTTGACCTTTGGGAAGTTGCAGCTGAAGATAAACCTGTTCCTCCACTTCTTAGAGATCCAACTCTAGCTCAAATCAAAGCTAACACTGAGGAAAAGACCAAAAGATCCAAGGCAAAAACAATAATCCAAAATTCAGTTCCTTATTCTGTCTTTGGTAAGAAAATGACATGTAAGACTGCAAAGCAAGCTTGGGATAAGCTTAAGATGGAGTATCAAGGCAGTCAAAAAAACAAACAAATGAAAGTGTTGAGGCTAAAAAGAGACTTTTAAGCTCTCATCATGTAGGGAGATGAAACCATTGCCAAATATTCAGATAGAATCTCCTTGATAGCCAATCAAATTAGGTTGCTTGGAGAAGACTTGCCTGACAGTAAGATTGTAGAGAAAGTACTTGTAATAGTACTAGAAAAAATTTGAATCAAAGATTTCTTCTTTAGAAGAATCCAGAGATCTCTTTGCCATATCACTTGAAGAATTGATTAGTGCACTTCAAATACAAGAAACAAGGAGGGCTTTCAGACATGACAGAGTTATAGAAAAAGCCTTTCAAATGCAGCATTCTATTAATAGTAGAAGAGAGCCAATGAGCATAGACCAATATGAAGAGAAAAGCAATAAAAAAGGGCTAGAACTGAAGAAATTTCCATCTTGCACACATTGCAAGAAGACTACACATCCAGAAAGAAATTGCTGGTGGAGACCAGATGTGATGTGTAACAATTGCAAGCATCTGGGACACATCGCCAAAGTGTGCAAGTATAAAAACAAAGGCCTTCAAAATAATCAACAAGCACAGGTTGTAGAAGCTGAAACACAAGAGGAGCAACTCTTTACAGTCTCATGCTTACAAAACAGTAACAGCTGCAAAACTTGGCTTATTGATAGTGGCTGCACACATCACATGACTTTTAATGCAAGTCTATTCAAATAGATTGATGAATCTTACCGCTCCTCTGTAAAAGTTAGAATGGAGATAAGTATAGGGAAAAGGCATAATTACTGTCACAACACACAAGGGTGTCAAACTGATATCTGATGTGTTGTATGTGCCTAACCTCAACCAAAACCTTTTAAGTGTTGGTCAAATGCTTGAAAAAGATTATTCTTTAGAGTTCAAGAACAATGTGTGCACTATATTTGAAACTAATGGTGCTGAATTGCTAAATGTCAAGATGAAAGGGAAAATATTTACCCTTGATTGGAATGAAGAAAAGACTACCAACCCTAGAATAGAAGCTGGAGACTCAATACTGTGGCACAAAAGGCTTGGTCACTTTAATCTGACCAGTCTTGTATTTATTAGCAAGCAAGAACTTGTCAAGAACATGCCTAAATTGACTGAAGTAACTCAAGTCTGTGAAACATGTCAGCAAGGGAAGCAGACTAAGATTCCATTTCCAAAAAACCAAGCCTGGAGAGCCTCAGAAAGACTACAACTGGTCCATACTAATGTATGTGGACCAATGAGAACATAATCTTTGAATGGTAACATATATTTCCTATTTTTTGTCGATGATTGCACTAGGATGTCTTGGGTGTACTTTATTAAGCTCAAGAGTAAAGTTTTTTCTGTTTTCAAGAACTTTAAGGCTCTGGTTGAAAACAAGAGTGGGTAGACCATCAAAACCTTGAGGTTAGACAATGGCAACGAATTTACCTCTAACCAATTTACTGAGTTTTGTAGGATTATAGGCATTGAACATCAGTTGACCACACCATACAAACCACAGAAAAATGGTATTTTTGAAAGGAAAAACAGATCCATAATAGAGATGGCCAGGTATCTCCTATTTGAAAAGAAGATGCCTAGCAAGTTTTGGGTGAAAGCAATCAATACTACGGTCTACCTGTTGAATAGGCTACCAACAAAAGACTTGATGAACAAAATACCATATGAAGCTTGGTATGGTGTTAAACCCACCGTGCAACATCAGAGGGTCATTGGAAGCATATACTACTACCTGGTTCCAGAACCTAAAAGAAGCAAGTTGGATAGTAGAGCTGATAAGGGCATATTGGTTGGCTTTGGCACTTCAACTAAGGGGTACAAAATTTACTCCCCTCAAGACAACAAGATTGTTATGTGTAGAGATGTGAAGATTGATGAGGCATCAGCTTGGGATTGGGTGTGAATGTGCAACCAAATGTCTCTTAAAATAATCAGATTCTTGAATATAACATTGATGGACCACCAGTGAGAGGTTCAAGATCATTACAAGAAATTTTTCAAAGGTGTAACTTGGCAATCTCTGAACCTACAAGCTTTTATGAAGCAAAGGACGCTCAAGCTTGGAGGAAAGCAATGCAAGAAGAACTAGAGATGATCAATAAGAATGAGACTTGACAGCTAGTGGAAATGCCAAAAGAACACAAATTTATAGGAGTCAAATGGATTTTCAAGACAAAACTCAATCCCAATGGCTCAATATGCAAACATAAAGCCAGATTGGTGGTGAAAGGCTATGCTCAGTTGCATGGTGTGTACTATCAGGAGACTTTTGCTCCTATTGTAAGGCATGACACTATAAGGCTACTTATTGCCTTTGCTACTCAAAACTCATGGCTGATACATCAACTGGATGTTAAATAACCTTCTTTGAATGGATTCCTCAATGAGGTAATATATATAAAGCAACCAGATGGATATGTAGCACCAGGGAAGGAGGATTGTGTGTATCTCCTAAAAAAAGCCTTGTATGGCCTTAAACAAGCTCCAAGAGCTTGGTATGAGAGAATAGATAAGCACTTGATTCAACTTGGCTTCAAAAGAAGCCATAGTGAAGCCACCTTATATGTGAAGACTGATAAAGCACATCGATTGATAGTTTCCATATATGTGGATGATATGCTTGTGATAGGAAGTCATTTTGAGCTTATAGAAGAGTTCCAGGATGAAATAAAGAAAGTCTTTGAGATAACAGACCTTGGCATCATGAAATATTTCCTAGGAATGGAAGTTATGCAATCTAATTTTGGAATTTTCATTTGTCAACAAAAGTATGCCATTGGTGTTCGTAAAAAGTTCAGAATGGAGGATTGCAAACTAGTCTCCACTCCCATGATAACAAGTGAGAAGATAAGTGAAGAAGATGACTCAAATAAGGTGGATACAAGTCTGTACATAACCTTGATAGGCAACCTTTTATACCTCACAGCCACCAGACCTGATATACTGTATGCTTTGAGTGTGCTTTCTAGGTTCATGCACTCTCCAAGTTTGAAACACTATGCAACAGCTAAAAGAGTGTTGAGATACATCAAAGGGACTGTTGCCCTTAGGGTCAAGTACTCAAAGTCTGCAGAAAAAAAGTTGGAGCTATTAGGCTATTTTGATAGTGATTGGGGAGGTAGTGTTGAGGACTCTAGAAGCACTTCAGGGTACATATTCTCACTAGGCTTTGGAAATTTCACATGGAGTTCAAAGAAACAAGAAACCAGATCCAATCTATAGCAGAAGTAGAATACATAGTTGTAGCATCTGCAGTAAACTAGGCTATCTGGTTAAGGAAACTTTTAAAATACATAGTTGTAGCATCTGCAGTAAACTAGGCTATCTGGTTAAGGAAACTTTTAAATGACTTAGGGAATGAGCAAATAGAAGCAACTAAGATCATGGTGGACAACATCTCAGTAGTTTCTATTTCAAGAAATCCAGTGTTCCATGGTTTAGGGTTTAGCTACTGTTCATGTAAACGTGCAGTATTTATTTAGGTTTTTTTTCATGTTTTTTCTAGTGAATTTCCTTGTATAAATTGTACCTTTTATTTAAATTAAATATGTAGACAATTTGCAGTCTCGATTCATTTTTTCGTTTGGTTTTTTGCTATCATTCTTCTATTGTTCTTGTGTAAAATAACAACATATTTGTCTTCTTGTGCAAAACAATAACACCTTAAACACAAACCAAAACAACTCATCATGGATGTAGAAGCTTACTCTTCAACAGCACCACCTTTGTTTTCTGGAGAGAATTACAAGACTTGGGCTATCAAGATGACAACCCATTTGCAATCTTATGATCTATCGGAGGCAGTGGAAGAAGACTACAATATTGTACCATTGCCAAATAATCCTACAATGGCTCAATTGAGGGGTCACAAGGAGAAGAAGATAAGGAAGTACAAGGCGAAGGCTTTCTTATCTATTGCTGTGTTAGATGCGTTATTCACCAGAATTATTAACTTAGAGTTAGCAAAAGATCTCTGAGACTTCTTCAAAGATGAATATAGAGGGAATGGCAGGACCATAAAACATGCAAGTACTAAATCTGAGGAGAGAATTTGAGATGTAGAGAAAGAAAGAATCTGAGACAACCAAGGAGTTCTCTGACAGATTTCTTAGCATTGTCAACAAAGTAAGAATTCTTGGTGAAGAAATGTCTGATAGCAGAATTGTAGAAAAGATTTTTGGTGATTCTTCCTGAGAGGTTTGAATCCAAAATATCTACTCTAGAAGAGTCTAAGGATATGTCAAGTATTTCCTTGGTAGACTATTGAATGCATTGCAGGAACAAGAGCAAATGAGGTTAATTAGAGAAGAGGGATTTGTGGAAGGTGCTTTACAAGCTAAGTTTCATATTTCAAGATGACAGCTAAGGAAAGAAAAAGAAGGGAAGAAAATACAATGCTAACAAAGCAGATGTTGGAACAACTAGTAATGGAGGAAAACATCTCAATGTTAGCATTGTGGCAAAACAAATCATCCTCAATATAAGTGTTGGAGGAGGCCTGATGTGAGGTGTAGGAAGTGCAACCAGATTGGCCATATGGAAAAGATTTGCAAGAACAAATGTAATTAGCATGAGAATGAAATGTTAGTATAGGTGCACTAGAGCGAATATTATTTGTAAATTTTGACTCTTTGTATATCATGTTAACTATAATAAAAGGCATATTTTCTATATCATATGATTTTCATGTATTGATATATATCCTTAGAATAGTTGAACCGTGACGAGAAAATCAAGTGTTTTAATCTTGATTGTCAGGACCTTATGGTCACATGTGGTGGCTATTCTAAAAAAGTTTGTAGCCTTAGTATTACTTTGATTAAGGGTACAAATAATAGGTAAGACTATCATAGCGTTGAAAAACCTTACTGAAAGGTAGTAAGAGATCTCAAATGTCAAAGTTGTTTGGTGACAATTTGGAACAACGCGTGGGTGCTTGTTGTCTGCAAGCTCATTGATCTAACTTGTCAAGAGGAATCCATATAGATGGTAACATCTTCTTTAGAATTGAATCATAGTTTCATTTGTTGTCTTTGATGATTTCTAGCCACAAGAAATTTGTCGTCTTTGATGATTACTAGTCACGAGAAAACCATGCCTAGCACCAACTAGCCATTACGCTTTAAGTGTTCAATTGTAGATTTTTGTGTAGTAGTTTTAGTCAAACAAGTAATCATATCCCTAGATACTAAACCGAAAGAGGCCACTAAGATCCTATGTTGTAGAGTTGTTTACCAAGTTTGTAATTTGAATCCAAGCAAAACTAAATGCTCTTTTTTTTTTTTGTTATACGTTTGTTTACATAAAAATAATAATTTATCATTGATTTGTTCAACCAGGCCATCGTGTGAGCATCGTAAACATGATAATAAGACCTAACAACAAATTATTAAGTTTTAGCATTTGAGTCAATCTTTTCTCTTTTGCTTTGATCATTGGATAGAAAATGGAAGTTCAAGATAATAAGACTAACTAAATTTGTTGAATTTCTTAAAACGTTGCTTTAGAAAAATAGGTATGTTAAATTTAACAATAATCTTTGAAAAATAATAACAATAAGAACTTTCACACCTCTTTATGATGGAAGCATTCAAAAAGCAGAGAGAATTATGGTATCTTTGACTTAAATTGCAAGGCCCATTAATATTTAAAATTGTATTTTGAATTTTAAATTTAAAGCAATGTATTGTCCCACGAAGAAGTCGAGATCACAAATGAAAGGGGGCATGTTGGAACATGTAGTTAAAATTATCAGCAAAAACGTAAAAGCTAAAAGTTACACATACACATATTAATATGTAACAACAATTTACAAACATTCGCAAAGCATACTTGGTTTAAAAAGTTTTAGGTATGAAAAATCTCTAATTAGGTTGACGAAACTATAAAATTTTTGGGTACCACTTGTGATGTGTAGCATTATTCTATGTGATAAGGGTTGTTGGAAGCATTATGCAAGCCCAACACAAAACCTAATGTACAATTTCAAAACTTTCTTCCTTACAATGCTCACGTCACACCCACTAAAAAGATCGTACATTACAGAAATAGTTATCTGTTTCCAAATAAGTTTTGCATAGTTTTCTTCTTGTTCTTTTTTATTATACCCGGATCATTAGGGTTTTTCTAAAAGAAAAGAACATTAATAGTTCTTAGGATAAAATCTCTCAACAAACCATTTCCGTGATTGGGTCATAGCTACCAGCCCCTCGAACATCACGTTACACAGTTTCCTTTTTTTTCTCGTACATTCTAATTATACTGAAACAAAGGGCTAATAGATCTGGATTACTATTGAAATAGACAAAGTCCTAAATGTTTTCCATACCCCTTCTCCCAAACTACGGTGAAAAATAAATATACTTTCATTAATAGCTCGAAACCCATTACCAGTTGTCAAAGTAACTTAAATCTGTCACTTGACTCCAACAACCGTAGAGTTAACTACTTTATTCACCCCAGATTTATAGTAAAGTAATAAATACTTTATATATTAAAGATTATCCAAATTTGAGTTGAATGTAACATAAGTCTTTAAATTATAAGTATATGTATTGTAAATGATCAAATTGGAAAGTTATATTGATAGTTAAAAGTTATAAGGCCGAGGCCTATTAGAGTAAGTGCCCCAAAGCCAATCATATTGTTGTACATTGACTATATGGATCATGATTATTCAATCTATAAAAGGCATCATTTATATTATGTAAAGCATATTCCATATGTATGTATTAATATATGCCCTTAGAGTGGTTGAACCATGATGAGGGAATCAAGCAATGATAAGTCTTGATTGTAAGATCCCTATGATCACTTATGGGTCGTTCTAGAAATGTCCGTAGCCCTAGTATTATTTTGACTTATAGCACAGATAATACAGTAAGACTATCATAGTGTTGAACGGCCCTATCGACAGGTAGTAACAAATCTAACATGTCAAGTTTGTTTGGTGACAACTTGGTACGATGCATGGGTGCTTGTTATTCAAAAGTTCATCGGACTGACCCATCAGAGGATTTGATATAGATGGTAACCCCAATGTCCATAGAAAACATCCTCTAACAGATGATAGTGCATGTGGTCCTTAGACTTGAGATCATCGGAGCATCATGTGTAACTATTGGTGTAGTTTGACACTAGCCAAACATAATCCTATATAGGGTTATCAGTATGGAGGTGATTGGCTATATTGAGAAATACACCATGGCTATGGTGGATTGACAAAGGATTCATCACTCTTGGGTATAAGAGATATTATCTCGGTGAGATATTTAGTAAGGGACAATGACCTTGAATTTGTGGCTATAGTGGGATCGAGTTGGTGCTTGGTTGGTCGATTGGTCCGATAACCGAATCTGAATATGTCCGATAACCAAATCTGAATATGTCTAGGTGGTTTATACTTGAAGCTGACATTATTTCTATGCTTCAAACCTTGATGAGATAATAGATGATGAAAGGATTTGATTGCACGGTAACCATATTGTTGATAAGTAGTGAATACACTAAATTCGAATCTGTCGGGTAGCCATGATGCCTTGCTAGAGGCCAATTTTGGTCTATGTATAATGAGACAATTAATAGGGTGTTGATCGTGATATTAATCACTACTAACATGATGAGGAGCCTACGGTTCACACACGTAAAAGGCAATTTAAAGAAGATAACGAGTGAGGGGCATTTTCATCATTTATTGACTAAGGGGTATTTTGGTAAATCTTAAAGAGCAATTAAATTTGCTAGAAAGGTTGTTGCCTGGATCCAATCTCGTATTGGAATTAAAATGTAAGATTGATTATTTATGTAAATATATATGTTGTCATATATATATTGTAAATAAATAAAACGTCATTATTTAAATATATATATACTCTGGTGTATATATGTTTTAAATACTAAAAAATCATTATTAGATGAATACAATAATAATGGCCTAATACACGATTAGTGATTTTGTTTGGAAATCATGGAAACTAATTATTTAATTAGAGAAGGGGTATATTGGTAATATACTAAATGAGAAAAATTAGGATGTGCCTATAAAAAGGCACTTTTCCCCAAATTTCCCCATTAGCTCATTTTGGCCGTCGAAGAGAAAACTAAAAGGGATTTTTCTCTTTTCTTTTTCTCACTCACTTCTTCTTTAAACTTCACAAATCAAACTAGCAAAGTGATTGTGCGGATATTGTGGGTTCACTCCTATCCTTGGAGTGTGTGCATTTTTCACCGATCAAGTAGTGGAGCCATCAACGTGGGTAAGAATCTAAAACCTTGAATGGGTTTTTGATGTTCTATAACATGTAAACAACGTATTTCTCATATATGGATTTTTGGGGTTTAGGATTTTAATCGATAAATTTTTATTTTCCGTTGCCTATTTCTTTGATTAAATCCTAACAGTGGTATCAAAGCCTCTTATGTGAGATTACGGTGTTTAATATTTGCTGGGAATATGTGTTTTAATGATTACATGTTTTGGGTTTTAATTTGATTGATTTTGATTTCGATTAATTGGATTAAAATGGAGATTATTGTGTTTAGGGAATTATTGAAATCTGTTGTGATTGGACTTATTTTTGTTTAAATTTGAGTATTTGTGAATCCCTAGATGCACCACCGTGTGTGGTGGTGCTGGTTGCTGTGACCTAAAGCAACAGCAGCATGCAAGCTGCTGCTACCCTTGGCACAAAGCAGCATGCATGCACTGCTGTAGCCAATCGCGTATGTGCTAGCGTGCGGTTACTGTGTGCTTTGCGCATGGCAACCAATAGCTGCCGTGCGTAGAGGAGGGGATGGTCGCATGTTTCAACACACTACCTTGGCCAACACCCATCATGGTATACAGGGGTTGTGTGCCATTATCCCTAACAACCCCAGTTGAAAAACACGGGATTGTTGTCACATTCATTGTAACGCCTCTATGTTGCCTTGGGTTGATCATTGTCGCAAACGACCTAGCCTTGTTGGCTATGTGTTTACCCATGTAGCCTTGACCTTCACTTTGTGTTTTCACACAAGTGTTTGACACATTGCGTGTTTTTATGCTCAATTGTCCTGTTTTGGGCAACCTGTGATTTTCCTATGAGGAAATCCCTCTCATTTATAGTACGATGCTTATTTTTTAGCGATTCAAAATCTCACATGTTACTACATGTGTGAGGATCACTTCAATGGGCTTACATTAGTTTTTGGACTACTGTAGCATGGGGTTTCAGTCTATTTACAGTTAGTTGACATTGGTGCGCGTTAATTTGCTACAGGTTTTTAAATAGGTCATAACGGATTCAATGGTGAATCAGTTGACTCATGGTTTGCACCAGTGGATTGTTAACATGTTGCTGCACATTTAGAAAGTCTTTAACACTACTGCCCATATGCGTCGATGTGCATAAAATTGCTGTTTTGGGCAACTTACGCATTGGTGCAGATGGACTTCATTTTGGGTTGTTTTTGGCATTGTTGCACATAGATTTTGGTCCAAAACTTAACATAATTTTTGCTGCATATTATAATCATTTTGGAGACCCAACAACAAGGGACTAAACTGAAAGGTATACAACTTGTTGGGTTTAAACATAACAAGGAATAACATCAAAGGGTAGCTCTTAATTTACCAAGTGATAAAAAATTGTTGTTTTTGATTGATTGTTATATGCATATTCTTGAGATGAAATTGCAAGGTGTTGGTTGCATTTGCCTTTAGACCTAGTTAAATTTGAGGATTGTAATTTCAATTTAAATAAGGCCTGCGTGCCTTGCCTTTCTTTTAATCTCTTGTATTTCTCTCTCATCTTACTCCCCTCGAATGTAAATCGAGGTTTCTCTTTATTGATGTAAAGTTAAATTAGATTTTATTTTAATTTAATGTAATAATCGAGGAGAAGAAGCATTGGATTGAAGAAGGCGAGTTTTTAAATTGAAAGTCCTCTTGTAATTTAATTACCTAGGTTGACATACTATTAGTAAACGATCTCATATACGCAGCGGAAACAAAAACAAATATAATATAGAGATCATTTACATGAGCCAAGATCAAGGGTATAATTTTATAATTCATATTAAAATAAAATCTGCAGAAAAATAAATCTGAGTTTAAGGAAAACAAACGCACATTGGAGGCTCCTCCAAATTTGTCGACGAATATTTTGCTACCGATCCAAGTGTAGGATCGAACCTGTGTAGTCCACACGAAGACAATTTCAAAAGAACCAAAAAGGGATTTGCTAAATCCTCTTTGGCTTTAAGATTAAGAAGAAAAGAAATCAAAAGAATTTGATTTAGGCTAAAACCCAAATCTGGCGTGGAAGGAGATGGGGCTGCTGTGTGTGTTTTAATTTCTAAAAGAAATCAATTTTTTTTTTAAAAAAAAAAAAAAACAATTAACACACTTTTCTTTTTATAGTTAATTAAGTTGCCTTAATCCCATATGGAATAGGCTTGGGCTCCAACCCAAATGCCCTATGTTGCCAAATACTCCCAATTTGATATTTTATTTTTCTATCATTATCTCAATTAAAATCAATTAATATATATTTAAATACATATTAACATTTAACAATAATGCTAATATATTTAAATATGTGCGAACACATATTTAAACGTAATTTCACTTATTTAATTTTTTTAACAATTTAAATAAAGGCTACGACCTCAGCAAATTTAATTGCACTGTGAAATTACCAAAATACCCTTTCGCCTTAAAAGACGAAAACACCCTTCTTTCTTCTTGGATCTTAAATTATCTTCTATGTGTGTGACCCATAGGCTCCTCATCATCTCGGTAGTGTATAGTATCGTGATTAACACCAATTAATCGTCTCACTAATACACAGACCAAGATTGGCCCCTAGCAAGGCAATCATGACCACCGATAGATTCGGATTCAGCAAAGTAGCTACCTGTCAACGATATGGTTACGTACAATTCGATCCTTTCATCATACATTATCTCGACGGACGAAGACATAGAATATTGTCAACCTTCGGACTCTCGATTTATGTATTTAGTTTTTGGACCAATGACCCGTATTATAAACTGGATAGAGAACAACTCAATCCCATTGTGGCCACAGTTTAACGTCATTGCCATATACTGAATTGCGCCGTAAGATAACTTCTCCCGTACCCGAAAATGATGAATCCTCTATCAATCCACCATAGTCTTGATACACTCCTTGATGCATCCAATCACCACCGTATTGACAGCTCTGAAAAGAACTGCGTTAGGCTACTGTCAAACTACACCAATCGGTGCACAAGGCGCTCCGGTGATCTCAAGTCTAAGTCAATGCACCACCATTCGTTAGAGGATTTGTTCCATAGACACTGGGGTTACCATCCATATGGAATCCTTTAGTGGGTCAGTCCAATGAACTTGCTGCGGTGTCATCGCCTACAGCAAGCACCCAGTGTTGCACCAGGTTGTCACCAAACAACCTTGACAAGTGAGATCAGTCATTGCCTTTCGACAGGGTCGTTCAACACTATGATAGCCTTACCGTATTATCTGTGCCCTTACTTCAGAATAATACCGGGGCTACAGACTTTTCTAGAATGGACCATATGTGCTCATAGGGTTCTCACTATCAAGATTTGAAACACTTGATACCCTCGTCACGTTCTACCATTCTAAGGACATATATCAATACATATTGCAATAATAATGATTTACGCGATATAGAATAAAATGCCTTTATTGATTAATGAACATTATTACAAAGAGTCAATTCTACAATAATTGATTGGTTCTAGGGCATCCACTCTAATAGATGGTAGTGCATGTGGTCCTTAGACATAGATCACGGAGCGTCGTGTGTAATATTGGTGTAGTTTGGCACTAGCAAAACGTAATCTATATAGGGTTATCGGTATGGTGGTGATTGGCGCATTGAGAAGTACAATCATGACTATGGTGGATCGACAAAGGATCATAACTCTTGGGTACAGGAGACATTATCTCGGTGAGATATTCGGTAAGGGCAACGACCTTGAATCTGTGACCACAGTGGGATCGAGTGGTGCTTGATTGGTCGATTGGTCCGAAAACCAAATCTGAATTGTCAAGGTGGTTTATACTTGAAGCTGACATTATTTCATGCTTCAAACCTTGATGAGATAATAGATGATGAAAGGATTTAATTGCACGGTATCCATATTATTGAAGTAGCGAATATGTAAATCTAAATCTGTCAGATGGCATGATGTCTTCCTAGAGGCCATCTTAGTTTGTGTTAATGAGACAATTATAGGGTGTTGATCACGATATCACTAACTACTGACATGATGAGGAGCATTCGGGTCACACACTTAAAAGGAATTTAAAAGATAACGAGTGAGGGGCATTTTCGTCATTTATTGACGAATGGGTTTTAGTAAATCTTACAAAGCAATTAAATTTGCTGAAAAGGTTGTTGCTTGGATCCAATCCTGTATTGGATTTAATATGTAAAATTGATATATATATATATATTGTAAATAAATAAAACGTCATTAATTAAATTATAATTGGTGTATTAGTTTTAAATACTGAAATCATTATTAGATGAAAAATTATAATGGATAGCAAAGTGATGTGTGTTAATTCTTGCTTTGTATGGATAGCAATTGAAAGGGATTTTTTTTTTTTCTCTTCTTTTTCTCACTCACTCTTCTTAAACTTCACAAATCAAAATAGCAAAGTGATAGTGTGTTAATCTTGCCTTTGTATGGATATCGTAGGTTCACTCATATCCTAAGAGTGTGAACATTTTTCAACGATCAAGCGCTGGAGCCATCAACGTGGGTAAGAATCTAAAACTATGAATGGGTTTTTGATGTATATAACATGTAAATAATGAATTTCTATATGGATTTTGGGGCTTTAGGGTTTTAATCGGTAAATTTTTGTTTTCCGTTACCTATCTTTGATTAAATCCTAACAAAGCCATGATAACAATTTTTATTAAGCCATACTTGCTTTGCGCTATGAAATGCAACAACTTTATTTTATTTGAACGTACTTAACAAACGTCCGAAATCCAACTGTATTGTTTAGAACATATTTCCGTCTTTAGGCATTTCTAACCGATTTCTTTTGTTTCAAAACAACAGAAAACAATAATCGGTATCTCGTTTCTTAACTACAAACCAGTGATTCCTTGAAAAATTTTCCACGGGAAAAACAGACTTGAACAAACGTACTTGAAATAAAGCAAACTAGCACTTAAATCCTCATGCCTGTGGAATGATGGAAAGCTAGATATTAAGAAACAAATAATCAAGAGGGCACTCCCGCAGAAAACTCTTCTATTATCACCATGGCATTGCCTTTGAAAGCCCCCCAGTATCGTTGTTGCTTTTAGCTTTTAATTGCCGTATTTCCTTGCTAATGCCCGTATGGAGGGGGAGGTCATCATGAAAACTCAGTAGCAGTGCGAAGCACTATGGATCAAATTGAAGCCCAGTCGTTGGCAAAACGCACAGCGACCTTTTACGAGGGAAACGCAAAAACATTCGGTAAAATTAATATTCTTAAACCGTGGCTTGGAACATAAAATACCTTTCCCATATATAGTGGACCGTGTAAAAACTTACAATTTCGATTTGAACCTCTCCCTGTTGGATTTTTTTTTATTTTCTTTAAGTTTACATGGACCGAAAGTTTGACATGTGAAACCATCTACTTAGTAATCATAATATGCTTTGAACAAATTTTAACGCAACCACAAGTTTAGACAACATCATGTTTTTCGAAGAAAAAAAGGGAATTTTTTAAAACGTGTCTAAATAAAGAGAGTTGGACCCAATAGAATGATTAGTTCAGGGTATGATCCGAAATTCATTATACGTTGACTTCCAGTTTTGTCTTGACTATTTGCAGTACTCCTAAAGTTTACGCTGTGAAAATATATGATTACAGGTGGGGCTTGTGGTTATGAGGATGTAGCTACACAAGGCTATGGCACGGGTACAGCAGCGTTGAGCAAAACTTTGTTTAACAACGGCCAAACTTGTGGTGCTGTTATGAGATCAAATGTTTCAATAACCCTCAATGGTGCAAGCCTGGACAACCATCTCTCTTTGTCACGGCCACCGACCTTTGCCCACCAAATTTGGCTCTACCAAATGACAATGGAGGATGGTGCAACCACCCTCCACATTTCGACATAGCCTACCTGCATTCTCTCAGATTGCTGAGTACAAGGGTGCATTGTCCCAATCAATATCGAAGGTTCGCTTTTCGTTTCATCGTCTACATATATAAAATCCTAATATTATGATTAACAAGTATTTCTAACTACTTTTCAAGTGCTCGTATTTGCCAGTACTTTTAACAAAAGAATGAGGAAGGTCCTTTAAAACGGACCCGAAAAAGATAACACATAATCCTAAAGCATGAAATGAAGGTATAACTTGGTCTGCGTTCATTATTTATTCAGACTTTCATGTCAAAAGAAAGGAGGGATTCGATTCACAATTACTGGGAATCCTTACTTCAATTTAGTCTCAGTATGGAATGTCGGAGGCGCAGGGATGTTGTTGGGTGGCAGTGAAGGGTGATAGAAATTGAAATGGACGCCTATGAAACGAAATGGGGTCAAAAGTGGGAGAGCAATGCAAAGATGACTGGAGAGTCGCTATCCTTCAGAGTTAAAGCAAGTGACGTAGAACATCAACCTCATGGCGGTTGTGCCGAACAACTGGCAATTTGGCCAAACTTTCGAGGGAAAGAACTTTAGTTAGAGAACGCAAAATCTTTTATTCTATTGTCAGCTGCTCCATCCTTTGGAGTTGAAGATAGTTTCGTTGTCGTATTTGATTATTCCTAGCCACGACAAAACCATGCCGAACACCAACTAGCCATTACGCTTAAGTGCTCAACTATAGATTTTGTGTAATAACATTTTCAAAAGACTCTTTATACGAACTAAACTCTTTATTATAAAGAGTTTGTTCATAAAAACAACGTTCAATAAATTTTATTCTTTAAAATAAATTAAAGAATAAGTGAAAATTTCACTCTCATCTCTATTTATTTAATAAATTACAGTTTTTATGTATTTATATTAATTTTTTCTCCTATTAAGTCTCTCTCTTATTTATTAAGTCTAATTTAAAGAGCATTAGATTGAATACAAATTTTGTTCTCATATTTAGAAGTAATAAAAATACTCTTTTTATATGAATATGCTCTTAAAAAAAAGATCTATTGAAAATACTCAAATAATTTTAGTCAAAGAGTAATCATATCTCTAGATATTAAACCGAAAGAGGCCGTTGAGATCCTAAGCTGTAGAGTTGTTTACCAAGTTTGTAATTTGAATCCAAGCAAAGTTAAATGCTCTTTTTTCGTTATACGTCTTTCACCTAAAAAAAAATAATTTATCATTAGTTTTTTCCACCAGGCCCTCGTGTGTGCATGCATCGTAAACATGATAACCAATCCTAACAATAAAATATTGAGTTTTAGCGTTCGAGTCTTTCTTGCTTTGTTCATTGGATAGGAAGTGGAAGTTGTATGGATAGATCTGAAACGGGAAGCTCATGTACTTATAGTTACAATTAGTGTTTAACATAAGAAAAAAAAAATTATAATTTTGGTGGAGTTCAATTTCTTCTGTAATGATACTTAGTGAGGAATGAAACGTCTCCTGAGGTTCTTCTTTTTCTTTTTCTTTAATAATTTCTTTTGTATTCTCAAAATACTATAAGATCTATAGGTATTAACTATTAATACTTGGTGGCAATTGGAATGAGAATAAATAAATAGCTATGGTATTGGCCATTTAATGCTTGAAACTCTTAATTCTTCTTTTCTTTTTTTTTCTTTTATTTTTAATTATAAATTTCAGGCTTGTGGATGTCATCTTCATAATCTGAACTGCCAAAAGCTTGAGAAATAGCTACCCTCTTCTTTACTCCGTTCATTTTTATTTTTTATTTATTTTATTTTTTGAATCATAGTTGACTCAACGTGCGCTATGCTTCTGTAGAAATTTATAAGTTTTTCTAGATTTCAAGGTAATGTAAGTTATTTTTTATTGGTCTTACCGAGTCTCAAAGGCTCAGGTCTATGATTATTCCAAGAAGATTGAAGCCGTTGCCTCCAAATTGGCTTCTCTATTGACGAGTGAATTTTAGTTGATATCTTGTTTGTTGTTTTCTGTTGAACAGTGGTGGGACTGATTTCCTTCTCTTCTCTTATTTTTCCAATTGTCTTAGTCAAATGAGTAATAGATTTGGTTCATAGCTTTGAAAGTTCCGTCGCGATTCTGAAAGTAAATGTTGGAGTAAATCAAGAAATGATAGATATGCTAGAATAAATCAAGGAATGATTGAAATGCTAGACTAACTCAAGGATTGATTGATATTATATTTAATATCAATATTCCCTTACCTTTTACTTTCTGATTATGACATTATGGCAAATATTATATTTCCTTTTCATTCATTTGCACTTTAGTATAAATAGACAATGTATACTTATACAAAACATACAATTAAATAGAAAACTATTCTTCTCCATTCTTTCTCTCTGGCATACTCAGGCAATCCTTAGTCTTCTCTTGCCTCTATTGTCTTATTTTGACATGGTATCAGAGCATTCGCTCTGACCAAGCTTCCACTAGCCTCCAAGCTCTCTCAACCCACTCTAGCCTAAGTTTAGGATAGTGAGTAGCTAGTTATATGGTTATATACATATCTAGAAAAATTCTGTCAACATAATGATAAAAGTCTAAAGGAGACTGGGTTTTAAGTGGGACCGGTTGTGACCCCTCCAATTTTTCTTGGGAATTTTCCTAGTACATATTAAATCATTTTCAGCACTTACAACTGTCCTAGGCTATTGAATTGTTCCACCCACTGGAGCCTTAAGTTTTGCTGAGTTCCTGTAAACCACATTGGCACTCGGGTGCACGAGTTAGTTTTTTTTTTTTTTATTAAATTGAATTCATCTTTTAGAATGGATCAATTTGACAAGAATATCAACACACAAAAGGTCATCTCTCTCTTGCAATCATCTAACGGCACCTATGACGCCACGTCACGCCTCCAATCAAACAAGTCAACTGGGCCTAATGCAAATGGATCTAACGGTAATAGGTCTAATGGGCCAAGGTCAAAGAATAATAAAGGGAAATTTTTTTGTGACTACTAAAAATGGAGAAACCATACTTGGGACACCTATTGGAAATTACATGGGCTGCCCAATACGTCCAACAAGGATAAAACTAAAAATCTTCAAATTTTAGCACCTTTAATTAGCACAGAACAATACAATCAACTGATTCAGATGTTAAATCACATTCCACAGGCAAATACCTCGACATCCTATGTAGGTACATCTTTTTGTCTGAATCCTTTCTCAAATAATATTTGGATAACTCAAGGCAAGTGACCACATTGTTTGCAACCCGAATTTTTTTCCTTAAAACCACTAAACAAACCAAACCATCTACATCCATGCGCATGCCAAATGGGAATAGTGTCCCAGCCTTTCATATAGGAATGTCCGTCTCTTAGAACATTTAATCTTTAAAACGTCTTTTTTGTCCCTGTCTTTCATGTTAATCTTATTTCCGTGTCAAAAACTTGTACCGATAGTAGATGTGTTTTAAATTTCCTTCCCACTACATGTTCATTTCATGACTCTTTGACTAGAAAACTGATGGGCTTGGTTAAGACACATCATGGTCTGTACTACTAGACACCTAGTGGATATTTCGAAGCTTTTCAAGAGTCTAATAATTGTATTACACAAAATAAAAATTTTCATTATAATACAAATATCAATAAAAATTCATTTATTTTCCATCAAAGATTGGGTCATAGTGTGTCCATTCCTCAGCCTAAATTTTCGATCTGTCTCCTTGCAAAACAATCATGTACCACTAGACCTGGCAGGTAACGGGTCAAATGGGTATGGGTTGAAGGGTAATTTTTTTGAACGGGTTAAAAAAGGCAGCATCGTACCCGCTCGTGAGGGTACGAGTCGACCCATAGGTCACTCGTTTACTTTACTTTTTAAAATTTTTCATCTCCAATTTTTTATTTTTAAGTTTTTTCTCGCATTTATTTCTTTATTATTTTTCATCTCCAAATATTTCTCTTTCATCTTCTTCTTCTCTCTTTCCAATTCTTCTTGTCTTTTTCTCCCTCCCCACTTTTTCATATTTTTTCTCCTTCAGTAACTCAGTTCGTCTTCTTCTTCTCCCTCTCTCCAATTCTTCTTCGTCTTTTTCTCCCTCCCCATTTTTTCATATTTTGTCTTCTTCTGTAACTCAGTTCGTCTTTTTCTTCTTCCTCTCTCCAATTCTTGTTCGTCTTTTTCTCCTTCTCCACTTTTTCATATCTCTTCTTCTTCAGTCTTCACTCTTCTAATTCTTCTTTGTCTTCTTCTTCTCCCTCTCTCCTACTAGTAAGAGATTTAAGTTTTTCCCTCTCCCATTTTTTTCCTTTGTTCTTCTTGTCTCATTTTCCATTTTCCCCTTGTCTTTTATAAACTAAATATATTATAGATTTATAATCTCCATTGTCGCCACCAGTGAGGGTAAGCATGTGTTGGAGTCGTGGAAGGTTGCCGACGAACGGCTTAATCCATGCCTTCTCTTGTTGATATGTGGTTTATTTTTATTGGTATGACTGTTGACACTAGCCTAACGCAGTTCTATTCAGAACTGTCAATATGGTGGTGATTAGCTGCATCAAGGAGTGTATCAAGACTATGGTGGATTGACAGAGGATTCATCACTCCCGGGTACGGGAGAAGTCATCACTCTCGAGTACGGGAGAAGTTATCTCACGGCGCAATTCAGTATATGGCAATGACACTAAAACTATGGCCACAGTGGGATTGAGTTGTTGCTCTATCCGGATTATAATACAGGTCATTAGTCTAGAAACTGAATACATAATATCGAGAGTAACCGAAAGTTGACACTAATTATATGCCTTCGTCTCGTCGAGATAACGGATGATGAAAGGATCGAATTGTACGGTAACCATATCGTTGACAGGTAGCTACTTTGCCGAATCCGAATCTATCGGGTGGCCATGATGCCTTGCTAGGGGCCAATCTTGGTCTGTGTATTAGTGAGACGATTAATTTGTGTTAATCGCGATACTATACACTGCCGGTATGATGAGGAGCCTATAGGTCACACACATAGAAGATAATTTAAGACTTAGGAAGAAAGAAGGGCGTTTTTGTCTTTTTAGGCAAAAGGGTATTTTGGTAATTTCACAGTACAATTAAATTTGCTGAGGTCGTAGCCTTTATTTAATTTATTAGAAAAATTAAATAAGTGAAATTACATTTAAATATGTGTTCGCATATATTTAATTAAATCATCATTATTCTTAAATGTTAATATATAGATTAAATATATATTAATTAATTTTAATTGAGATAATGATGAAATAAAAAATAAATATCTAATTGAGAGTGTTTGGTAACATGGGGTGTTTGGGTTGGAGCCCAAGCCTATTCCATGTGGGAATAGGGCAACTAAGTTTTCACTATAAAAGAAAATGGTTATTTGTAAAATGGGTGTGATTTTAATTTAGTTTATTTTCTTTGAAAAGGCACAAACACAGTAGCCCCTTAAACACTCTCCCATAGCATAATTTATTTTGGCCTGAAATCAATTTCATTGATTTTTCTTCTTGATCTTAAAGCTAAGGAGGATCTAGCAAATCCCTCATTAGTTCTTTGTGATTGTCTTCGTGTGGACTACGTGAGTTCGATCCTACACTTGAGTCGGTAGCAAAACGTTCATTGACAAATTTGGAGGAGCCTCCAAACGTGCGTATGTTTTGCTAAACTCATGATTAATTTCTGCAGATTTCTATTTTAACATAAACTGTAAAATTGTACCTTTGATCTTGACTCAATGGGAACGATCCTTGTTATTATGATTTTGTTTTCCGCTGCGTATATGGACCGTTTCCTAACAGTTTTGGATATTATTTTGATATATCTAACGGATTGTTGTCTTTTAGTTTGAATGGTATTCATTATGGAAATGCTAGATTACAATGGTTTATATGTTCTAGATATGGATAAAAGGATATTCAATCTTGAAAATAAGAAAGCCAAGCATGGCGATCTTAACCAAACATTCCTCTACCATTATAAGCCATGTCATGTTAATCAAACTCGCATAGCAAAACTCCATAATGATGGAGTATTGGACCCATTTGATTTTCAATCTTATGAGGTATGGGAGACATGCCTTTTAGGCAGGATGACCAAGTCGCCTTTCAATAGCAACAATGAAAGATCTACAAAACTATTTGGCATCATCCATAGTGATGTGTGTGGTCTAATGACAGTTTAGGCAAGAGTTTGATATTCTTACTTTATCAAATTTACTAATGATTACCGTAGATATGGATATATCTATTTGATGAGACATAAGTCTGAATCATTTGACAAGTTCAAAGAGTTCAGGAATAAAGTACAAAACAAGCTTGGTAAGAGAATTAAAGCCTTTCGGTCAAACCAAGGAAGTGAATACTTAAGCTTGGAGTTTGGTGGATACCTTAATGAATGTGGGGTAGTATCACAACTCACACCTCTGTATACACCTAAGAATAATGGTGTATCGGAAAGAAGGAATCAAACTTTACTTGACATGGCTTGTTCAGTGATGAGTTTTTCTGATCTACCCATAACATTATGGGGTTATGCCTTAAAGACTGCGATTCATACACTGAATCGTGTGCCATCCAAATCAGTGGATAAAACTTTATATGAATTATGGAATGGGTGGAAGCCTAGGTTGTCTTATTTGAGAATTTGGGGTTATAATGCTTATGTCAAGAAACTAACGTCAAATAAGCTTGTCCCAAAATCTGACAAATGTATATTTGTGGGATATCCTAGGGAAACCATGAGATACTATTTCTACCAGTCAGAAGAGCGAAAATTTGTAGCTCAATCTAAGGTATTCTTGGAAAAGGAATTCATCCAAAATAGTACAAGAGGTAGAAAGTTCGAACTCAATGAAGCTCCGACTCCACAAGATACGATTGATGAGGAACAGGCAGACGTACCACCAGAGATGGAGGAACATCAGGAGGAGGTCACTCAACAGATTTTCGAAGAAAGTGAACCACCTCAAATTACACAAGAGCTATGTAGGTCTAGTGGAGTACATTGTAAGCCCAAGATGTATGATTTTCTCATGACTCAACATAGGGACATACTGGTTTATCAGGATGATGAACCTCAATCCTACGGTGACATTTTTTATCGAATCCAGAGTTCGTTAAATGGCTTGAGGCCATGAAATTTGAAATGGACTCCATGTACCGGAACCAGTATGGACACTAGTGGATTTACCTGAAGGGACAAAACCCATAGGAAGCAAACGAGTCTTCAAAAAGAAGACAAACATAAAAGGTAATGTGCATACCTATAAGGCACGGCTGATTGCCAAAGGTTTCAAACAAAAGCACGGAATATACTATGATGAAACCTTTTCACTAATAGCAATGATGAAGTCTATTTGGATTATGCTTGCAATAGCTACATACCATGATCCTTAAATTTGGAAAATGGATGTCAAAACTACTTTTCTAAATGAAAACCTTGAAGAAGATGTCTATATGATAGAGCCTGATGGTTTCGTTCTTGAAAGACAAGCAGGGAAGATATGCAAGTTGCAAAGGTTCATATATGGACTTAAGCAAGCATCAAAGAGCTAGAACATTCATTTTGACGAAGCCATTAAAGAATTTGGTTTCATCAAAAATAAAGATGAGCCTTGTGTGTACAAGAAAATCAGTGGGAGCGTAGCGGCATTCCTAGTATTATATGTCAATGACATATTACTATTTGGGAATGATATACCGAAGTTGTAGACGATAAAGACTTGGTTATCCAAGTGCTTCTCTGTGAAGGACTTAAGGGAAGCAACCTACATCCTTGGTATCAAGACCTATCAAGATAGATCACGTAGGTTGCTTGGCCTAAGTCAGAGTACATATATTGACAAGGTATTGAAGAGATTTAGTATAGAAGAATCTAAGAAGGGATTTCTTCTTATGTCACATGGTGTTTATCTCTCGAAGGACATGTGTCTAAAATCATCTTAGGAGAGAGATAAGATGAACAAGAGACCATATGCATCAGTTATTGGATCCATCATGTATGTCATGTTATGTACTTGGATTGATGTCTCATATGATTTAAGAATTTGTAGCAGATATTAATCGGATCCAGGTGAATATTACTGGATAACGGTCAAGAACATTCTTAAGTACCTGAAGAGGACTAAGGATATGTTCTTGGTTTATGGAGGAGAGGATTAACTCACTGTAACAAGATACAATGATGTTAGTTTTCAAACTGACAAAGATGATTTTCGATCGCAATTAGGTTTTGTCTTTTCTCTCAATGGAGCTATAATGAGCTAGAAAAGCTCAAAGCAGAGTACTGTAGCTGATTCTACAGCGAAGGCTGAGTACATTGTGATAAGTGCTTGAAAATACACTTATACTTAGTGGTTATAGGTATCATTTGTGGGAAATTAGGATTAATTCGCATGAATTAACTTAATTGTTTCATAAATGCACTTTTAGGGATCACGGGTATTTTTGTTGTGTTTTTAGGGAGTAAGGCCTAAAAATAATATTCGGTTCGGATGAGAGATGATGTTGGCGAGAGAATTTGTGATGACTAGAAATAAACGGATTGGGAATCGGAGTTGAATTGAAGAAGTTATGGAGCTTTGAAGTGAAGAGGAGATTCTAGATTACGCTCCAGTTTGAGCATGCCTCAGTGTTTCAACTATAACTTGAGTTGTAGATACCGTGTCGAGATGAAAGGGCTAAATTTTATATGTTAACCACATTTCCATCATTATCATGCTAAAAAATCACCATCTCTGGAGTACTGAAGAATGATGCAAGGTTAGCAAAGGAATTGGACCATGCCGCAGCACAGTGCCGGGGCACAATCATGACAGCTAGAAATTTTTCTTCCATTTTTGACTAGGAAAATAGGGTTTAAGAGTCCTAAACTAACTAGAATTAAGGAAAACAAAACCCTAACCCTTGTGGGATATAAATAGAAGTCTTTTAGCATCATTTTGGGAAATTCTTTGAGAGATAAAAAAAAAAAGAACAAAGATATTCAAGAATTGAAGAAAAAAGGGAGATTAAAGAAGGCTTGGAGAAGAAGAATTGGAGGAGATTATCATTGACTTCATTAATCCAACCAAGTTTCACTAAGTTTTTCTTCTTCTTTGTTATTATTATTTGTTATGAATAATACAATGACGTTCTCATAATTATTCATGAAGAACTAATTCTTTTGTGATTGAGGGTGATTTCAAAACCCTAGACATGTCTTGTGATTAAAAAAATCTGCATCTTTTTATCTTTCGATCCCTCTTGGTTATGTGATTATTTCTCTGAAAATAGGGTCTAACTAGATTTTTCTAATTGTTTAAGTGGCCAATTAAATCGTTAGGAATAATCTATTAATGCTAATTTAGGTTGTTTAGTACAAAATCACTTTATTAACCTAAATAACTAGTGGTAAAGTGTATGTCTGCATACATAGGGGGTAATCACTCAAGATAACTAAACCGACTATATGAGTTTAGCCTTGATTCAGTAGGTCTCTTGCAACTTAATGCTTTTATTACTTTGAATCTAGAGATCGTATCCTAGGTTATTTAATAAATAGGGAATTGGGTTATGATCGTGTCTAGTCCAACGACTCAGTAAGGAGACATGGGACTTATCAACGTTTGGTATTTTCTGAGTTGATGTGATCAAGAGGGTAGGAAGTTAAAAAGTGCTCTTATTATATGCAATCTGTGTCTAGTGGTGGCGAAAAACCCTTCAATCTCGTTTATCTCATTGATTTCTCTTTCACTATTAGTTGCTTGATTTACATTGTTTGCTTTTAGTTTGTTAGTTTCTGTCGAGTTTTTATAATTCGTGACAAACCCCGTTAGAAATAGATAATTAATTAAATTCACTAATCCTCTGCGGGAAAGACCCTTACTTGCTCTTTGTTACTACACGACTTTGTACTAGAATTTAGTGATGTAAAATTAGATGTTACATTTGCAAGCATCAATTTTTGGCATTGTCAAATGCAGCCAAAGAGGCAGTTCCGATCAGGAAGTTCATTACAGAACTTGGTGTGGTTCCAAGCATTGTTGATCTAGTACAAATATTCTGTGATAACAATAGGATCATTGCTCAGGCCAAGGAACCACGGTCTCATCAGAGATCTAAACACATACTCAAATGTTTCCACTTGATCAGGGAAATTGTTCAGAGGGAAGATTTGCAAATAATCAAAGTACCTATCAATGACAACATCTTAGACCCGCTTACGAAAGCTTTGTCGTAGTAGACGCATGATAGGCACTTGGCCTCATTTGGTATTAAATACATAAATGATTAGCTATAGGTGCAAGTGAGAGATTGTTAGAGTAGATGCCCCAGAGCCAATCATATTGTTGTATGTTGACTCTATGGATCATGATTATTCAATCTATAAAAGGCATTATTTATATTATGTAAAGCACATTTCATATGTATGTATTAATAGATGCCCTTAGAGTGGTTAGACCATGACGAGGGAATCAAGCAGTGATAATTCTTAATTGTGAGATCCTTATGATCACTTATGGTGGTCATTCTAGAAATATCTATAGCCCCAGTATGATCCTAACTTAGGGCATAGATAATACGGTAAGACTATCATATAGTTGAATGACCTTACCGAAAGGTAGTGACAGATCTCACATGTCAAGGTTGTTTTATTCACAAGTTCGCCGGATTGGCCCATTAAAGGATTCAATATAGATGGTAACCTCAATGTCCATGGAATACATCCTCTAACAGATGGTAGTGCATGTGGTCCTTAGACATGAGATCATCGGAGCGTCGTGTATAACTATTGGTGTAGTTTGGCACTAGCAAAACGTAATCCTATATAGGGTTATCGGTATGGTGGTGATTGGCTGCATTGAGAAGTACATCATGGCTATGGTGGATCGACAAATGATTCATAACTCTTGGGTACAGGAGACATTATCTCGGTGAGATATTCGGTAAGGGACAACGACCTTGAATCTGTGGTCACAATAGGATAAAGTTGGTGCTTGATTGGTCGATTGGTCTGATAACCAAATCTGAATATGTCAAAGTGGTTTATACTTGAAGCTGACATTATTTCTATGCTTCAAACCTTGATGAGATAATAGATGATGAAAGGATTTAATTGCACGGTATCCATATTATTGATAAGTAGCGAATATGCTAAATCTAAATCTGTCAGATGGTCATGATGTCTTCCTAGAGGCCAATCTTAGTTTGTGTATAATGAGACAATTAATAGGGTGTTGATCACGATATCACTAACTACTGACATGATGAGGAGCATTCGGGTCACACACTTAAAAGGCAATTTAAAGAAGATAACGAGTGAGGGGCATTTTCGTCATTTATTGACGAATGGGTATTTTAGTAAATCTTACAAAGCAATTAAATTTGCTGAAAAGGTTGTTGCTTGGATCCAATCCTGTATTGGATTTAATATGTAAAATTGATTATATATATATATATTGTAAATAAATAAAACGTCATTAATTAAATATATAAATTGGTGTATATATGTTTTAAATACTGAAATCATTATTAGATGAATAAAATTATAATGGATAGCAAAGTGATAGTGTGTTAATTCTTGCCTTTGTATGGATAGCAATTGAAAGGGATTTTTTTTTTTTTTCTCTTCTTTTTCTCACTCACTTCTTCTTTAAACTTCACAAATCAAAATAGCAAAGTGATAGTGTGTTAATTCTTGCCTTTGTATGGATATCGTAGGTTCACTCATATCCTAAGAGTGTGAACATTTTTCAACGATCAAGCGCTGGAGCCATCAACGTGGGTAAGAATCTAAAACTATGAATGGGTTTTTGATGTTATATAACATGTAAATAATGAATTTCTCATATATGGATTTTTGGGGCTTTAGGGTTTTAATCGGTAAATTTTTGTTTTCCGTTACCTATTTCTTTGATTAAATCCTAACAAAGCCATGATAACAAATTTTTATTAAGCCATACTTGCTTTGCGCTATGAAATGCAACAACTTTATTTTATTTGAACGTACTTAACCAAACGTCAGAAATCCAACTGTATTTGTTAGAACATATTTCCGTCTTTAGGCATTTCTAACCGATTTCTTTTGTTTCAAAACAACAGAAAACAATAATCGGTATCTCGTTTCTTAACTACCAAACCAGTGATTCCTTGAAAAATTTTCCACGGGAAAAACAGACATTGAACCAACGTACTTGAAATAAAGCAAACTAGCACTATAAATCCTCATGCCTGTGGAATGATGGAAAAGCTAGATATTAAGAAACAAATAATCAAGAGGGCACTCCCGCAGAAAACTCTTCTATCATCACCATGGCATTGCCTTTGAAAGCCCTCCCAGTATCGTTGTTGCTTTTAGCTTTTATATTGCCGTATTTCCTTGCTAATGCCCGTCATGCAGGGGGAGGTCATCATGAAAACTCAGTAGCACGTGCGAAAGCACTATGGATCAAAATTGAAGCCCAGTCGTTGGCAAAACGCACATGCGACCTTTTACGAGGAACGCAAAAACATTCGGTAAAATATATTCTTAAACCGTGGCTTGGAACTAAAATACCTTTCCCATATATGAGACCGTGTAAAAACTTACAATTTCGATTTGAACCTTCTCCCTGTTGGAATTTGTTTTTTTATTTTCTTTAAGTTTACATGGACCGAAAGTTGACATGTGAAACCATCTACTTATGTAATCTAATATGCTTTGAACAAATTTTAACGCAACCACAGTTTAGTACAACATCATGTTTTTCGAAGAAAAAAAGGGAATTTTTTAAAACGTGTCTAAATAAGAGAGATTTGGACCCAATAGAATGATTAGTTCAGGGTATGATCCGAAATTCATTATACGTTGACTTCCAGTTTTGTCTTGATCTTTGCATTACTCCTAAAGTTTACGCTGTGAAAATATTGATTACAGGTGGGGCTTGTGGTTATGAGGATGTAGCTACACAAGGCTATGGCACGTTACACAGCGTTGAGCAAAACTTTGTTTAACAACGGCCAAACTTGTGGTGCCTGTTATGAGATCAAATGTTTCAATAACCCTCAATGGTGCAGCCTGGAACCATCTCCTTGTCACGGCCACCGACCTTTGCCCACCAAATTTGGCTCTACCAAATGACAATGGAGGATGGTGCAACCCACCTCGTACCATTTCGACATGCCTACCCTGCATTCTCTCAGATTGCTGATACAAGGCTGGCATTGTCCCAATCCAATATCGAAGTTTCGCTTCTTTCGTTTCATCGTCTACATATATAAAACCTAATATTATGATTAACAAGTATTTTCTAACTACTTTTCCAATGTGCTCGTATTGCCAGTACTTTTAACAAAAGAATGAGGAAGGTCCTTTAAAACGGACCCGAAAAAGATAACACATAATCCTAGCTGAAATGAAGGTATAACTTGTCTGCGTTTCATTATTTATTGCAGACTTTCATGTCAAAAGAAAGGAGGGATTCGATTCACAATTACTGGAATCCTTACTTCAATTTAGTCTCAGTATGGAATGTCGGAGGCGCAGGAGATGTTGTTGGCGTGGCAGTGAGGGTGATAAAATTGAAATGGACGCCTATGAACAAATTGGGGTCAAAAGTGGGAGAGCAAGCAAAGATGACTGGGAGTCGCTATCCTTCAGAGTTAAGCAAGTGACGGTAAACATCAACCTCATGCGTGTTGTGCCGAACAACTGGCAATTTGGCCAAACTTTCGAGGGAAAGAACTTTAGTTAGAGAACGCAAATCTTTTATTCTATTGTCAGCTGCTCCATCTTCTTTGGAGTTGAATGATATTTTCGTTTGTCGTATTTGATTATTCCTAGCCACGACAAAACCATGCCTAACACCACTAGCCATTACCTTTAAGTGCTCAACTATAGTTGTGTAATAACATTTCCAAAAGACTATTTATACGAACTAAACTCTTTATTATAAGAGTTTGTTCATAAAAACAACAGTTCAATAAATTTTTTATTCTTTAAATAAAATTAAAGAAAGTTTTAAAATTCTCACTCTCTATCTCTATTATTAATAAAATTCAAGTTTTTATGCATTTTATTATATTTTTTCTCCTATTAAGTCCTCTCTTATTTATTATGTCTAATTTAAAGAGCCCATTAGATTTGAATACAAATTTTGTTCTCATATTAAAAATTAATGAAAATACTCTTTATTTATATAATATGCTCTTTAAAATAGTACTATTGAAAATACTCAAATAATTTAGTCAAATGAGTAATCATATCTCTAGATATTAAACCGAAAGAGGCCGTTGAGACCTAAGCTGTGAGTTGTTTACCAAGTTTGTAATTGAATCCAAGCAAAGTTAAATGCTCTTTTTTCCGTATACGTTCTTTCACCTAAAAAAAATAATTTATCATTAATTTTTTCCACCAGGCCTCGTGGTGTGCATTCGTAACAGGATAACCAATCCTAACAATAAAATATTGAGTTTTAGCGTTCGAGTCTTTCTTGCTTTGTTCATTGGATAGGAAGTGGGTTGTATGGATAGAATCTGAAACGGAGAAGCTCATGTACTTATAGTTCAATTTAGTGTTAAACATAAGGAAAAAAAAATTATATTTCTGGTGGCAGCTCAATTTCTTCTGTAATGACTTAGTGAGGAATGAAACGTCGCCTGAGGTTCTTCTTTTCTTTTTTTCTTTAAATAATTTCTTTTGTATTCTCAAAATACTATAAGATCTATAGGTATAACTATTTAATACTTGGTGCAATTGGAATGAGAATAAATAAATAGTGTTATATTTTAATACCAAAATCTGAGCTATCAACGCACACATCAAACCAAAACAAAAGAATACCACAAAATCGAACACACAAAACAAGCCACGATTTACCGTGGTTCACTTATCCTTTTATGATAAGCTACATCCACGTTGAGCTCAAAAACGGTATGAGCTCGCTGCACTTCCATTACCAGAAAACAGTCAAGATTCCGCAGATAACACTCACCAGATCTACCCATTTACAACAGCAATCAGCCTTACAATACCCCTCTGAATATCCAAACCCGAGAGGACAACACCACACCTGAATGTATAAAGCCCCTAATCACTCAACTGATACTCACAATCTGGAATGTAGAATCTCAACCCTAACACAGAGAAAAAGAACCGACTCAATAACCCTAGCACTGTATGTTTTTCTCTCCCTCAAAACTGAATGAACATACGCTTATATATGGTTTGACTCTGTGAGTGATCCTGGCCGTTCAATCTGAAACGCATCCTGTGGTTTGAATTCGCCAATTAATATGCCTAAAACGACGCCGTATTAGTGTTACTTAAACCGCTGTTTCAGCTCCATATTAAACAATCCCACCTTGAACACTGAAACAGACTCTTTGTCAGCTTGCCCTGTCCCATTCTGTCATAGCTCTTTATCACTCATGATTACTTGATATACAGCAAGTTCAAGCAGTGCTTGATTAGCTGGAGTGATATTTTGGTGCCCATATTGCTGGGTTCTCTTCTGTGGGTACCTTCTTCAGTTCAATGATTCCATTTGCAACTTGGTTCCTCACAAAGTGATAACGTACATCCACGTGTTTTGTTCTTCGATACACTGGATTCTTGCTTGATATGGATTGCACTCTGACTGTCTGATACACTGTAACCTTTCCACCAATTAGTTTTACTTCTGTCAGAATTCCTTTCAACCATAATGCTTCTTTAACTGCATCAGTAACTGCATTGTACTCTGATTCTGTTGAAGACAGTGCTACAATAGGCTGCAACTATGATTTCCAGCTTATACAATTTCCACCCAATGTGAAGTAGTATGCAGTTGTTGATTTCTTGGAATCCTTCACCTGCAAAATCAGCATCTACAAAACCAACCAGATCAAGTGTAGTATTTCTTTTACAGTATTCAAGGCCTACACAAACTTTACTGTTAATATACTTTAAGATCCATTTTAGAGCAGTCCAATGTTCCTCCAGATTGGACATATACCTGCTGAACATGGAATGGCAAAGGCTAGGTCTGGCCTAGTACTAATCAGACATACATCAGTAACCCCACCACATTTGCATAGGAACAGACTCCATTTTCAACAATTCTGACTTAGTTTTGGGGCATTAGACTTGCTAAGAAAACTGACTGGTAGGGGCATTGAGACCAGTTTGGCACCAGCCATGCCAACATTGTGACTAGTTTTAGTAAGTAAGACTGTTGTTGCAGTCTGAGTTCACATTTCTTTTTATCCCTGTTTATCTCCATGCCCAAAATTTTCTTAGCATTCCCTAGGTTTTTCATGCTGAACTCAGTGTTTAGTCTTTTCTTCAATTCACTGATTAAGGTTTTTGACTTACTATCAATAGCATGTCATCCACATTAAAAGCAAGTAAATAGGCAATTATTATCCATTTTAAAGTAGAAGCAACTATCTATTGGCTTCTAGTGAATCCTATGCCTATATAAAGGTGTCAAACCTTTTGTACCATTGCCTAGGGGACTGTTTTAACCCTACATGGATCTTTTTACAGGCAGCATGGTCAGGAATTTCGGATCAGTAAACCCCATGGTTGGCTCATATAGATTTTTTCCTCTAGTGTTCTATGAAGGAATGCAGTTGGTACATCCAACTGCTCTAGTTCTAGTCTTGATAAGCTACCACAGATAGCATTAACCTAATTGTTTTGTATTTTACCACAGGGGAGAAGACTTCATTAAAGTCTATCCCCTCCCTTTGAGTAAACCCCTTAGCCACAAGTCTAGCTTTGTACCTAGGTGGATCAACTATGGATATACCCTCTTTAAGTTTAACACCACTTACATTGGGTCGCTTCTGATTACTAGTTTGGAACCAGTGTCCAGGTTTCATTTACCTTTAAAGATTGCTTCCTTCTCCTATCTGTTTTCCATTTGTCCCTTTCCTTGGATTCCATGGCCTCTTGATAGTATCAGGTTCACCTAATACTTCTGTCCCTGCAAGTAGAGCAGTATATAAGTTTCTGCATATGAGTACCTTGAGGTGGTCTTACCTCCCCTGGTTCTGTCCTGGCCAATTGGTAGTTAGTCAGGTCATTTTGCTGTGGTTCTAGGAACTTCTGCTTCCTCATCTTCAGCTTGGTCAGATTCCTCAGGTGCAATTTCAGTTTCAGCAACTGGGGAGTTTGACCTTGTGTTTGAGGTGGGTTTACTTGATGGGTTGTGTGCTCCACCTCAATCTTGTGGGTATTGGTCTGTCTAGCAGTTACTTCTGTGCTTTTGGTTGTTCCTTCATTGAGGTTGGTGCCTTTGCATGGGAATACTCCCTCATTAAACACCACATCCCTGCTCACTAAGATCCTGACCCCAGGTGCCTCTCTGTCCCATAGCCTGTATCCCTTGTGCCCTCAGGGTATCCAAGGAACACACACCTGGTTGATCTGGCTCCGTTTTCCCCCCCTGTGTGGGCATATCAGCACAGCTAAACACTCTTAGGTGCCCTAGTTCTGGTCTTCTCCCTGACCATCTTTCTTCTGGACTGATAAGGCTTAAGGCTGGAAGGACTCCTTTTCACTAAGTAAGCACATGTGAGAGGGCTTCCCCCAAGAAAGTTTTTGGTAGTTAAGTGATCAAGAGCATCTTACTTTGTCTAGCAGTGTTCTGTCATCCTCTCAGCCACCCCATTTTGCTGAGGGGTACTTCTCACTGTCCTATGTCTTAGGATCCCCTGTTCATTGCAGAACTTTGAAACTCCAGATTACAAAACTCAAGCCCATTGTCAGTCCTAAGGGCTTTCACCTTTCTGCCAGACTGGTTTCAACAGGGCTTTCCAGTCTTTGAACTTTACTAGGGCTGGTCTTTTGCCCTAAGTAAGAAAACCCAGACCTTCCTGCTGTAGTCATCTACTATAGAGAGGAAATAGCTGTTTCCTCCATGAGATTTAACCTTTTCTGGCCCCCATAAATCAGAATGTAGGTAATCCAAATTTTGTTTGCTACGTGAACTATTTCTGTGCTGTTTACCAAGTACACACACTTCACCAGAACTCTATGCTTGTAACAGTGTCTTTCCCAAATTGTCCTAGTCTGTTCAGTACATCCATTCCCTTCTGACTCATATGGCCTAATCTCAAGTGCCACTTCAGTTACTGATAACTTTTGAGACCCAAGTGTTGTCTGTTGCAGTCAGAATAAAAACTACCACAAAGCACATATAGCCCATTTTTCTTTTCTCCTGTCAACACCAAATTCTCATTTTTATATACATTCAACCACCCACTGTTAGCCTTATAGCAGCAGCCTGCTCATCTAGGGTGCCTAATGATATAAGGTTTCTCTTTAGTCAGTTATATATCTGACTTTGGTCAGCCTTATTAGTTTTCCTCCATAGCCTAAGTAATGCAGCCAATCCCCTTAAGCCTACAGCGTGGTTGTTCCCCATGTACACAGTCTCATGATCAGACTCCTCAAAGTCTTGGAACCAACTCCTATTGGCTCATATGGAAGGTACAACCAGAATCTAACACCCATTCCTTTGCAGTGTCAGATATTGACACTGTTAGGACTTCTGGTTCATCCATTTGGTTACTGTGTGGCTAGGTTGCTTTCTGTGTTACCTAGTTTCTGCTTTTTCTTCCACTCAAAGCAGTTTTTCTTCAGGTGACCTGTCTTATTGCAGTGGTAACATTTCCTAGTTTCTGTTTTTGCTTTGTTGTTCCCCTTCCATTTCTTCTTGTTCTTACCCCCCTAACTTGATTAACCCTTTACTAGACTGAGCAGGTTCTATTCTACCCTTCACAAACAGAGTGCTATTATTTCTCTTAAGGGTTTTAAGCTCTAATTCTCTAGCCTTAAGACCCGCAACTATCAAATCAACACGGGTACATTACCGGAGTACTGAAGGGCATTCTTGACTACTTGGTAGTCTTCAGTTAGGAAATTTAAATATATCATGGCAAGACTAGTTTGTCAGTTCTTGGTTTGTGCCCTTAAGATTAAATTCATCTTGGAATTCATCTAGGTTTTCCTCTATGGACTTTGAATTATCCATCTTATAAGAGAATAAGGCTCCCTTTAAGAAAGCCAAATTCGGTGCAGACTGTAAAGCATATAGGGATTCTAATTTACCCCATAAACCAAGAGGAGTTTCGAATCCATCTACCTTCCGAAGAACACTGTCAGAAAGATTCATCACAATCAGGTTATAAGCTTCTTCATCAATCTCTTCCTTCTTTTCCAGTTTCTCCTCTGACCATTTCTTGGGATCATTTTCCAGTGCAATTGCAACTTTGTTATGTGAGAGAAGAGCCTTTATTTTCTTTTTCCAACTCCCGAAGTCGATCTTCCCATCATATTGGGAGATCTCCATTCGGGCGGTGCTCATTTTCCTGTAATGACAAAGAAAGAAACACAAAGAAAAGAAAGTCTAAGGCGTACTTGGCGTTGTTACACCAGAGGTTGCCAATTACTGCTATGCAGTTTTTAAGGCGGTCACTGGTTTTCCAGCCGATATACCCTTACACGTTATCAAGATTTTGACTCTCTAGAATCAATTCTAGACTCAAAGAAGTAAACAATCCACAAGCCCCCAATTTCTGAAACCCTAATTTTGTGAAAACCTAATTTTTGTTCCTTTAACAAAAAATTCCCAAATTCATAAAACCCTAATTTCGTAAGAGAACGTTTTATACCGAAACAATGACAGAGAAGGTGAGTCTGAGGCGTACGAGGCGTTGTTACACCAGACGTTGCCAATTACTGCTATGCAGTTTTTAAGGCGGTCACTGGTCTTCCAGCCGATATACCCTCACACTCGATCAAAATTGACTCTCTAGGACTTAATTTGAGACTCTCAAGAAAAAACCCCAATTTTTCAGAAAGGAACCCTAATTTAAGAAACCCTAATTTAAGAAACACGAACTTCACTTTCAAGAAAATGGCTCTGATACCACTGTTATATTTTAATACCAAAATCTGACCTATCAACGCAACACAATCAAACCAAGAAACAAAAGAATACCACAAAAATCAAGCACACAAAACAAGCTACGATTTACTATGGTTCACTTATCCTTTTATGGATAAGCTACATCCACGTTGAGCTCAAGAACGGTATGAGCTCGCTGCACTTCCATTACCAGAAAACAGTCAAGATTACACAGATTCAACACTCACCAGATCTACCCGTTTACAACAGCAATCAGCCTTACAAGATACCCTCTGAATATCCCAAACCCGAGAGGACAACACTCTCACCTGAATGATTAAAGCCCCTAATCACTCGACTGATACTCACAATCTGGAATGTAGAATCTCAACCCTAACACGGAGAAAAAGAACCGACTCAAATAACCCTAGCCACTGTATGTTTCTCTCTCCCTCAAAACTAAATGAACATAAGCTTATATATGGTTTGACTCTGTGAGTGATCCTGGCCGTTCAATCTGAAACGCATCCTGTGGTCTGAATTCGCCCAAGTTAATATGCCTAAAACGACGCCGGATTAGTGTTACTTAAACGACGTTGTTTCAGGCTTCCATATTTAACAAATAGCTATGGGTATTGGCCATTTAATGCTTGAAACTCTTCATTCTTCTTTTTCTTTTTTTTTCTTTTTTTTTTTAATTATAAATTTCAGGCTTGTGGATGTCATCTTCATAATCTGAACTGCCAAAAGCTTGAGAAATAGCTACCCTCTTCTTTACTCCGTTCATTTTTATTTTTTTATTTTATTTTATTTTTTGAATCATAGTTGATTCAAGTGCACTATGCTTCTGTAGAAATTTATAAGTTTTTCTAGATTTCAAGGTAATGTAAGTTATTTTTTATTGGTCTTACCGAGTCTCAAAGGCTCAGGTCTATGATTATTCCAAGAAGATTGAAGCCGTTGCCTCCAAATTGGCTTCTCTATTGACGAGTGAATTTTAGTTGATATCTTGTTTGTTGTTTTCTGTTGAACAGTGGTGGGACTGATTTCCTTCTCTTCTCTTATTTTTCCAATTGTCTTAGTCAAATGAGTAATAGATTTGGTTCATAGCTTTGAAAGTTCCGTCGCGATTCTGAAAGTAAATGTTGGAGTAAATCAAGAAATTATAGATATGCTAGAATAAATCAAGGAATGATTGAAATGCTAGACTAACTCAAGGATTGATTGATATTATATTTAATATCAATATTCCCTTACCTTTTACTTTCTGATTATTACATTATGGAAAATATTATATTTCCTTTTTATTCATTTGCACTTTAGTATAAATAGACAATGTATACTTATACAAAACATACAATTGAATAGAAAACTATTCTTCTCCATTCTTTCTCTCTGGCATACTCAGGCAATCCTTAGTCTTCTCTTGCCTCTATTGTCTTATTTTGACATGGTATCAGAGCATTCGCTCTGACCAAGCTTCCACTAGCCTCCAAGCTCTCTCAACCCACGCTAGCCTAAGTTTAGGATAGTGAGTAGCTAGTTATATGGTTATATGCATATCTAGAAAAATTCTGTCAACATAATGATAAAAGTCTAAAGGAGACTAGGTTTTAAGTGGGACTGGTTGTGACCCTTCCAATTTTTCTTGGGAATTTTCCTAGTACATATTAAATCATTTTCAGCACTTACAACTATCGTAGGTTATTGAGTTGTTCCACCCACTGGAGCCTTAAGTTTTGCTGAGTTCTTGCAAACCACATTGGCACTCGGGTGCACGAGTTAGTTTTTTTTTTTTTTATTAAATTGAATTCATCTTTTAGAATGGATCAATTTGACAAGAATATCAACACACAAAAGGTCATCTCTCTCTTGCAATCATCTACCGGGACCTATGACGCCACGTCACGCCTCCAATCAAACAAGTCAACTGGGCCTAATGCAAATGGATCTAATGGTAATAGGTCTAATGGGCCAAGGTCAAAGAATAATAAAGGGAAATTTTTTTTGTGACTACTAAAAATGGAGAAACCATACTTGGGACACCTATTGGAAATTACATGGGCGGCCCAATACGTCCAACAAGGATAAAACTGAAAATCTTCAAATTTTAGCACCTTTAATCAGCACAAAACAATACAATCAACTGATTCAGATGTTAAATCACATTCCACAGGCAAATACCTCGACATCCTATGTAGGTACATCTTTTTGTCTGAATCCTTTCTCAAATAATATTTGGATAACTCAAGGCAAGTGACCACATTGTTTGCAACCCAAATTTTTTCCTTAAGACCACTAAACAAACCAAACCATCTACATCCATGCGCATGCCAAACGGGAATAGTGTCCAGCCTTTCATATAGGAATGTCCGTCTCTTAGAACATTTAATCTTTAAAACGTCTTTTTTGTCCCTGTCTTTCATGTTAATCTTATTTCCGTGTCAAAAACTTGTACCGATGGTAGAAGTGTTTTAAATTTCCTTCCCACTACATGTTCATTTCATGACTCTTTGACTAGGAAACTTATGGGCTTGGGTAAGACACATCATGGTCCGTACTACTAGACACCTAGTGGATTTTTCAAAGCTTTTCAAGAGTCTAATAATTGTATTACACAAAATAAAAATTTTCATTGTAATACAAATATCAATAAAAATTAATTTGTTTTCCATCAAAGATTGGGTCATAGTGTGTCCATTCCTCAGCCTAAATTTTCGATCTGTCTCCTTGCAAAACAATCATGTACCACTAGACCTGGCAAACGAGCAAGTACGGGCCGGGTAACTATGGGTAATGGGTATGGGTTGATGGGTAATTTTTTTGAACGGGTAAAAAAAGGCAGCACCCGTACCCGCTCGTGAGGGTACGAGTCGACCCACAGGTCACTCGTTTATTTTACTTTTTAAAATTTTTCATCTCCAATTTTTTATTTTTAAGTTTTTTCTCGCATTTATTTCTTTATTATTTTTCATCTCCAAATATTTCTTTTTCATCTTCATCTTCTTCTTCTCTCTTTCCAATTCTTCTTGTCTTTTTCTCCCTCCCCACTTTTTCATATTTTTTCTTCTTCAGTAACTCAGTTCATCTTCTTCTTCTCCCTCTCTCCAATTCTTCTTCATCTTTTTCTCCCTCCCCATTTTTTCATATTTTGTCTTCTTATGTAACTCAGTTCGTCTTTTTCTTCTTCCTCTCTCCAATTCCTGTTTGTCTTTTTCTCCCTTTCCACTTTTTCATATTTCTTCTTCTTCAGTCTTCAGTCTTCTAATTCTTCTTTGTCTTCTTCTTTCCCTCTCTCCTACTAGTAAGAGATTTAAGTTTTTCCCTCTCCCATTTTTTTCCTTTGTTCTTTTTGTCTCATTTTCCATTTTCCCTTTGTCTTTTATAAACTAAATGTATTATAGATTTATAATCTCCATTGTCGCCACTAGTGAGGGTAAGCATGTGTTGGAGTCGTGGAAGGTTGCCGACGAACGGCTTAATCCATGCCTTCTCTTGTTGATATGTGGTTTATTTTTATTGGTATGAATGTTGATTTGTGAGTTTTTCTTTGTTGATATTATTGATTTGCTATTTGAGATTTAAAGAAATCGTTGATTTCTTCTTCTTCAGTCTTTACTTCACCTTTGTTGAAATTTTTTTTTTTTTTTNATCTGCTGGGTTCTCTTCTGTGGGTACCTTCTTCAGTTCAATGATTCCATTTGCAACTTGGTTCCTCACAAAGTGATAACGTACATCCATGTGTTTTGTTCTTTCGTGATACACTGGATTCTTGCTTAGATGGATTGCACTCTGACTGTCTGAGTACACTGTAACCTTTCCACCAATTAGTTTTACTTCTGTCAGAATTCCTTTCAACCATAATGCTTCTTTAACTGCATCAGTAACTGCAGTGTACTCTGATTCTGTTGAAGACAGTGCTACAATAGGCTGCAACTATGATTTCCAGCTTATACAATTTCCACCCAATGTGAAGTAGTATGCAGTTGTTGATTTTCTGGAATCCTTATCACCTGCAAAATCAGCATCTACAAAACCAACCAGATCAAGTGTAGTATTTCTTTTACAGTATTCAAGGCCTACACAAACTGTACTGTTAATATACTTTAAGATCCATTTTAGAGCAGTCCAATGTTCCATTCCAGGATTGGACATATACCTGCTGAACATGGAAATGGCAAAGGCTAGGTCTGGCCTAGTACTAATCATGACATACATCAGTAACCCCACCACATTTGCATAAGGAACAGACTCCATTTTCAACAATTCTGACTTAGTTTTGGGGCATTAAGACTTGCTAAGAATAAACTGACTGGTAAGGGGCATTGAGACCAGTTTGGCACCAGCCATGCCAAACTTTGTGACTAGTTTTAGTAAGTAAGACTGTTGTTGCAGTCTGAGTTCACATTTCTTTTTATCCCTGTTTATCTCCATGCCCAAAATTTTCTTAGCATTCCCTAGGTTTTTCATGCTGAACTCAGTGTTTAGTCTTTTCTTCAATTCACTGATTAAGGTTTTTGACTTACTAATCAATAGCATGTCATCCACATATAAAAGCAAGTAAATAGGCAGATTATTATCCATTTTAAAGTAGAAGCAACTATCATATTGGCTTCTAGTGAATCCTATGCCTATTATAAAGGTGTCAAACCTTTTGTNTCACCTGACCCACCGTCATTTTTATGGGCGGGCGAGGTATGGATGAACATGGTACGAGTAATTATTATGGTTACTCGTACCCGCCCGTCTTACCTGAGTACTCATGGACCCACGGGTACCGCTCCAAGTTTGTCAGGTCTATGTACCACTTTGTTAAGATATGTGCACTAGAGCTAATAATATTAGATTGAATATCAATAAAGGCATAAATTCTATATCATAGCATTTGTTTGTGTGTGTGTGTGGAACCATGACAAGAGAATTAAGTGTTTTAAATCTTAATTGTGAGGACTCTATAATCACATATGGGGGCCATTTTAGAACTTTCTGTAACCCTAGTATTAATCTGAACAAGGACATAGATTATTCAGTAAGGCTATCATAGTGTTAAACGACCCCACCAAAAGGTTCTGACAGTTCTCACATGTCAAGGTTATTTGGTGACAACCTGGTGCGATGCGTAGGTGCTTGGTTATGACAAGTTCACTGGATGACCCACCAAAGGATTCCCTATAAATGGTAACCCTAGTGTCTACGGAATACATCCTCTAACGGATGGTGGTGCATGTGATATTTGGACTTGAGATCACCAAAGCGCCATGTGTAATTATTGGTGTAATTGGACACTAGCCTAACGTAGTCCTATTTAGGGCTATTAGTATGGTAGTGGTTCGTTACATCGAGAAGTATACTATGGCTATGGTGGATTGACAAAGGATTCATCACTCTTTTGTATAGGAGGAATTATCTTGTTGAGTTATTTGACACTAGCTTAACATTGTCCTATTTAAGGTTATCAGTATAGTAGTGGTTGGTTACATCAAGAAGTACATTGTGGTTATGGTGGATCAACAAAGGATTCATCACTCCTGGGTACAAGAGAAATCGTCTCGTTGAGTTATTCGGTTAGTAACTATGACCACAAATTTGTGGCCATAGTGGAATTGAATCAGTGCTCAAATCCAATTTTATTTGATCATTGATTCGATAACTGAATGCAAACGTATCAAGGCAAATTAATTGAAGTTGACACTACTTATGTACTTCAAAACTTGATGAGATAAATGATGATGAAGGGATTTGAATTGCACGGTAACCATACTATTGAAAGGTAGCAACTTCACTAAATCTTTGTTTGTTGAGTAATCATGATGCCTTGCTAAAGGCCAATCTTGATTGGTGTACAGATCACTAATTAGTTGATGCTTAATTATGAATCCAGTCACTACCAACATAGCAAAAAGTCTATGGTGTTAGAGTAGGTGCCCTAGAGCCAATCTGTTATTGTATAATTGACTCTTTGTAATAATGTTCATTAATCAATAAAAGAATTTTTATTCTATATCGTGTAAATCATATTGATATGTATTGATATATATCCTTAGGATGGTGAAACCGTCACGAGTGTATCAAGTGTTTCAAATCCTGATAGTGAGAACCCTATGATCACATATGGTGGTCATTCTAGAAATGTCCGTAGCCCTAGTATTATTCTGACCAAGGACACAGATAATACGATAAGGCTATCATAGTGTTGAACGACCTTATCGAAAGCCAGTGGCTGATCTCACTTGTCAAGGTTGTTTGCCAACAATCGGGTGTAACACATGGGTGCTTGCTGTAGGCAAGTTCACTGTACTGGCCCACTAAAGGATTCCACATAGATGTTAACCTTAGTGTCTATAGAATAAATTCTCCAACAAATGGTGGTGCATGTGATCCTTCGTCTTGAGATCACTAGAGCGCCTTGTGCACCGATTGGTGTAGTTTGACATTAGCTCAACACAGTTCTATTTAGAGCTATCAATACGGTAGTGATTGGCTGCATCGAGAAGTGTATCAAGGCTATGGTGGATCAACAAAGGATTCATCACTCTCGGGTATGGGAGAAGTTATCTCACTACATAATTCAGTAAATGGCAATGACACTAAATATGTGGCCATTGTGGGATTGAGTTGTTGCTCAATCTAATTTATTTATCTAGTCATTGGTCCAGTAACTGAATACAAAGATATCAAAAGTAATTGAGGTTGACATTATTTATGTACCTCAGTCTCGATGAGATAACAGATGACGAAAGGATTTGATTGCACGGTAACCATATCATTGATAGGTAGCTTTTTCGTTGAATCTGAATCTATCAGATGGCCACGATGCCTTGCTAGGGGTCAATCTTGGTCTATGTGTAGTGAGACTATTAATTGGTGTTAATCGCGATACTACTCACTGCTGATATGATGAGAAATCTATATGTCACACACTTAGAAGATAATTTAAGAATCGTTTTGTTCAAGGGGTATTTTCATCTTTTAGGACAAAAGAGTATTTTGGTAATCTCACTGTACAATTAAATTTGCTGAGGCTATTGTCTGTATTTAATTTAATGTTAAAATTAATTTAGTGAGATTATATTTAAATATATATACACATATATTTAAATGAATTATTATTATTAATTAAATGTTAATATAGTTTATAAATATATTAATTGATTTTAATTATAATAATAATTAATTAAATATAAAATACCATAACAAGGGTTTTTGGATACAAGGGTGGATTAAGGTTGGAGCTCATGCCTATTCCATATAAGAAAAGGGTTTTAACTCTAGCACTATATAAGTGCAAGTTGAGTTAAAAATATTCATTCATTATTCATTCAATCATTATTGAACAGAAAAATGGCAACCACCCTTTTACTCTCACTCTCTCACGTTTCCCTTTGTGTGAATCAAGGTTTTTTTTATTCAACTTGATTCTTGAAGCCACCCCTTTGTTCAAGCAAAACAAAGGTTGGTTCTTCTGATTGTCTTCGTGTGGATCATCATTCGTCCGGTTCTTCGTTGAATCTGTAGCGAAGCAAATTCAAAGACACTTGAAGGAGCCTCCAAACGTGCGTAAGATCTTTAATCCTTGAATGGATTGATATTATTTTGTGCAGAATTTTGATTTAACATGTAAACTATATAATCTATACCCGGATCTTGGCATAAAAGGGATCGATTTATCCTTTTGATTTTTGTTTTTTTGCTGCGTTGAGTAGATCGATTCCTAACATATGGGTCACACACGTTAAAAGCAGTTTAAGGAGAATAATGAAATGAAGGGTAATTTCGTCTTTTGGATGAAATGGGCATTTTGGTAATTTTGTTGTGCGATTAAATTCACTAGGGTCGCTGCCAACATTCAATATTTATATTGAAATTAATTTAGCAAAATTGTAATTATATTAATATTAATATAAAACATTAATATTAATATGGAATATATTTAATTAATTTAAATATATTTATAAAAATAATTATATATATATATAGGAATAGTAATATTCCTATTCCAAATGAGGGATATTTTATCCCTCACTATATAAAGAAAGGAATAGGAGATATTGTATAATTAACTCATTATTTTTCTCTCTACCAAAACCCTGGCTGCCGCCTCTTTGAAAGAGAAATATTTTCTCTCTCAATTTTGTGTTCTCTCTTAGGGCAAACAAATTATCTAACAATTGATTTGTTTATGATTCTCATCCTGCTTTTGTGTGAATACTATTTTGCTTAATTCTGCACTTGAATTGATTTGTGAATTGCAAATCAGAATCCTATTGAAGGAGCCACCAACGCAGGTATTAAACTAAACCTTGTATGTTTAATTAGGGTTTATAAAATAGGTTGTGTTATATCAATCCTGATCTTGGAATTGGGTTAATTGAATAAAAATTTTATATTTATTCCGCATTTATTCAATGAAAAACCTCAACACACTTTTTCTACAAGTACGACCTCCACTACTCATCCTTTTGTCTTAGTTCATCTTGACATTTGGGAACCGTATCATACTCCAAATCATGATGGATCTAGATTCTTTCTCACAATAGTTAATGATTTTTCCCAGGGAACATGAGTATTCCTTATGCAGTGTAAAACTCAAACCCTAACCCATATCTGTAATTTCTTATCCATGGTACAAACACAGTTTCGCACAACAATACAACGTATTAAAATCGATAATGCTCGTGACTTTTCTAATACTCAATGCTCCTCTTTATTCCTTCCCCTTAGAATTCTTCATGAGAGTTCTTGTACTTATACCCCACAACAAAACGGGATAGTAAAACGAAAACATCACCACTTGTTATAAGTGGCGTGAGCCCTCAAACACCAAGCCTAAATTCCCATATATTTTTGGCGAGAATGTGTGGTCACTGTTGCCTACCTAGTCAATTGTATGCCCACCCGGGTGCTTGGAGGAAAGACACCTCATAAATTTCTTTTTGGCAAGTCTCTTGATACCACTCATCTCCGTGTCTTTGGCTACCTTTGTTGCTCTGCTATTATTAGTTCTCATGACAAATTTGGCCCTTGGGGCTATTCGTTGTATATTTATGGGGTATCCCATGCTCTAGAAGGGTTATCGGCTATATGATCCAAATACCAGCAGATTCTTCATTTCTCAAGATGTTACTGTTAGGGCCAAAAATCGTCATTGGCCCAAATAGGAAAACGGGCCTGACAATGAAGAAGCCAAGCCCAATCCCGATCCGGATTTGTTCCATTTGGGACAAGATACAGCCAGCCCAAACTACCTGGGTACAAGTCTCCCAATCCCGGCCCATTTCCTAGGTCCATAGGCGAATCCAGGGCCCACGGCCCTCAGAATATTTTCCTATTCCCGAGCAATCCCCTATTCGAGGTCACCTTCCTGTTCAGAACACTTTCTTACTCGAAGTTGCTCTCCTAATCAGAATCACCTTCCTATCCGGACACTGGTAAGACAGCTTACCACGGCCCTAATTCTTCTAGGGTTTGCATCAGAGTCATATTAGGACTCATACTCCCACCAGGATTGGGAGACTAGACAGTCACTATATAAACAGAGGCCAACCCTCTCACAAAGGAGACATTACAATACACTTTCATACCCGAAGCTCCTACTTGAGGCTTCACATCACGGCCATAGTCACAGTCTCTGACTAAACTTCCGGTAACCTCTTTACTCTCTAGCCCTCACTGTATTAGCCTCTTTCAGCCTTGCTGACTTGAGCATTGGAGTGCCTACGGCGAACACTACCCTGATGTTCTTCGTCGCTTCACGCGTGTTTCTTTACATGTGCAGGTACAACAGATTGCTAGTGGCCTCAACCTCACGGGATCAATCCCTCCTTCCGTACCAGTAGATTTTTACGTCTACAGTTTGGCACCCACCGTGGGGCCTCTAGCAATCATCCGGCTTGACTAACCTTGCTATGTAGGGGAACTTTCCATGGCTGACAATTCTGACAATGCAAACCCCGGCCTCGAGGCCAAACTGGAGGCTTTGACCGCCCTCATGCAACAAAACTCGGACAAGGTAGCCGCACTGGAAGCTGAGAACACTGTCATCCGGATCGAAAACGCCTCCATCAGGGTTGAGAACCAGTCTCTAAAATAAAAGGTAAGCCAGTTTTATGACCTCGACCTTCTGCCTTCTCAGGTACCACCAAATCAGTTTTGCGTCTCGGTTCCATCTATGCAACCTCTCCAAACCCCAGAGCATGGGCCCGGAGCTTCAGATAAAAGGTAACGTCAACTGAATTCATTAGTGGGAGACGACTCGGTCCTGACTCAGGGAGGAAAAGATCTGCTGACAGAACCCCGCTCAACCGATCCATCACAACCTCGAGACCAAGATGCCCAAGCGGTAGAAAACCCGTTCCAACAAGACTCACCTATCCTTGCCATTCCACCTAACCTTTAGTCCATCCCTACACAAACACCATTCAGCTCGGCTCACCCTCGCGGGTTGAACGGCTGTCCAAACCTAAATATACCACTAGAATCCATCCATCATAGCAGGCCGAACGAATACCAAACAACCCCCCTGACTATCCATGTAGGACGAAACACCCGATCAGTTACAATGGGAGTCACCCCACCGGAGGGAATGAATGGCGATCTGGGCTACCAGGATTTACATGAAGGGGTGATCCACCAAGCTACACCAAGGGGAATGACTCAACAAAATATACCGAGTGCGAATGCAATGGCAGAACCGATCAAACGGGATGACCTAGTGGTATCCCCCTCTCCTATGGAATAGATACTGGCTAAGAGATTGGCTGATGTGGAGGCAGTAATGAGGCAAATACCAGGAATGCCGATCCCCACCAAGAAGAGCAGGCCTCACTACTATGCTGACTCGCCCTTTACGGATGTAATCACCCTAGCCGACATGCCCTACAAATTTACTATTCCCAGCATAAAGCCCTATGACAGCACAACCGACCCAGACGATCACATAGCCTCATATAAACAACGGATGTTCACTATCTCCATACCCCGCGCGTTGAGGGAAGCCTGTATGTGTAAGAGTTTTGGTTCAAGCTTAGCCGGCCCAGCACTTCAGTGATACACAAATCTCCCAAACGGTTCCATTGACTTATTTGCACAACTCACTGACACCTTCGTGAAGCAGTTCGCCAGCAGTAAGAAGCTCGAGAAATTGTCGGTCGATCTATACAGAGTATACCAGAAAATGGGAGAACCACTGAGAGAGTACGTCAGCAAATTCAACAAGGAGAAAATTTCTATTCCTGCTTGCAACCCCGAGACAGCTGTAGACGCATTCAGGAAAGGCCTCCTCCCGGCTGGGGAATTGTACAAAGAATTGACAAAGCTTGGTTGCACAACGATGGAAGACGCCCTAGCCAGAGCGGTGATACAAATAAGGTGGGAAGAAGATGAGATGAATCGAGTAATCCACGCCAGGTACGACCCGAGGAGGAATGATAGGAGGCCAGATGCCAGACCAACCAAAACCCGCTACCAACCCCCAGCGTATCATTTGAACAAAGTCAGGAAACCATATGACCGCCAGCCATAATACGACCGTCAGCCACCCAGAATAGATAACAGACAGATTGGACCAAGCCGATACAAGATATCAGACTACAACCTGAACGTTGAACCAGCCCAAGTGGTGGCGATCAAGAAAGGAATGGGATCCAGTGTTAGGTGGCCAGGCAAGCTCAACGCCGAAGCAAGAAGAGACACAACCAAGTGGTGTGAGTTTCACGGCGACCATGGACATAACACCCCAGATTGCATTGCCCTGCATTTGGAGGTTGCCGCACTATTGAAGAGGGAACATCTCCGAGATCTGCTGACCGATAAAGGAAAGCACACCATTAGCCAGAAAAGCAGTAAAGAAACTTCTCCACCCCCGCGAGAGCCCACACTAAAAGGCTTCTGCTCACTCATCTCGGGGGTCAGAAATCAGCGGGGTCAGTTATTCATCAGCCAAACGATACGGTAGGGCTAGCAGCCACCATGAGATACAGTCAATCCGCCCAGTTTCTCGGTCACACTCCCATCAGGTAATTCAGTTCGAAGACGACGAGCCGATCACCCAGGCCGCCCCTCATCATGATGCTCTAGTTGTCTCTCTCCAGATCGCAAATATTCTTGTGAAGAGGGTGTTCGTAGATGGAGGGTCATCAGCGAACATTTTGTTCCTTACAACAGTAAAAGCTATGGATTTGGAAGAAGAAAACATCAACAGAAGGCCGACCCTACTAGTTGGTTTTAGTTCTCAGCAGAAGTACACTATCGGAGAGATCGTCCTTCCTATCTATGCTAGTGGAGTAAATAGACAGACAGACTTCCTGGTGATAGACGCCCCTTCACCCTACAATGTCATCTTGGGCCGACCTTGGATCCACGACATGCGAGCAGTCTCATCCACTTTCCACCAAACAATCAGGTTTCCTTCCAAATGGGGAGTACGAGAAATCAAGGGCGACCCGAAAGCTTCCAAAGATTGTTACAAGAACGCCTTCAAGGGCAAGGATAACGCTTCATAACAACTATAGTCTCATCCAACCCTTCCGAGCGAGCCAAATCAACCATCAATGGAAGAGTTGGATGAAGTACAGATACACGTGGATGATCCTTAGAGAAAGACACAGATAGGTTCCCGCCTAGGGCCCGAAACAAGAGAAAAGCTGATAGAATTCCTCAGACAAAACGAAGATTGTTTCGCCTGGTCCCACGCCGACATGACGGGAATAAGTCCAGAGGCCATGCTCCACCATCTCAAAGTAGATCCAAATCACCAGCCAGTAAAGCAGAGGAGAAGGAAATTCGCACCAGAGCACAACCGAATCGTTAATGAGGAGGTTGAAAAGCTGTTGAGTAACGATATGATCAGAGAAGTCCACTACCCCAAATGGCTGGCAAATGTCATCGTGGTAAAGAAAAAGAACGAAAAATGGAGAGTTTGCATCGATTTCATGGACTTAAGCAAAGCATGCCCTAAAGATTCCTTCCCGCTCCCTCATATCGACATGATGGTTGATACAACTGCAGGCCACGAGCTTCTTAGTATCATAGATGCCTTCTCAGGTTACAACCAAATCTTGATGCACCCGGACGATCAAAAAAAGACAGCCTTCATCACAGAGAGGGGAATCTACTGCTACAAAGTGATGCCATTCGGTTTGAAGAACGCTGGGGCCACCTATCAACGGCTAGTTAACAGGATGTTTACCGAACACCTCGGGGATACTATAGAGGTTTACATCGATGACATGCTGGTTAAGTCCCTGATAGCCGACCAGCATCTCGACCACCTCAGCCAGGCGTTCGCTGTCCTAAGAAAATATAACATGATGTTGAATCCAGCCAAGTGTTAATTTGGCGTCTCATCAGGTAAATTCTTGGGCTACATGGTAACTTAGCGTGGGATAGAAGCCAACCCCGACCAGATCAGAGCGGTCCTCAGTATACCATCTCCAGCTTGCATAAAAGATGTCCAGCACCTGGCAAGACGGGTAGCCGCCTTAAGCCGATTCATCTCCAGATCCGCCGACAAGTGCCACCTTTTCTTCCATGCACTCAAGAAGTCCGACAAGTTCGAGTGGACCCCCTCCTGCGAAGAAGCCTTGCAACAGCTAAAAGAGTACCTGACCTCCCCTCTGCTCATTTCCAAACTGGTGGACGGGGAGAAACTTTACACCTATTTGGTAGTCTCAGAGACAGCAATCACAGCCGTGTTAGTTTGGGAGGAAGACGCGAAATAGCTACCGGTCTACTATGTCAGCAAGTCACTCATCGACGCAGAAACACGATACAGTCAACTGGAGAAATTGGCCCTCGCGCTCATTCATGCCTCCAGAAAACTTAGGCCGTACTTCCAGTGCCACCCAATAGTCGTCCTGACTTCCTTCCCACTCAAGAAGATACTACACAAACCGGAGCTATCAGGCCGACTCACACAGTGGACAGTAGAGCTTAGTGAGTTCGACATATCATACCAGCCTCGCACCGCCATCAAGTCCCAAGCATTGGCAGACTTCATTGCTGATTTCACCCTGAGCACCACTATTTGAGCAAAGGAAGAGATATTATGCATGGGCGACGGGTCACCCTCCAAGTGGACTCTTTCAGTGGATGGATCAAGTAACGTGAATGAAAGTGGACTCGGCTTAATACTGACTACACCAGAGGGAGACGTCATCCAGCAGGAAATATGGTACGGGTTCAAGTGCACAAACAACAAAGCCGAATATGAGGCTCTCATCGCTGGACTCTCCCTAACCAAAGAGATCAGGGCGAAGGGACTGGAAGTGAAGTCCGACTCCCAGCTCGTGGTCAACCAGTTGCAAGGTACTTACCAGGCGCGCGACTCGAAGATGATGACATACTTGAACCTGGTCAAAGAACTGCAGTTCCAATTCGAAGAGTTCTCCATCGCCCAGATCCCAAGAGCGGAGAACTCTCACGCTGATGCCCTTGCCAACCTCGGCTCAACACTCTAATGTTCTTACCAGTCATCCATCCCCCTTTTGTTCCTGCAATGGCCAACCAATTGGAAGGAGCAACCACCAAACAAGTCGATGGAAGAAACAATGGATATTGAACTAGCCGACTGTTGGATGACCCCGATAATGAAGTACTTAGAGCACAACGAACTCTCAGCTGACAAGAGCGAGGCACGCCAACTAAGAGCAAGAGCTGCAAGATTCACCATCTATGAGGGCCAACTCCTCCGGAAATCATTCTCCGGTCCCTATCTCAAGTGCACAAGCCCAAAGGAAGCCAAACGTGTTCTCGCCGAACTCCATGAAGGCGAATGTGGAAACCATGCTGGGGGACGCAGCCTTGCACACCGGGTGATCACCGCTGGGTACTACTGGCCAACCATACGCACTGATTCAGCTGCTTATGTTAGGAAATGAGACAGTTGTCAGAGATTTGCTCATGTCTCGCACCTCCTACCCGAGCGACTCCACTCTATCATCACACCTTGGCCCTTCATGAAGTGGGGAATGAATATAGTCGGGAAACTATCGACTGCACCCGGACAACGAGTCTTCATGTCTACTGTGACAGATTACTTCACCAAGTGGATTGAAGCCAAAGCTTTTGCACAAGTCAGGGATAGAGAGGTAAAAGCTTTTATATGGAAACATGTCATCTGCAGGTTCGGGATACCAAAGGAAATCGTCACCGATAATGGATCCCAGTTTATTAGCTCAGGCTTCAGGGATTTCTACGACATGTGGGGGATCAAGCTTAGCTTCTCCACCCCCCAAAACCCCCAGTCCAACGGCCAGGCCGAGTCATCAAATAAAACCATCATGCAGACCTTGAAAAATTGATTGCAAAAAGCGAAGGGTGCATGGGCAGAAGAACTACAAGGAGTCTTTTGGTCCTACTGCATTACAGCTCGCTCATCAACAGGCGAAACCCCTTTCTCCCTCATGTACGGTTCTGAAGTGGTCATCCCGACCAAAGTATCAGTGCCGTCCACCAGGCTCCAATGGGCGGATGAAGAAATCAATAGCCAAAACCTCTGCCAGAACTTGGACACCGTCGATGAACTCCGCGAGTGGGCCAGCATTCGCAATGCTATCTACCAGCAGCAGACCGCCCGGCACTACAACCGCAGCGTCAGGATCATAACTTTCAAGACTGGCAATTGGGTCTTCCGCAAGGTCTTTCAAAACACTAAAGAGATCAATTCTGTCAAACTCAGGCCCACTTGGGAGGGTCCCTACAAGATAATCAAAGAAACGGGGAAGGGTGCTTACCGACTCCAGACCTCGGAAGGCAAAGACATCAACAACAGTTGGAATGCAGTCCACCTCAAACGTTACTACTTTTAGGTGAACTCACTCGTTTAAAAGTTTGTTTCTTTTCGTTTTTATTTTTAAAGGGATGAGTGGGCCTATCCACCTCCTCCCAAACAGTCGGCCTTACGGCTCGAACTTAATAAAGTATTATTCAGAGATTCACACCTTCGAATCGACCCCGCTCGATCAAATTATTCGTATACCTTCAGATTGACCCTACTCAATCCACGAAATTACACCTTCGGATCGACCCTGCTCGATCCATGGAATTACACCTTCAGATTAACCCTACTCAATCTATGAAATTACGCCTTCGAATCGACCCTGCTCGATCCATGGAATTACACCTTCGGATGGACCCTGCTCAATCCACGGAATTACACCTTCGAATCGACCCTGCTCAATCCACGGAATCGCACCTTCAGATCGACCCTGCTCAATCCATGAAATTACACCTTCGGATCGACCCTGCTTGATCCACGGAATTACACCTTCGGATTGACCCTGCTCAATCCACGGAATTACACCTTCGGATCGACCCCGCTCGATCCACGGAATTACACCTTCGGATCGACCCTGCTCGATCCATGGAATTACACCTTCGGATGGACCCTGTTCCATCCACGGAATTACACCTTCGAATCGACCCTGCTCAATCCACGGAATCACACCTTCGGATCGACCCTACTCGATCCACGAAATCACACCTTCGGATCGACCCTGCTCGATCCACGGAATTACACCTTCGGATCGACCCTGCTCGATCCACGGAATTACACCTTTGGATCGATCCCGCTCGATCCACGGAATTACACCTTTCGATCAACCCCGCTCGATCCACGGAATTACATCTTCGGATCGACCTCGCTCGATCCATGGAATTACTCCTTCGGATCGACGCCGCTCGATCTATGGAATTACACCTTCGGATCGACGTCGCTCGATCCACGGAATTACACCTTCGGATCAACCCTGCTCAATCCACGAAATTACACCTTCGGATTGACCTTCCTCAATCCATGGAATCACACCTTTGGATTGACCCTACTCGATCCACGTTATCACCCCCTCAGATCGGCCCCGCCCGATCCACGAATTTACACCTTCGAATCGCTCCTGCTCGACCCATGAAGTCATACCTTCGAATCGGCCTGCCCGATCCACGTATGTACATCACGACCGGCTTTGACCGGTTCATAAAGCTACCCAACCAGACAGCCAGACCAAATGAAGAATTCTTACTAGGACACTAAAAATCAATAAATCATTAACCCAGCGTAGCAGAGAGTATGCAATACAACCACTGGGCCCTACCAAAGTCACAGCACAACATAAGAGTACTACCCCTAGTACATCTATGAGCAAAGAAGCAATCAACAACGCATTCACCCATCAAGAAATCATCAAAAACAGAACAGCGGGTTTTTTAACATATAAACAGCCTCAACAGGCTTAGTTTAGAAGTACAAATAAAAGGCACACACGCCAAGAGAGGGCATCGCAGGCCCCAAAATACATAAGTGAACAGAAATAAAGCTAAGTGTCGTCGATGCGAGTCATCTCTCCCATCTCCGACTAGGTCACCCCGTCACCAGCAGTGCCTGTCCCTGCAGCCTGGTCGTCCACACCCCCAATGACCAATGGTCCTGGCTGACTAGCAAAATCGAGCATCTGCTCATCAATCTGCTCCTCCGTATGCTCAGCCCCCTCATTCAACACCTCCTGCATAAGCTGGATGTCCTCGTTCAGATTCTAGTGGGAAGTGTTCTTGGCTTTATACTCGAGCATGAGCTCCCCCCGCACCTTGATAATGGCATCGTCAGCAATGGAGAGGTACTGCTCCTTTAGGGACGCAATCTCAACATTCTTCTTGGCTAACCCTCTCTTCAGCCTCTCTAACTCACCCTCGGCTGCTTTTAGACGCTGTTGGCTCTCCTGCTCGGCCTTCTGGGCTGTTGCCTCCCTCTGGCGCAAACTGGAGTTTACCTTAGACACATCATGAATCCTCTTTTCCTGCACCACTACGGACCTCCTCAGGTGTAGACTGCTCGTGAATGCCCGCACAAAAAAACAGTCATTAGTACAAACCGTGATAAGCGAGATTAAATAAAACCACTGCCCTACCTGGAAAGCGCAGGACACCCCCCAGTCTCCAGTCGTGATCGCCCCCATCTGGTTCAAACGGCTCTCATCGGCCAGAAACAGGAAAGAATCAGCCAATTTGCCCATGGAGGCTGCGTCAGAGGAAGTTGACACAGAAGCTGGAATACAGAGGGTGATAGTCTCGGTCTCCTAATCCAAAATCGCAGTCTGGGACGACCCTGTTCCGATAGTGGGCTGACGGCTTAGTGGGGGCGGTGTCACCAGTACATCTTCCACACTCTTATCCTCTCTAGTCGAGGATTTCCTTCTCCTCTTCTCGCGGCGCTAGGCGATGGATTCGCTCCCACTCGGGATGGTCAACTTCTTCATCAGTGACTCTACAAGTGCATACTCTCCAACGGTTAGTGGCTTTAGCCCGGACTCACCAAAAATGATATGGTTGTAGTATTGACTCAGAAGCACATCCCAAGTCTGCTTCAGCAAGGGGAAGGGAGTACCTCTCTGTATCGCCTCTACTCCGGCCCAAAGAATGCTGGTCCTCAAGTTTGACTCTGCTAGCACTACTCGCTAGTCCTTTTGCTCCAATGGGATGGCTAACACTTTCTGGGTCGCTACGTCCAAGCCGTCTCCGCTCTGCCCAGCCCGATTGAACTCAAGCTCTACAAACAAAAAACACAATCAAGATTTAGTAATCAAAAGTACGAAAGAAACAACTAAGTCCTCACCAGTAGCTCGCCAGCCGATCGGGATCTCGCTTTGACCTCTCTCTCTAAAAACAACCTACCCCCGCAGGTAGAAGTATCGGTCCTTCCAGTTCTTATCACTGGACTGTAGGTCGGTCACCAAGTGAGACCGATCATGCCTCAAACCCTTCTCTTTATCGTTCTCCTTCAAGAAGTACGAATATAGCAGCTCGTGCAGCCCGAACCTCACTTGGTTTCGAACATAGAGGTTTTCCAAAGCCATTAGCAGTCTCCAAGCATTCGACATAAGCTGAGACGGGGCAATCATGAAGTGGTTCAGTACCTCCCACACGAGGCGAGGGACAGGTAGCCTCAACCCATCATGAAACCACTTCTCGTAAACACTGAACCAGCCCTTTGCCTCCCAGTCAACCCGCTCGTACGACCGCGGCATGCGGATATCAACCGAACTCAGAATGTGGTACAAGGTCCGGATGCACCACACATCACTATCTTTTAGCACGGGCGGGTAATCTCTAGTCAAAATCACACTGCCCTGTTGGCTCGGCTCTTCCTTAGAGCCACTACCGGAAGAGGATGGACTGCCAACTCCTTCGAGGTCTTCCCCACTTCCCCCATGCCTACCCGAACCACTCGGGCCGAGAGTACTCGTACCTGGGGTAGCTACACTAACTCCAGTCGGTTCGCCCATCGGAACGCCCCCATCAGGCATCATCACCATGGTAGGGGCACGCTCATATTCATCCCCTGCATCTGCCACAATCCCGCTTGAGCTAGCTGATTCGGTGTCTGACATGCTGGCTCGATCGTCCAACCCGACCGAACGACCCTAGCCTGGCTCCAACTCAAAAATTCTAAGTGTCAAACAACTACTCGGCCTGAGCTACCGACCGAACAAGGGTATAAAACCCAACTGTCACTCACCCTCACTACCGACCCAACCAATCCCTGATCCAAGTCTCCCTTCACTCACCCCGGGTGACCGACTCGTCTTCAAGCTCAACCTATAGTCTACTCGACCTGGCTCACCAACATAGCAACTCAAAATCACCTATTCAGTCCGGACGATCGATAACCCCATTTAATCCACTCTGCACGCCCCTCTAGACCGGACGTCCCACCTAAGTTTCACCTCAAAGTCAACCACTCGATTCGGTCGGGTAGCCCGATCGAGCCGAATTAAGATAAGGCTTAACCTCGATTTTGTCTTCTCAGTTCCATCCAAAACACCCAGAAAAACACCAAAAAACCAGCCAACTTGCCAAGAACTTACCAAAAATCCAAAAATTCACGCCTATTCTAGAAAACCAAAACTCCAACACTTATAAACTACTCAAAACCAGTCAAAACCAGTCAAAAATTCATAAACTTCCTCCTATTTTTCAAAACTTCAGCAAACCAAACAAACCCAAAGAAATAGAAAGGCGTCGCAAAATTAAAAGTTTACCGTGAAAAAAGCTGCTGTCCGTCGGAAGATTCCACCGTCGTTGAAGAAAAACTGGAATGAAGATGAAGAAAACGAGAGAAAATAGTTCTGCAGAAAAGGTGAAGAAAATGCGAATGGGATACGAACAGTCTGCCCATTCGTTTTTTAAAATGGAAAATTTGTCAAACTGAGACACGTGGCGGCCTACGATTGGACGAAAGTCAGAACACCTTTTCACTTTTCGACCTCGAAAACAAGGAGGCGATCCCCGCCAAACACGTGGCAGCCATCCAGGACGCCTAGGAATCGGCACGATCAGTTCCCAATCGCCCTACCTTCCCAACCAATCCGATACGCAACCGCAATATTAGGACCCAACAGGACCCCACGATTCACGAGCCCTGGCAACCTTTCTGACCAATCGAACAGCCTAGGAATGGCCCGGCCTGACCTCTCTATCGGTAAAAAAAGGTAGGGGCCCGACCCATTCGTCCTTCCAAAGCGGACGAACTGATAGCCAACTGAAAGATTGCATATTTCTTTCATTCGGTCGCCCGAACACCCCGACCGAGCAAGCGTCTAGTTTAATGTTCGTGTTCATTCGGCCCAGCCCGCCGAGCGGACACCGCGGCAATAGAAACACCTCACCTTTCTAGTAGGCAGTATGTACCGAACAAGCGCATGAGCCCCCAAGCCTCATCGCCTGTTCCTTTGGCCCATCATACCGATCAGGCACACCACTCCAATAATGGTATACTCCGAATCGGTAATGTATACCGAACGACCCCGAGACAAGGACCACGTGCAGGATCAGCTACACCAACAACCGATCGTCCCGGAAGGATGACTAAGCACTCGTCGATCGCTTCCTACTCTCTGACTTAAGAAACTCTTAACTCAGAGGGTGGGGGGCAAACTGTTATGGCCAAAAATCATCATTGGCCCAAATAGGAAAACGGGCCTGACAATGAAGAAGCCAAGCCCAATCCCGATCCGGATTAGTTCCATTTGGGACAAGATACAGCTGACCCAAACTACCTGGGTACGAGTCTCCCAATCCTGACCTATTTCTTAGGTCCATGGGCGAATCCAGGGCCCACGGCCCTCATAATATTTTCCTATTCCCGAGCAATCACCTATTCGAGGTCACCTTCCTGTTCAGAACACTTTCCTACTCGAATTTGCTCTCCTAATCAGAATCACCTTCCGATCCAAACACTGGTAAGACAGCTTACCACGGCCCTAATTCTTCTAGGGTTTGCATCAGAGTCATATTAGGACTCCTTCTCCCATCAGGATTGGGAGACCAGACAGTCACTATATAAATAGAGGCCAACCCTCTCACAAAGGAGACATTATAATACACCTTCACACCCAAAGCTCCTACTTGAGAGCTTCACATCACGGCCGTAGTCACAGTCTCTAACTAGACTTCTGGTAACCTCTCTACTCCCTAGCCCTCACTGTATTAGCCTCTTTCAGCCTTGCTGACTTGAGCGTCGGAGTGCCTACGGCGAACACCACCCGGGTGTTTTTCGTCGCTTCACGCGTGTTTCTTTACGTGTGCAGGTACAACAGGTTGCCAGTGGCCTCAACCTCACGGGATCAATCCCTTCTTCCGTACCAGTAGATTTTTAAGTCTACAGTTACCTTTCATAAAGATGTGTTTCCTTTTAAAGACACCAACGTTGGACAGTCAACTCCTTAACATTTGCCTACATTCATAGATAATGACTTCTCACCATCTCTACTAGGACCTCATCTTACCATGGTACATGTTCCTAGCCCACCAACTCCACCAGATTCAGGATCTCCAGTTATCCATATTGACTCTCCTCTAGTCATTGTTGATATACCAACTAACTCGTCTTCTGATGAGAATCCTTCGGCACTGCCTCCTGTCATCCCTCTTGAAGAAACAGTTCCCTTGCGACGATCCTCCTACTGCATTCAACCTCTTATTTGGAAAACTGATTATGTCCATCCCACCATTCAAGAGTCCTTAGGTACTACTTATCAACCTCCAATTATGTCAATTTTGACCGATTGTCTCCTACACACCAGATTTGTGTTAGCCAGATTTTTGCTGATTGGGAACCCTCCTATTACTATGATACTATTCAACACTCTCATTGGCGTCAAGCTGTGGTTGCTAAACTTAATGCCCTGGCTGATAATCATCATGGGATTTAGTTCCTCGTCCCTCTCACCAGACTCTTGTTGGCTATAAATGGGTTTACAAAATCAAATATCGCACTGATAGTACCATTCAAAGATACAAAGCTTATCTTGTTACCAAGGGCTTTACTCAACAAGAAGGTTTTGATAACCAAGAGACTTTTTCACCCGTTACCAAGCATGTTGTTGTGCGAGCCTTTCTCTCTGTTGCCTCTATCTAAAACTGGCCATTGCACCAAATGGATGTTCATAATGCTTTCCTTCATGGGGATCTTCATGAGGAGATTTATAAGGAGCTTCCATCAAGTCTTCGTAAACATGAGGAGAATAGAGTTTGTTGTCTGCAAAAATCACTATATGGCTTAAAACAGGCATCTCGACAATGGAATGAGAAATTTACTAAGGCACTCACAAGCATAGGATTCAAACAATCTAAACACAATTATGCTCTTTTCTCTTGGCAATAAGGTAATTCTTTCATCACTCTCATAATTTGTATCGATGATATCCTTATCACAGGAAACAATGAGATAGCCATTAAAGCCCTGAAAGAGCATCTTAACAAGCAACTTCGTATCAAAGATCTGGGAGAGCCAAAATATTTTTTGGGAATTGAAATTGCTAGATCTCCAACTGGTATATCCCTTAGTCAAAGCAAATATGTCCTAGAACTCATATCAGATTTTGGATTATTAGCTTGTAAGCCGAATATTGTGTCTGTTTAGCAAAATACCAAACTCACCACTCGAGAATATGACAATGAGATATCGTCCTCGGTAGCTGATCTACCTCTAAAAGATCTCTCACACTATCAAAGACTTGTGGGACGACTCGTCTACCTTACAATGACACAACCAGATATCAACTATGCGGTTCACATCCTCAAACAATCCATGCATGCGCCAAAACAATCCCATAAGGAAGCAGTAATGAAGGTTCTCAAATATTTGAACGAGTGTCCTTGCATGGGACTTCTCTTACCCTGAGATGGAAACATAAGTATTACAGCATATTACGACTCAGGTTGGGCTACATGTCCAATGAGGAGGAAATCCTTACTAGTTTTTGTGTTAAACTTGGAGGATCACTTATCTCATAGAGGACAAAGAAGCACTCAACAGTCTCATTTCATCAGCAAAAGCTAAATACAGAGCCATGTCCAAGACCATGTGTGAGATTATCTAGATTCTTGGGCTTCTAAAGGATCTGAAAGTACAAGTAAAGGGGCATGTTACTCTATACTGTGACAACAAAGCTGCAAATCACATCGCAGCGAATCTAGTATTCTACGAAAGAACAAAGCATATAGAGATTGATTGCCAGTTCATTAAAGAAAAAATTCAAGAAGGTATGATCAAACCTATGCACATTCGAATCACAGAACAACCAGCAGGTATTTTCACAAAACCATTATGTAGCAAAGAACATTCCCATCTACTACGCAAGCTTGAAGTTTACGACATATACAAACCACAAACTTGAGGGGGAGTGTTAGAGTGCATTAAGGAACAATTGACATGCTAGAATGAATCAAGGAATGATTGATATACTAGAATGAATCAAGGAATAAGTGATATGTTGGAGTAAATCTTGATATTATATTTAATATCAATATTTTGTTGCCTTTTATTGTGTGATTAGAACATTATGGCTAATATTGTATTTTCTTTTTATTCCTTTGCACTTTAGTATAAATATACAATGTATACTTGTACAAAACACACAATTGAATAGAAAACTATTCTTCTCCATTTTTTCTCTCTGGCATACTTAGGCAATCTCTGCTCAGTCTTCTCTTGCCTCTTTTGCCTTATTCTAACATTAAATTTCAGCATTTTGTTTTTCTTTTTTGCTTTCCAAAAGTTAAAATTTTATAATAAAAAAAAAAAAGTTTCCATATCTAATGTGTTTAATAGAAGTTGGGATATATTTGGCACCACTTCCCACTTCTTGTTTGTCATTCTGAGCAAATAAGTATCTTCTTGTTGCTCCCATCATTGTATTTTTTAACTTTCGTAGATTCATGGCTGTTTGGTTTTTGGTCTTTTTATAGTGGTTTGTTCCAAAGTTGTGCTTGACATTTGTTCATTTCTTTTCTTCAATTGCTTGACATTGTATCATTTCAATTGTTTTAAAACCTAGCCTAGCCTAGCCTGCCCTGTTGGTCGAACCGGGAACCAAGGCTTAAGCTAGGCTGGTTACTAAATAAACCCGGTTATATCAATTAACCCAGAGTGATCCACGGTTAGACTAGCAAAACAATAGCGAATTGTCGATCCAATCAGCTCAGAACCTAAATCAGGTCACTAAAAGGAAAAATTACATCTTGGAAAGTTACATCATTGAGAGCTTGTTAGGAGTACCACCAGTGACCTTGGCAATGTGAAGGAGGGCGAGCTCAACCTTAAGCTCTTTCAATTGGTTCAAGAGGTTTTCCTTCAATTTCTGCCTAAGTTTGTGCACCTTGATCCGAGTTGTATTCATTTTTCACAAAAAACAAAACACATGTTTCCATAAATACATAAAACAAAAACGGAATTAATCCCTAAAAGTGCTATGAGTTCGTTGTTTACCCATTGCTTTGTTATGTGCATATGAATGTGCAGCGACGACTCTCTCTTGCTCAGATCTAAGTGTATGGATATTAATGAAACCCTAAAAACGAGAGTGAGTCTTAGGTTTATATATAACCTAGATGGAAGGCCTGTGCATTGCGGGGGTAAGTTTTTTGTCCATGTAGATTGTTGTTTGTTGCATATCGTGACATTTCAGTTTATAAAGTTTGTTTTGGTGAAATCATTTTTTAATTATATATAGTTTTACATGCGATAAACTATTCGTTGCTGTTTATCTTTCAAAGCTTTCAAGGAATGCTGGCAACATATGAAAAAACGATGTGATAAGTAATCCCTGAGGTGCTGAATTCATACCAACATCACATCAACCATTTTCCATGTTGGTGAAATGAAATTTATTTAAGATCATGATTATTCCAATCTTCAAATCCGATTCCCTTCAATTTGTTAATCATACAAAAAGTTCAGATAAGAATACAACTAAATCATAGAATTAGAAACAAGAAATTCAATTGAACTTGAATAATAAGAATTGATGCCTATTGCATCGAATATCTGTCAAAGCCGCAAAATCAACAAATCAAAATACAATAAAAATCCACTTTCTCAGGATTTGTTTAACATGTCCACACAATATCTTCCTCACTTTTGAGAAAAGAGAACATCCAGAAAATGTTTTAACAAATAATCATTCATAATAAGAAAATTATTAAAATATAATGACCCAAAACAAAATAACAGATGAGATGAAGCAGAAAGAATAACTCGCTATGTAGAGATTCCTGAAGATACTCGAATGCATGTTTGTTTAATCTTTGTTTCAAAAATGGTAGGAAATATTATCTGAGTATTCCTCAACCAAACACACCCAGGGAATGCAAGCATCTCACATATTTTATATATGCATAACTCCATGAGAGATGGACAACTAACTCCCCCTGGCTTACTTTCCACTGTAGAGCGAGGAAATGAGGTTCGCAGCCACTTGGAACTGCAACTTCTCAAATACAATCTAGAGACCCCTCTTTGTACACCATCCTCAGCAACCTGTTGATCTATTTTCCTTGAACAAATTCCCCTCATTGAATGGTGATCTTGCAAACTCTCAATTGATCTCAAAAAATGCAAAGAAGAATGTCCTATAACACATTTCAGAACAAAGTATGTGATGGTTCTTGGCCGGAGAATGCAAAGAAAAGAAAAAGGAAGTAACAAAACTTGTATGCAGAAGTTTATTTCTTTCTTTCAAATTGAACAATTTATACAGCAGCATAACAACTATCCACTGTTACAACAACTACAGCAGGGATTTACAAATTTGAATTTAAACTCTAACCACTAACAAATCATACTTAAAATATATCCTTTACATGACTTAACTACACCTAAGCCATTCAACTAAAATACACCCAAAAAGTTGTAGCCATGCACATCAGACCAACTGCAAAAAACTAACTTCAACTGACTCCAAAAAGTTCAAATTGAAACCTGTAATGTTGATACATTTCCAACAAGGTATCAATGCATCAACACTCCTCCTTGATACCTTTGCTGGAAACACCAAGTTTGAGTCTAAGTTCTTCAAACTTGGCTTTAGGCAAAGCTTTGGTCATAATGTCTGCAAATTGGTCCTCACCCCTGCAGTGAATTAAAGTAACTTATCCATTGTATTCAACTTCTCTTACAACATGGAACTCTATCTTAATGTGTTTGGTCCTGCCGTGAAGAACTAGATTTTTGACCATGGCAACAGCAGACTAGTTGTGACACAAAATTGGAGTTAGACTTCCCTGATTCTGCTTCAAATCTGGCAAGACTTTCCTAAGCCAAACAGCTTGGTTCACAGCTGCTGCAGCAAAAATATACTCTGCCTCTACTATGGACTGTGCCACAGTATCCTACTTTTTTGATAGCAAGCTAATTGCACCAGAGTTGATGTAGAATACATAACCTGAGGTTTTTTCATATCATTAAGTGATCCTCCCCAATCACTGTCAGTATAGCCCAGCAACACCAAATTTTTAGACCTTCTAAACCAAATGCCAAGTCTAGAGGTCCCTTTCACATATCTTAACACTCTCTTGGTGGCCCTATAATGCAATTCACTTGGACAACTCATGAACCTGGAGAGATAATTGGCAGCAAACATGAGGTCTGGTCGTGTGGCTGTTAAGTACAACAAGCATCCAACCAGGCTTCTAAACAGTCCCTCATCCACTCTCATTTCACCATCATTCTTACTCAACTTCAAATTGGGAAACAGTGGAGTGTCTGCAGGTTTGGAATTTTCCATGCCAAACTTTATAAGTACCTCATTTGCATACCTTTCTTGGCACACAAAAATTCCATTGTTGGACTGAACAATCTCCATACCAAGAAAGTACGTCATCTCCCCCAAATCTGTCATCTCAAATTCAGATTGCATGGACTTCTTAAACTGACTCAAATGATCTACGTTGCTCCCTGTAATCAACAGATCATCCACATACAAAGATATCACAATCAAGTCACCTTTAGTTTCCTTAACATAAAGTGTATGTTCATTAGGACTTCTAACATATCCTAGGCTGCTTAGGTGATCATTTATGCGGCTGTACCAAGCTCTAGGTGCTTGCTTTAGGCCATACAAGGCCTTCTTCAGCAGATACACTTTGTCTTCTTCACCCTTCACTTGATAACCTTCAGGTTGCTCCACAAATACTTCCTCACTCAACCAACCATTCAGAAATACTGACTTAACATCAAGTTGGAAGATTTTTCAGCCAAATTGGGCTATCATTGCAAGAAGTAACCTGATAGTGTCGTGTCTAGCCACCGAACCAAATGTGTCAGAGAAGTCCACCCCTTGCTGTTGTGCAAAACCTTTAGCCACAAGTCTTGCCTTGTGTTTATGGACTGAACCATCAGGATTAATCTTCAGCTTGTAAATCCATTTTACTTGGATTATTTTCCTGTTTCCAGGTCTATCAACAAGCCTCCAGGTATTATTTTTCTCTATCATAGACATCTCCTCTTGCATTGCATTCCTCCAAGCTTATGACTCAACAGCTTCAACATAACTTTTTGGTTCAAGCACTGCCACATTACACCTTGCATATACATCAGCCAAGGTTCTTGTCCCTCTAACCGAAGGCTCTTCATCCTCTTCAGTTTCAGCTTCTTCAATCAAATTCTCAGTTGACTGCTGCAGCTTGCAGTCAACATCAATCTTCTTATTCTCCCAATTCCACACTGCATTTTCATCCACTTTTACATCCTTTGTTATCACAATTTCCTTTAACTAAGGGATGTATACTCTATACCCTTTGGATTGGCTACTGTAGCCTATATATATACCAATCTCAACTTTATCATCAAGCTTTGTTCTCTTCCCTGTTGGAACCACGACATAACATACACTCCTAAATATCTTCAAGTAGCCCACTGCTGGTTTCATTCCGCTCCAGGCCTCAACTGGAGTTTGGCTCTTGATTGCCTTAGTTGGCAGTCTGTTCAGGAGATAGACTCTTGTATTGATAGCCTTGGCCCAGAACCTTTTAGGAAGTTGCTTCTTTGCCATCATACACCTTGTCATCTCCATGATGGTTCTATTTCTTCTTTCACTGATCCCATTCTGCTGTGGGGTGTAAGGTGTAGTGAACTGGTGCCTAATTATAGCCTCTTGACAGATTGAACAGAATTCTTTTGATGTATAATCTGTTCCATTATCACTTCTTATGGATTTAATCATTGTTCCAGCTTGATTCTTCACCAGCAGTTTGAACTTTTTGAATACAATAGGTACTTAATTTTTCTGCTTCAAGAAGTATACCCATGTCATCCGTGTGAAGTCATCTATGAAGAGCACAAAGTACCTGCTCCCACTCATTTATTCAGTTTGCATAGGGCCACAAACATCAGTATGGATCAGCTGGAGTTTTGGTGTTGCTGTCTAGGCCTGATCTGAGGGAAATTGTGGCCTGCTTAACTTACCAAGTTGGCAAGCACTGTAGAGGCTTCTTTTCTCTTCAATCTCAGGTAGATCCTGGACCATATTTTTGTTCCTCAACTCTTTGAGACCATTGTAGTGAAAGTGGCCAAGTCTCTTGTGCTAGATTTTATACTTTTCCAGCCTAGATGATAAGGCTGTTGCTGGAAGTTTTCCACTCAACCAGAAAGCTTTTTCCCAACATTTTTACACACATTAATTCATTTGCTTCAGGGTCTAATATGGTGCATGCTTGATTTTGAAAATGTAGAGAGTAACCTTTCTCTAACATTTGCCCAACACTTAACCAATTTTGACTAATCTTAAGCACATACAAGACATGAGGAATAATTTTGGTACCTAATAAAGTTTGGACAGCCACATCTCCTATGCCTTTGACCTCCACAAAATCACCATTTCCTAGTTTAACTCTGGAACAATATGAGTTGTCCAGGTTGATGAAACTTTGCAGGTCTGTAGCCATATGGTTAGTGCAACCACTATCAATTAGCCAAGCTTCATTGCTAGTCTGTGCTATGTAACAGGAGGCCACAAAGAGTTGTTCAACCTCCTAACATTGTTGTTGATCTTCTCCAACCCGAGCTTGCTGTGTTGCTGGCTTCCCTTGTTCTTACAAACCTTCTCTATGTGCCCAAATTGTTTACAGCCTCTGCATTGTATCCCTGGTCTATACCAGCACCTCCTCTCCGAATGTCCCTTCTTTTTGCAGTGAGTACAGGCAGGATACTCCTTCACTCCACCTGATTTCTCCCACTGATTGTTACTCCTTTCTTTCCCCTTTTTATCCCCAACATACCTCCTATTTTGTCCTTGTGCAAGCTTGCCTTTTTGGTTTGCTACCATTGCTCCCTCACTTGTGTCCTCTTGCCTCAAGAGTCTTCTTTGCTCTTGAGTTTGGAGAGCATGAACAAGCTTAGTCAAAGTGATCTGAGTCATGTCCTTAAAGTCCTCAAGGGAAGAGATTTTGGACTCAAATCTCTCCGGCAAGCTCACCAAGACTTTTTCCACCATTCTTCTATCTGTCAACTTCACTCCCAACAGCCTTATTTTGTTGACAACACTCATCAATCTATCAACATAATCCTTGACTTTCTCTGATTCCTACATCCTCTGCATCTCAAACTCTCTCCTTCGATTAAGCACCTGCATGTTCCTTGTTGTGGTGATGTCCATGTACTCTTCTCTGAGCTTGTCTCATGCTTCCTTTGGAGTCTCATATGCCATGATCCTTGTGAATACAAGGTCAGTCACTACTGCATGAATGTGAGAGAGAGCTCTCGGTGCCTTGGCTGTTTCTTCCTCATGCAGTCTCATTTGATTCAGGGTAGGATTTTGTCCTAATGGAGATGGCTGCCTATTTTCTTCCACATATTTCCACAGCCCATAGTCTTGGAGGAAGGCCTTCATTTTAGCAGCCCATATGTGGTAGTGTTCCCCATTAAACACCGGTGGTGCCATCAAAGCAAATTGAGTTGCCATGTCTTAGTTTTTTGTGTCTGTCGCATAAAGAAAGTGAGCAGATGCAGGCTGATTTTAGCTGAACTGGAAGGTGTTCTTAAGTTGTGGTTGATGGTAGGATGCAATAAGTTTCAGATTTTTGTGGGTGGCTTTGATACCATTTGATGGTTCTTGGCCGAAGAATGTAAAGAAAGAAAAAGGAAGTAACAAAACTTGTATGCAAAAGTCTATTTCTTTCATTCAAACTAAACAATTTATACAGTAGCATAACAACTATCCACTGTTACAACAACTACAGCAGGGATTTACAAATTTGAATTTAAACTCTAACCACTAACAAATCATACTTAAAATATATCCTTTACATGACTTAACTACACCTAAGCCATTCAACTAAAATACACCCAAAAATTTGCAGCCATGCACGTCAGACCAACTGCAGAAAACTAACTTCAACTGGCTCCAAAAAGTTCAAACTGAAACCTATAATATTGATACATTTCCAGCAAGGTATCACTGCATCAACACTCCTCCTTGATACCTTTTCTACAAACACCAAGTTTGAGTCTAAGTTCTTCAAACTTGGCTTTAGGCAAAGCTTTGGTCATAATGTCTGCAGTTTGGTCCTCACCCCTACAGTGAATTAAAGTAACTTCTCCATTGTATTCAGCTTCCCTTACAGCATGGAACTTTATCTTAATGTGTTTGGTCCTCCCGTGAAGAACTGGATTTTTGGCCATGGCAACAGTAGACTGGTTGTCACACAAAATTGGAGTTGGACTTCCCTGATTCTGCTTCAAATCTACCAAGACTTTCCTAAGCCAAACAGCTTGGTTCACAGCTACTGCAGCAGAAATATACTCTGCCTCTGCTGTGGACTGTGCCACAGTATCCTGCTTTTTTGACAGCCAGCTAATTACCCTAGAGTTGATGTAGAATACATAACCTTAGGTGTTTTTCATGTCATCAAGTGATCCTCCCCAATCATTGTCAGTATAGCCCAGCAACACTAGATTTTTAGACCTTTTGAACCAAATGCCAAGCTTGGAGGCCCCTTTCACATATCTTAACACTCTCTTGGCTGCCCTATAATGCAATTCGCTTGGACAACTCATGAACCTAGAGAGAAAACTGGCAACAAACATAAGGTTTGGTCGTGTGGTTGTTACGTATGGCAAGCATCCAACCAGGCTTCTAAACAGTCCCTCATCCACTCTCATTTCACCATCATTCTTACTTAGCTTCAAATTGGGAACCAATGGAGTGTCTGCAGGTTTGGAATTTTCCATGCCAAACTTTATAAGTACCTCATTTGCATACCTTTCTTGGCACACAAAAATTCCATTGTTGGACTGAACAATCTGCATACCAAGAAAGTATGTCATCTCCCCCAAATCTGTCATCTCAAATTCAGATTGCATGGACTTCTTAAACTGACTTAACTAATCTACATTGCTCCTTATAATCAGCAGATCAACCACATACAAAGATATCATAATCAAGTCACCTTTAGTTTCCTTAACATAAAGTGTATGCTCATTAGGACTTCTAATATATCCTAGGCTGCTTAGGTGATCATTTATGTGGCTGTACCAAGCTATAAGTGCCTTCTTTAGGCCATACAAGGCCTTCTTCAGTAGATACACTTTGTCTTCTTCACCCTTCACTTGATAACCCTCAGGTTGCTCCACAAAGACTTTCTCACTCAACCAGCCATTCAGAAATGCTAACTTAACATCAAGTTGGAAGACTTTCCAGCCAAATTGGGCTGCCATAACAAGAAGTAACCTGATAGTGTCATGTCTAGCCACCGGAGCAAATGTGTCAGAGAAGTCCACCCCTTGCTGCTGTGCAAAGCCTTTAGCCATGAGTCTTGCCTTGTGTTTATGGACTGAACCATCAGGATTAATCTTCAGCTTGTAAATCCATTTTACTTGGATTATTTTCCTGTTTCCAGGTTTGTCAACAAGCCTCCAAGTATTGTTTTTCTTTATCATAGATATCTCCTCCTGCATTGCATTCCTCCAAGCTTCTAACTCAGCAGCTTCAGCATAACTTTTTGGTTCAAGCACTGCCACATTACACCCTGCATATACATCAACTAAGGTTCTGGTCCCTCTAACCGAAGGCTCTTCATCCTCTTCAGTTTTAGCTTCTTCAATCAAATTCTCAGTTGGCTGCTGCAGCTTACAGTCAACATCAATCTTCTTATTCTCCCAATTCTACACTGTATTTTCATCCACCGTTACATCCCTTATTATCACAATTTTCTTTGACTTAGGGATGTATACTCTGTACCCTTTGAATTGGTTGTTGTAGCCTATGAATATACCAATCTCAGCTTTATCATCAACCTTTGTTCTCTTCCTTACTAGAACCATGACATAACATACACTCCCAAATCTCTTCAAGTAGCCCACTGTTGGTTTAATTCCACTCTAGACCTCAACTAGAGTTTGGCTCTTGATTGCCTTAGTTGGCAGTCTGTTCAGGAGATAGACTCCTGTATTGACAGCCTCGGCCCAGAACCTTTTAAAAACTTGCTTCTCTGCCATCATACACCTTGCCATCTCCATGCTGGTTCTATTTCTTCTTTCACTGACCCTATTTTGCTGTGGGGTGTAAGGTGTAGTGAACTGGTGCCTAATTACAACCTCTTGACAAATTGAACAGAATTCTTTTGATGTATATTATGTTCCATTATCACTTCTTATGGATTTAATCATTGTTCCAGCTTGATTCTCCACCAGCAGTTTGAACTTTTTGAATGCAGTAGGTACTTCATTTTTCTGCTTCAAGAAGTATACCCATGTCATCCGTGTGAAGTCATCTATGAAGAGCACAAAGTACCTGCTCCCACTCATTGATTTAGTTTGCATAGGGCCACAATCATCAGTATGGATTAGCTGGAGTTTTGCTGTTCCTCTCCAGGCCTGATCCGAGGGAAATGATGGCCTACTTAACTTACCAAGTTGGTAAGCACTATAGAGGCTTCTCTTCTCTTCAATCTTAGGTAGGTCCTGGACTATATTTTTGTTCCTCAACTTTTTGAGACCATTGCAGTGAAAGTGGCCAAATCTCTTGTGCCAGATTTCTGACTCTTCCAGCCTAGATGATAAGGCTAAGTTGCTGGAATTTTTCCACTCAAACGAGAAGCTTTTTCCCAACATTTTTACACACATTAATTCATTTCCTTCAGGGTCTAATATGGTGCATGCTTGATTTTGAAAATGTAGAGAGTAACCCTTCTCTAACATTTTCCCAACACTTAACAAGTTTTGACTAATCATAGGCACATACAAGACATGAGGAATAATTTTGGTACCTGATAAAGTTTAGACAGCCACATCTCCTATGCCTTTGACCTCCACAAAATCACCATTTCCTGTTTTAACTCTGGAACAATATAAGCTGTCCAGGTTGATGAAACTTTGCAGGTCTGCAGCCATATGGTTAGTGCAACCACTGTCAATTAGCCAAGCTTCATTGCTGGTTTGTAATGTGTAACAAGAGGCCACAAAGAGTTGTTCAGCCTCTTGACATTACTGCTGATCTTCTCCAACCCGAGCTTGCTGTGTTGGCTGGCTTCCCTTGTTCTTACAAGCCTTCTCTATGTGCCCAAATTGTTTGCAGCCTCTGCATTGTATCCTTAGTCTATACCAGTACCTCATCTCCGAATGTCCCTTCTTTTTATAGTGAGTACAGGAAGGATACTCCTTCACTCCACCTAATTTCTCCCACTGATTGTTACTCCTTTCTTTCCCCTTTTTATCCCCAGCATACCTCCTATTTTGTTCTTGTGCAGGCTTGCCTTTTTGGTTTGCTACCATTGCTCCCTCACTTGTGTCTTCTTGCCTCAAGAGTCTTCTTTGCTCTTGAGCTTGGAGAACATGAACAAGCTCAGTCAAAGTGATCTGAGTCATGTCCTTAGAGTCCTCAAGGGAAGAGATTTTGGACTCAAATCTCTCCGGCAAGCTCACCAAGACTTTTTCCGCCACTCTTCTATATGTCAACTCCACTCCTAACAGCCTTATTTTGTTGACAACACTCATCACTCTGTCAACATAATCCTTGACTTTCTTTGATTCTTGCATCCTCTGCATCTCAAACTCTCTCCTTAGATTAAGCACCTACATGTTCCTTGTTGTGGTGCTGCCCATGTACTCTTCTCTCAGCTTGTCTCATGCTTCCTTTGGAGTCTCATATGCCATGATCCTTATGAATACAAGGTCAGTCACTGCTGCATGAATGTGAGAGAGAGCTCTCGGTGCCTTGGCTGTTTCTTTATCATGCAGTCTCATTTGATTTAGGGTAGGATTCTGTCCTAATAGAAGTAGCTGCCTGTTTTCTTCCACATACTGCCACAGCCCCTAACCCCGCAGGAAGGCCTTCATTGTAACAGCCCATATGTGGTAGTATTCCCCATTAAACACTGGTGGTGCCATCAAAGCAGATTGAGTTGCCATGTCTTAGTTTTTTGTGTCTGTCGTAGAAAGAAAGCGAGCAAATGCAGGCTAATTTTAGCTTAACTGGAAGGTGTTCTTGAGTTGTGGTTGATGGTAGGATGCAATAAGTTTCAGATTTTTGTGGGTGGCTCTGATACCATTTGATGGTTGTTGGCCGGAGAATGCAAAGAAAAGAAAAAGGAAGTAACAAAACTTGTATGCAAAAGTCTATTTCTTTCATTCAAACTGAACAATTTATACAGCAGCATAACAACTATCCATTGTTACAACAACTACAGCAGGGATTTACAAATTTGAATTTAAACTCTAACCACTAACAAATCATACTTAAAATATATCCTTTACATGACTTAACTACACCTAAGCCATTCAACTAAAATACACCCAAAAAGTTGCAGCCATGCACATCAGACCAACTGCAGAAAACTAACTTCAACTGGTTCCAAAAAGTTCAAACTGAAACCTATAATGTTGATACATTTCCAGCAAGGTATCACTGCATCAACAGTATGCAGCATCATTACCTCTACTTCACCCTACAGACCAGAAAAAGTAACATTATTAAAACCAAGTTCTCTAACACCAACAATTAACTCAAAATCAATCTCTTACCAAAGAAAAAAAAAAAGGCTTTAGCTACCATGCCATCGGTACAGATGAATAAACAAAAATATAAATAAAAAGGAAAACACCCAGAATCCTTAATGAACTAAACAACACCATGGATACATCCTCATTCAACAAAGGCTAAAAAATGGTAAAAATAATAATAATTTTGGTAGTCGAGGATGTCATATCAGATCCTAATCCACGTGGTTAGCTCATAATCTAACCTGTTTTCTTTTCATTTTGGTGCATAAATGAGCACTTTTCCCGTAACAAAATCTAGCATTATATGTTCGGTCTTTGATTATTTATGTTATCCCTTGAATTTGCTTTTTGTACATTTATGTGAAAGTATAACACAACTCTTGATTTTGGGCGGTGGGCTTAATTACTTTAATTGATTACTTTAATTGTGATTTTACTTTCCACAAACCCATTCCCAACACGAATGATTCATAGTATACAATTCCAACTTGGGCTCTTTCACTTTTTTCCACAGTGGATGTCTGGCATCCTAATCAGTATCGCCCACCAAAAATATTCTTGGATCTCTTCCACCGTAACAACACCTGTAATCTTCCCCACTTACCTAACTGAACCCAGGTCCAACTTCATTATATATATTCATACTATCCATTTATCATCCATCATTCATCAATCATATCAATTCTCATCCCACATGCTTAAACCTATTTTATGCATAACCACTTTGGTATCACATCATGCCAAATCCTCATTATAAAGAAAAAGAAGCAGAATTTTTCAACACATCAAATCAAAACTTTAACTAATAAAATCAAAATAACACCATGCAAATAATCCATATGTAAATAGTGTGGATATCTTCCATGACGACTCCATGAAACCCTTATGAATTCATCATCAAAACAACACAAAAAGAATTCAAATCAAGAATCAAATTACAAACCTGTCTTGTTAGGTTCTCATTAACAAAAGTCTGCTCTTGAGATGCCAAACGGCTCCTAACCTCCTTCAACCTGTCTTGTTAATTACGTTTCTCCCAGAAGGTTCTGAAATTTCATCCACCTCAGTCTCCTTTTCAGCCTCCACGGCTTCTGCTCGCAATGCATTTGATCTGCTCCCACCGTTTCCAACCACTGCAAGAGCTTGTGTCTATCCAGATAGAACAATTTCATCCAGCTCCTTTCAAATTCAGAGTATGTGATATATATATATAAGTAGCTGATCAAACGTGATAAAAAATTCATGACAAATCTTGAAATCAGAATCAAAATATTCATCACAAATCAACAGATCCAAACAATTCATGAAGCTTTGGACCATGTAAATCGGGCAGTACTACAAATTTTACCACTCAACTGAACCTTCAAAAAGTCATCCAAGTTAAAGCAATGAAAAATCTACTTCCTTCCTACTGATATCTCTTAATGAAACAAATAATAAAAAGAAGTTAAGCCTAATATCATTGAAGACACTAATTGACCATCATGAAAACCAACACAACCATAAGGTAAGCTATGAGAATATCAAAAAATAAAGAAAATAATCTGATAAACTACAGACACTCGTAAATTTACCCTAATCCCTCTTGAAACAAAACAGAGGAACCCAACCCCAAAGCAATGATTATACAAGCTAAAGATTACTCACATGAGTATATTTTTCAGCCACTATACCAAAGGCCTTGTTATGAGATACTACAAAACATGCATGCACTTATAATACTTTACGAACAAATTTGTAAGGGAATGAACACTCTCCCATCCCCGAAACGAATGGAAATTAAGCAGCAGTTTGCAAAATTTCAGCAGCAGTCAATAGAGTATATTATGCTAATTGGGTTTCAAGTTTGCCTTACTAAAGTAAATACAAACCTATGTTTGATATTGATACAGCAAACCAACTCTTGTTGAAGATCCTCTACAGTGAGCATCGTCCCACTATTAACTGGAGAAGGAAGCTCAGGTAGCACCTGAGGCAAGAGCAAAATTAATTTAAACTGAAAAATGAAGGAGAGCAGAAGAGATACAAAGAAAATTGCATGGTTACAACATTAAAGGAGTGTAGTCATTCCTAGGAAAAAGACAAAATTTACCTTCTCAAGGTTGGCAGCATAATTTGCTACCATATCTTCATCAAGATCATCACCAACTTTATAAAGAAGGTTTGAACCATGCACTCGGATTCGGCAAGAATCTCATTTTTTGGTAGTACGAAGGGCGAATTGGCCTAAAAATTGGATAGGGGTCAACACGTAGTCGGGCGCCAGCGACTAACTCAAGTGCCCCATGAACCGCGCGAAATGGTCGGCTATTACACGGCTCGCTAACTCTACCTGAGGTGGGCGTACCTATTATTCGTCGGCAGTGTGGCGCACCCCTACTCACTTAAAGGATGCTGCTTAATTATGAAGGAAATTCTTTCTTTTTATTAATTTAGAGAGTTCCCTTTTGTTTTTCAGCTTGATCAAGATACGGTAGCTTCTCCTTCAAAAAGAAGAATAAAAAGCTTATGAGTACAATTAAAAAAAAAAAAAAGGTATTAACATATGACAATTGGCTCAAACCCATATAAATTTTCTTATAACTGTTACCTCCTTTGACATATTCTTCCAAGCCTCAAACCTTTTTCGATCAATATCAATCAATTTCCCGTCCTTGCACATCTTGACAAAGCTTTCCCTAAACAACCCACGAATACAACATAAATTTCTTCATTCCAAAATGTCAAATAATAATTCATAAATAAATAAATGTTTGCAATAGTTATAAAAGCAACAACACTTTATTTAGATTGAGAAAGTAACATGTACACATTTGATATTAAAAAAAGAAACCTGAAAATATAATGCAATCCACACTGCCGGAGCACTTCATTCCTCACCAACCATGGGGAAGTGCTACTTATAAAATAGGTAAGTAAAACATTTTCAGGCAAATGAGTAATGAGTTGACCAATAACTCCAGGACACCAATGAATTGGTAATTGGATCATCTACCATCTCATATGTCTTTATGAGAAAAGGAGCCGGCGTGTTTGAACTACCCCGTCCATGTGATTCTTCCATAGCTTAACTTGTATTAAATTTCATCCAACCGAAAGTGGGTTTTAGGAAAATCAAAGTAAGGTTAAAAACCATGAAAGATGATTGAATATATTGGAAAGAGAAGCAAATGAAAATGAACCATCATTGTATAAACACAAATATGTGCTGTCTTTAAGCATAATCATTTGTACACAAAAGTTATAAATTATAAAACAATTATGAAATCCTAAGTAGATTTTGAAGAAACAAATCGTTTTCCTCTAAAAGCAACAATTATTTCAAAAATTAAATAGAATAAATGTGTATCTGAAGCAAAGTGAAAACAGAAAAAGAACTTACATACGTATTGAGTTGCCTTATAAAGCCAATTCTTCTACCCTGAAGAATCTCTAAAAGCAGAAGCAAAGTCAATTCAAATTCAAATTCAAAATATATGCAAAACTGAATATTTAATCTGTACAAAATTTTCTTGAGACTTTGGATGCCACTATTTAAGTGTTATTATTATTCTAGTGGATGTGAAGGAACTAACATAAATCAATATATCTTTTAATTAGATCTTTGGATATCTAATATCTTTTAATTAGACCTTTGGATGTCTAATATGTGCTATTAATACTAATAAATAGAAATTTACATGTAAATAATATACCCAATATATTATTTATTATAAGTTTATTTACAATTATATTATTAAGTTTAATTAACATCTTGACCCCTAGAATGAGTTTCTGGGTAGGCCTTTGGTTGTGAAAGTGAATTCTATTAAGGAAAGCCTGTCTAAAACCGATGGAGAAACTCACACCTGCTCTTCTCCAGGACTGAGAAAGAGATTTGTGTAATCAAATCTGTAGTTATCACCAATATGATTTATCTTTGCTCCTGATTATTACTTTTTTTTTTTTTAAGTTATTTCATTTGCCTCTTCTTATTATGTTGTACAGGCCTGCATCAACTTTTGTGGATAGAAATCTTGACACTATTGAAGTTGATGCTTCAGAACTTGTTAAATGTTGCTGCACATTTTGTGGCCGCGTGGAGGGCTGGCTGTGTGTGCAAGCCTTGCCCCATGCTTGCTGCATCGTGTGTGGCAGCAGTGTACCATGGTGTGGGGCATTTGCAGCACCAGTGAACATATATACTCAAGACAGTTCCTATAACACATCTTTGACAGGGCTTCTCATCTTCGTAATGACATGTATTTTCATCTTGGTTGTACTTATAATTCGTGTCACCTAAACTCGTTACCTCTTTTTTGCTTTTTGTAAGATATGCCCAGAAAGTTAACGCAGCCATTGATTGGCTGCACCTGCTCATGAAATTTCTGAAATCTTCACTAAACTTCTTCACCTTTGTGGCAATTAATGTATGATCACAACTTCCATACTCTAATTTGAGAGTAAGTATATATTGAGATTGCATATATGTAAAGCTGAAAGCATGTGATTTTATGAACACCACATTATAGGCTTATAGTATCTTTTAGACTATAAAAATCATCAAATACAATGAAAGTATAAAAGAATTAAAGACCAATTTTGAGCATCTCTATATTTGTCTGTAATGCTTCTTTACCCTTTTTCACAGCTTTCAATGTCTTGTTTCCCGTACATGTATCATTGTGATTTTTATTCGTAAATTTGTCAGGATCCAGAATATATTGATAGCTAGACTTGTTTGTTTAGTTTCTTAGAATACGGAATAAGATTTTTAGAATCAATAATACTATTCATACAAAGAAATGTTACAAAGATTTCCACACAAAGTGAGGTGAAAAAAAAAATGAATAGAAGAGTAAAATAAAAATTCAAACTCATTATATTCACTCTTCCATTCATTTTTCGCTACATCACTTTGTATAAAGATTTTTGTAAGATTTCTTTATAAGTATAGCATTACTCTTTTGGAAAATATGATAGGATTCTCATAATGTTTTTTATACATTTTTGGAAAATATTTTCTGAAAATATTTAAATTATTTTTTAACTTACTAGGTTTGTTACTTTAACTAAACACTCCCACAATAAAAGTTTATAAACTGACAAAAACACCCCCACCTACCCAACTATTACTAGCAGTCGGCCACCATCGTTGGACGATGGTCGAAAGCCATCGGGATGGCGCACAACCAGTTGGATCTGACCGATCATGCGTCGATCTGGCCTTTTCCGATTAGATCTACCGTGGATCTGGCCGAAAATAGGCAAATCTACGGCCGCAGATCTGGTTGTCGACAGCCATATCTTGGCCGTCATTGACAGCTAGATTTCTAGTCGTTGTTTGGCCATAGATCTAGCTGAAAACGAACAAATCGGTGCACCATCGACCAGATGCAACCAATCATGCGTCATTACAGTGCCAGTGGTGGCAACGACGGCGGCTAGTGGCAGTGGTGGCTGTTGGTGGGTGATAGTGGCTTGGGTGGGTAGGGGTGTTTTTGTTAATTTTAAAACTTTCATTAAAAAAGGTAGTTGTTAATGTTTTGAGTTGATCATGAATAGAATATGATTGGATTTTGAAGAATATTAAAAAAAATTGTATTTTTCATTTTCTAGGATAGTAAAGTAGGATAATGTAAAAATAGTGTGTCAAACGCAGGGTAAGATATTGTGGTATAAGCCCCAAAATGGTTATTTCAATGACAAAAGGCATGTTATCTGTTTCAATTGTAACAAATGTTAGCCAAAAACTTGCTTGAAGAAAATGCCATAAGCGGCAAAAACGTTGTCATTATCATGTATGGTTTATCTAAATATTAGTCTGATATTTAATAGCTGTTGACTTGGCAAATCCATTTTAAACAATGAACGCCAGTCTTTCTGTATGCTGGCATCAATAGTATCATTCTTATTTTTTTAAAGTACAATTTCCCCACAGAGGTATTATTGAGTATTAATATCCTCCTTCAAGTATCTAGAATAATCATTTATCTCTGGACGTCGTAATCCAAATAGGATTTCGTTGTTTAATTTAACAAACCAAAATGTAGAATGTGTTGGTAAGATGTGTCTGTGTATATTTGTAAAAAGGACCAATTTGTCATAAATCAAACTATGTTGTCTTGTTTGTAATTCTGCTGAACGGTGTCGTTTAGGAAAGTTGTTAGAAATCAGTTATACTGATTCCAGCAGCTTCTTCTCCACTTCGTCACCTTACTATTTACTCTCTTAGTCTCTGAATTAGCTCAGTATATAAAGAGAGTTACACTACATTGTAAGTTAGCTGTTATCAATAATCAAGATTTCACCCATTTCTTAGATTTTTCTCGAATTTTTGCTTCTCATACATGGTATTAGAGCTGTGACTAACGTCAATGGCTAAGACACCTGGTTCTTCGTCCACTCTATTGCCTAATTGCATTGAGGAGATGCTACGGTAGTCTCTCAGTCGTTCAACTTCAGCTCTTGCATCAAGTCTCCAAGTTATCAGCCCAAAACTCACACGCGATAACCACAGATTTTGGAGCTCCCAAGTCAGGTTCGCAATAGGCTCACATGAGCTTGAATTATTAGGTAAAATTCCCTGTCCTCCGCCTTTAATTATGGCAGATTCTCCAATTGATGAAACTTTAAGCTAACTTGAAAAGGATGTTAGGGCTCAAATTGACAAAACTAATCCGGATTATGTCATGTGGAAAAGAACAAATAAATTTCTAGTTAGTTGGTTGCTAGCATCCATCTCTAAGAGCATGTTTAGTATGTAGATTTTCTACTAAAATCTGGAGAATTTTGGAGAATGAGTTTATCACTGATTCTAAAGCTCAAGCTCTACATCTAAAAAATTTGTTGCAAACTACACAAAAATACAACCTTAGTGTTGGTGAATATGTCAAGAAAATGAAGGACATCAGTGAAAGCTTGTCTACAAGTGGCTTAGTTGTTTCAGATACTGGTTTACTATAATATATTCTGGATGGTTTATGACTAGAATATGACCCTGTAGTAGTAACACTTACATCTAGACTTGAATCAAAGGTTGATTCTGTAACTCTCCAAAGGCTCAATTTCTCCTCCAAAAGTATGAAATTAGATTGGAGAAATTTAATTATGTTGACCTATATAATAGTTCTGCCCACTTAGCTGTTACTAATACATCTGAAGTACTGGAAATGTTGTTAATTCTAGAGGTGCTGGAAATATTGTACCTACTTTGAATTCCCTTGGAAATCCTCATTTTCAACAACCATATGCCATGTCCTCTAACAATTATCAAGTTGGTTCACAAAGTCAGTACCTTCCTTCTCATGGCAATCAGATGTTTTACTCTAGACCTCCTGGTTTTGTGCCTTATGGAAGAGGCAAAGATCGAGGTTTCAATAGAAATAAACTCATTTCTCAGGTATGCAACAAAGTGGGGCACTCGGTAGTTAAGTGTTACCATAGGTTTAATGTTGAGTATAATATGACACAATATGGAACTTTTCAATACACTAGTTTAGGTTCAAGCCTTTAGTTTTCTGGATCTTATTTTCAACAGTTTCACCACAATAACAATCATCAGTTTGTTGATCCTGAGCATAAGCAAACAACTCCTCTTGGTCCTCATCATTTTACCTCTGGACATGATTTAAGACAATCAAATCAGTTGAGTGCATCCTCATATAGGCTCTACTCTAGAATAGCTGGTTCCAATACTACATCTCCAGGTTCAGGAATGACTAATGTTCATAATACTGTTGCTTTTGGAATGCCAAGTCAACAATCAGCATGCTCTAATCAAGCCTTTCTTGCTGCCTCAAATAATCAGTTTGTTGTAGCTAATCAGTTCACCTCCATTAACCCTATCTAGTATATGGATTCTAGAGCTATAGATCACGTAGCTTCAGATTTAAGTCATCTCCAAATCAGCAAGGATTATGGTGGTCCAAATCAACTCCAAGTGGGCAATGGTGAATATCTTAACATCTCTCATATTGATAATACTCTTTTACCTAGTGCTTTTCATTCCAAATGCCTTTATCTTAAGAACATTTTGTGTGTACCAAAAATTACCAAAAACTTACTTAGCATTTCAAAATTTACTATAGACAATAAAGGGATTGTAGAGTTTAATGCTGACTATTGCATTATTAAGGACCAACTGACCAAGGCAAAGTTACTGCAAGGGGATTTTAAAGGAGGTCTCTATCAGCTCCATATACCTCAAACTAAACCTGTTCACTTCTGACAGTCTGTTTTCAAAATTCCAGTCAAAATAGCTTTGCCTTTAGTTGTAATAATGCAGTCACAAATGGCTTGCAGTCTTCCTCTCACAATAACACCAAAAGTGATTCCAGTTTACCTCTTATCAAAAATGTTGTTCAGTCCTCTGTATCCTGTAATGACAAGTTAATGAATAAAACAATTGATGCTAATTGTAGCCTTCATAGTGTTGTTCAGTCCTCTGTATCTTGTAATGACAAATTAATGAATAAAATTGTTGATGTCAATTATGATTGTCCGAAAATGTTGCTGCTAGTTCTGATTTGTTCGAAAGAATTGTTGTTGGTTCTGATCTGTCATCCAATTAACTTCGAATGATACTAAAGATCATTCTAACTCTTAGAATTTCTGTTTTGTAGTTGACAAAACTTCTCATGACCACATAACATGGCATAGAAGACTAAGGCATCCCACTCTAAAACCTCACTTCCTTTTTGTGATGCATGTCAATTAAGCAAGTTACACCACAGAAGTTTTCCTCGTTCCTCTACTTAAGCTACTGCCCCATTAGAGTTAATTCACAGTGATGTTTGGGGTCCTACCCCTTTAGCATCTTCTGAAGGTTTTAGGTATTATATTCATTTCCTTGATGATTTTAGTAGATATACCCGGTTATTTCCACTCAGGACTAAGGCTGAAGTAAAGTCAATCTTTGTCAAATTCCACCATCTTGTGAAAAGAAACTTTGGTCACAAATTGGAAAGCTTACAAACTGATTAAGGAAGAGAATGTATAGCCCTTCATAGTTATCTCATTGACCTAGGAATTCATATTAGACACTCATGTCCTCACATACATCAACAGAATGGTAGAAGTGAGCGAAAGCATAGACATCTAGTCGAAACGGGACTTACCTTGCTTGCTCATGCTTCCATGCCACTTCATTTTTTGTGGTTGCCCTTTGAAACAACTATTTATCTAATAAATCGAATGCCTACACCTGTTCTCAACCACATTTCACCATATCAGAAATTGTTTAACATGTCTCCTATGTATGATAGTCTAAAGCTCTTTGGGCGCTCTTGTTTTCCTCATCTTAGAGTCTTTAATCAACGCAAATTTAGTTTTTATTCTACCAAATGTGTTTTCATTGGATATAGTCTTGTTCATAAGGGTTACAATTGTCTTAAACTTTATGTAAAACTCTTTGTCACACCTAGTGCTAAGTTCAATGAAAAAGAATTCCCTTTCTCTCTTGCAAATTTTTGTTCTAATACAGCTAATAAATCAGTTCCTAAGTCAGTTGCCAAGTCAGTTCGTGAGTTCTCATACTCTTGTCCTGTTTTCAATTCATCATTTCCTTTTACTAAAATCTCTTTTGATCACTTCAAAAGACCTTCTAGAGAACCTGCTGCGGTAACTAGCTCTTCCATCAAGTCTAATCAAATGCAATCAGTTAGACATGATTCCTCAACACCATCTAACACAAACCTCACCTTTCCTACTTTGAAAAACACCAGTAGTATCACCTTTACTAAATAACACACAGATGCACTCTTCCTCTCCAACTTTGCCTAATTCACCTACATCTTCTCTTGCCCTTTGTAAGCCTAAACTTTGCCTAATTCACCTACATCTTCTCTTGCCCTTTGTAAGCCTAACTCATACCCTTCGGTGGCCTCTCTTCTTATTATCTCATTTTCTCAGTCCATACCATATTGCTCACTTGAAGTGGATCTCACATCACCAACAAAGCCTACTGATTTTCCTATTGTAAGACCTCTTGTTTGCAATACACACTCTATGTTAACCAGATCCAAAACAGTAGCAGCAGCCTTTCAAAAGTCAGCTGCTTCTAACAGAGATGATTGTACAGCTCTTCTCAGCACTGAATCCTCTAATGTGGCTGATTATACAGCTCTTACTGGTGTTAAACCTTCTAATATAGCTGACTATACAACCTTTCTTAGTGCTGGAACAAGTGCTACAGTTCCTGAACCTAACACAACTCTTACAGCTTTTCTTAGTCCTGAATGGAAAGAAGCAATGCAAAATGAGTTTAATGCATTATTAAAGAATGAAACCTGGACTCTTGTGCCTCCTCATCCCAATAAAAATATTGTGGGCAATAAATAGGTATTTAGAACAAAATATAATGCAGATGGTTTACTTCAAAAGTACAAGGCTAGACTTGTAGCCAACGGGTTTCAAAAAACTTCAGGTCTGGACTATTTTGAGACCTTTAGTCCAGTTGTAAAACCTTCCACTATTAGGATTATTCTCACCTTAGTAGTCACCAATGGGTGAGATGTACAGCAAATGGATGTCAATAATGCTTTCTTGAATGACACCTTGAATGAAGGAGTTTATATGAGACAACCCTTTGGTTTTGAAGACTCCACTAAGCCTTCATATGTTTGTAAGTTGAATAAGGCACTATATGGCCTTAAACAAGCTCCAAGAGCTTGGTTTGACAAGTTAAAGGCTGCTCTTTACAACAAAGGCTTCCAGAATTCAATCTCTGATTCCAGCCTATTTGTTTTTAATAAAAAATCTGCTCTAACCTATGTTCTTGTGTATGTAGATGACATTTTAATTACAAGATCAGATTAGGGTTTTATTGCTCAACTCATGCAAGATTTAAATGATGAATTTGCTCTCAAGACTCTTGGATCTCTCCATTACTTCTTGGGTCTAGAAGCAACCAGAACAGCTGCTAGTATTCACTTGAAGCAGAGTAAGTATGCTTCTAATCTTCTTTCCAAAACCAAAATGAGGGAGTGTCATGCATGTGCCACTCCCATGGTTGTGGGTACCAAGCTTTACTCCATCGATAGTGCTCCATTTGTTGACCCAACTCTCTACAGAAGTACCATTGGAGCTCTCCAATATCTAACTCTAACAAGACCAGACATCAGCTTCCCTATGTATAAGCTGAGTCAATTCTTGCACGCTCTAACAAAACTTCAATGGCAGGTCTGCAAGAGAATTTTAAGATATAGTCAAGGCACTCTTCACTATGGTTTACACTCCAAACCTGTCAACACATTCACGGTAGAGTGCTATGTTGATGCTGACTGGGGAAGCAACTTGGAAGATAGAGATCCACGAGTGGTTACTGCGTTTACATGGGACCCAACTTAATTCAATGGAGCTCCCGAAAACAGAAAGTTGTAGCTCTTTCTTTTACTGAGGCTGAATATAGAGCCTTAGCACACACAGCAACTGAAATTGCTTGACTTAAGAGAATGTTTGCTGGATTAGGTTTGAAATTTAATAATACTCCTGTTATTTGGTGCAATAATATAAGTGTCGAGGCACTTGCAGCCAATCCTATGTTCCACTCACATACCAAACATATTGAAATTGATGCTCACTATATTCGTAAGCAAGTGTTGGCCAAGAAACTACTTATTCAATATGTACCATCTACTCTTCAAATTGCTGACCTTCTTACTAAAGCCTTGTCAGCAACCCAATTTACTAAGCTGAGAAAGAAACTAAATGTCATCAGCAAAAAAGATAGGATAGTGCATTTATAATACAAAGGAACATTGAGTCTTGCAGCAGATTCCTAGTATGCACGATCTGACCATACTGAAATTCTGAATTTTCAGCTTAAACACTTGACAATGCAAAGTTGTTTGCAATTAAGAAGTTATTCCTCCAGAAGCATTATGTTGAGAAGTTCATTCTAGCCGAAAATAGCATAACAGCAGCATTATGTTGTGAAGATAATTTTAGTCGAGAGTTGCAGTAGCATTATGTTGTGAAGTGGTGTTGTTTGAAAAGTTTCTGCATATATGTTGAGTAGTAGAAGTTAATTTCTAAAGAAGAGAATGAATAGCAGCAATTGTTGGCAGAATTAGTGCAGATTTGTTTCTTAATTGATTTTGTATGATAATATGTTACAAGGTTCAGTCAGGTGATGAAAATGAAAAGAACTGAAGAAATCTAGTCAAGTTCCAGGGGGAATGTCAGTAAGGTGATGGATGAAAATTGAAAGGACTGAAGAAATCCAGTCAAGTTTTAGGGGGAATGTCAGTAAGGTGATGAAGAGAGAACTAACGAAATCCAATCGTCCAGTTTCAGGGGGAATATATGTGTATATTTGTAAAAAGGACTAGTTTGTCATAAATCAAACTGTGTGGTCTTGTTGTAATTCTGCTAAACAGTGTTGTTTGGGAAAGTTGCTAGAAATCAGTTATACTGATTCCAACAGCTTCTTCTTCACTTTGTTACTTTACTCTTTACTCTCTTAGTCTCTGAATTAGCTCAGTACATAAAGAGAGTTATACTACATTATAAGTTAGTTGTTATCAACAATTAAGGTTACACCCCTTTCTTAGATTTTTCTCGAATTCTTGCTTCTCATACAAGATGATTGAAACCCTATTGACATAATATAACAAGGGGCTAAATTACTATTCCAAATATTGTATATCTGAAGGGGAGAAATTATTAAGTGATTTCTCATGCATCTCGGATGGAAAATCACACTTAACTCTATTTTCTTTGAATAATACTTTGGGTACTAACAAATGGGTACTAATCTGTGTACTAACTAAAGCATAGTACGGGTACTATATGCATAGTATGGGTACTATGCTTTAGTTAGTACACAGATTAGTACCCATCCGTTAGTACCCATAGCATCACTCATTTTCTTTTTATAAAGAGTTCCAATTTCATCTTCCCCTAATTTTTAGTGAAATCTTAAACATATCCCGTATGATTGTAAAATAGGCAAGTCTCCTCAATTTCATTAAGCAAATAATACTATCGAAGACTAAAGGAGGTTTGTGTGCCCTCGAGATGATTGTGGGTCATTCTACTGGGTAGCTTTTGACAATAATCTTTCTGCAAGTTCACCTACTGAAAGCTTGTTATGACTTCTCTTTACTTTAAATGAGAAGATTCAATGGATTTGCAAGTAGTAAACTGCCCATATCACTGCGATTTTTATTTACTTTATCTGATCATTCAATTATTAGGAACTATTGATAGAATATATTTAAAGGACAGAGGCCTAGTCAACGCAAGCTAATGACACACATAATCTTCAAATCTCATAAAGTTGTTTGATGTTACAGTAAAGATCAGGGAGGTCACAGAAATTACCCCTTTTGTGAAGAGGCAAGAATGCCTAGCCAGCTAGTTTTGTTTGGACTAAATCTAGTAAATGACCAAGTCTTTGGTCTCGAAAGATGGGCATTAGCATGGCGTATATGCCATGCAATTGCATGTTGAAGATGATATCGATGATGATAAGTATCCAACACTTTTAATATTTTATCCACATCGACAATTCCAAGTGTACAAATATTCTAAATTTCACTTGTTTATTTAATTAATTTGTTGCAGAAAAGAGCCGGCTTTGGTAGTTTCACAAAGAGTTTAAACTGGAACCCCACAAGAATCATAACCGTTACAAATTTAACTCATTTGGGTATCGTGACCTTAATCTAACCGTCTCAATCTGGACATTTTTTTTTTTTTTTTATGTCTATATATAAACATAAAATAATATAGCATGGCATAAACTTATGATTTGGCAGAAAAATTAGTGATATATCAAATGCATTAGGGTTTTTCATATGGATGACGCGTAAAGTTGGAGGTGTGATATAAAAAGTTTAAATGGGACAAACGAACAGTATCAAATAACTTAAAATCCTAGTGATTAAGTAAATAAAAAAAATAATTGAAGAAGAAGAACAATTCAACAAGACACACAGACGGCATATGACCGTGTGATTGCACGGCCGTTATCACCCAATCAAAATTCATCCAAACTTTCCAACTGTGGGTCCAATCCCTCACTCTCCGTTACAAATTTATTTATACATTAAAACTCCACATTTTCTCGGAAGAAGAAGCGCCAGGAGCGTTTTGTCACCCTCACATTTCACAATATTCATCACCTTCTCTCCATAAATCTCCATTAACATTCCTTCACCGAGAAATTAAAATGGATTCAGAACCAAGTTTTAATTTTAATGATCCATGTTCAACACCAAACTATCTTTGTTTTCATTTCCGATGAGAAGGGCCCAGAGCACGGGGATGTTGACTCGCCGGAACATCCCGGCGTCGATTCCGTTTCAATGGGAGGAAGCTCCGGGGAAGCCGAGAAACAGTTGCGTGACTCAATCTAAGCCGAAGCCCTCCAGTGCGCGGTGCCTGGAACTTCCTCCACGGCTGTTATGTGAAACGAAAATGATCAATATTCCATCGCCAACCACCGTACTGGACGGGCGGACGTGGGTCGGTCTCTGTCTTATACGTTGTCGTTTCGGAGAGGAGGGTCATACGGAGGGAGAACAAGGAGGGGCTTCTGTTTTGGTCCAGTAGGTGGGGCAGTTTCAAGAAGAATAAGGTGAATGTTGGGGGGAGAAATTCGACACTTTAGATTCTTCTCCGCCTCCGGAGGTGAGGAGATGGTGGCAGTGACGGCGGTGCGAAGGTGAGATTACAAGAGTGAGGAAGAGATCAGTGGAGCTTTTTGAGTCTTAAGTCTCACACAAGTTCATCACATATGTGGGTAAGTAAAGCATCTAATTTTTAACAAATTTGTGACATTTTTTCTAAATTTTGATAGATAGATAGATTAAAACAAAATTTTATGAGCACAAAAGAATTATTCTTTACTTTCCCTGCATGTTTTTGTGATTGCATCATGTAAATTGGTTAACTTTTGTATCTTTTGCACTTTAGTTAATTTTAGATATTTTCCACTGTTTCAATCAACGTAAATCAATGCACTATAAAAAATAATTCTTAGGACATTTTATTAGTTGGTCTTGATTTCAGAAGAACAAATTTTTTAATTGTTTCATATAAATATGAATGATCGCTCGCTTAAAATGAGGTCTATAATAATTTCCAATATCATTATATGGGTTTCATATTATGAGCTCATGCTCTTGGAAAAGTTTGGTCCTCCTGACCTTTAGCTTAATTTTATTGTCCTAGAATTAATTCTCAATTAAATGTTGTAAGCTACAGTTGACCAATTATATATCATCCACTAATCTAGCTTTAGAAATAATAATAATAAATAACAATAATTAATAAGACTGAATTTGATTGAGGAGAGGGAGACCATTGAATTTCTGGGCGGAGTGGAAAAAGTAGTTTGATTTCTTAGTGAAAACGACTTTTGATATTACTAGTAATTAATGTTATAATTAAGTGAATTATGTAATTAACTAAATTCTGTGGTAACTGCAGACAAGCATTTGTGAAAGCTTTCAACAGGCGGTCCCATGGAGACGAAGACAAGACAAGTTGAGAAAGATGTAGTCTAATTAGATGTGCTCACTTCACCACACAAATTAATTAATTTCCATCTTGTTTAATATTGTATAGATTTAAATTTAAATATAACATACTTAAATTTTGTATCATCTTTAATGTATGAATTATGATCACATACATATTACTATTGTTGAAACAGAATTTTTTTTTCTTTTTTTACCTCAAAATTTTAATTTATAGATTCGATTAAAGACAAGTGCCTCTTTTAAATTTCATTGTTAAATTTTTATTTTATTTTATTACAAGTCATCTTTATAATCTTATAAAATTTACTTATAAACTTATTGAAAAGATAGATATAAACCCATTTATCATGTGAGTCAGTATCACTAAATAATAATTTATCATCCAAGTTTCTGAAATAATAATTTTTCCCCTTACCCTAGTTTTTTTTTTTTTTTTAGTATTTTATTATTTAATTAAACTGATAAAGGGTAAACAATGACTATAGGAGATAAATTATAATTTCAGTTTAAAAACCCGATGGAAAAGTTTAATTTAGTGGTACCTCTATGGAATTATAATTAACTCTTCTTATATAGATTAATGAACAAAATATTTAACTATTTTAGTGCTAAATTTGTAGCGTACACTACTTATATGTATTTATGTTACATTTTTTAGATATAACGGTCATATTTGACACAAGATTGAAGATGGGTTTATAATTTAAAAAAGTAGAAGTCTGCAGTTGGGATGTCTAAGTAACTTAAAATACTAAAATTAAGAAAAATGTGGTGTGTAATAAATTCTTCTAAAATTTGTATTATAATAATACCTTACTTAAGAAGAGTAAAGCAAAAGGTGTCACTCACTAATTTCTCTTTTCTCCAAATCTTCCAATTTCATTTTCAATTTTTTCCTGTATAACTTAGACTGATTAAAGAAGTAATGAAGAAATTTAACATCCTTTTTATGGAAGTAGAGAAAGAGAATGATAAGTAAGGTTCTGTTAATGGTTAATTCAAATGTAAAAACAATTAGTTAAGGGAGGTAAGTGACAATTTAATCATAATTATTTTTTTCTATCTTTTTGTGTCACCAAATCGTATTAGTAAAATTTATTTATTTTAAAAAAAAAAAAAATCATATCTGATGTACTTTTTAAAGGGTTTTAAAAGCGTTTTCAGTAATTAAAAATCAATTAAAAAAAAAAGATAAATCTGTCAATACAGGATGCCATTAATAATTTATAATGGGCTGTCAAAGAGGCCCTGGAAAATGGGTTGGGCTAGCCAGATATTGGGCCCACTCATGTCCATATAAATCACCAATTAACTCCTAAAGCATAGATCAGTTTACCTTTTTTTTTCCTCCTAAGTACACCTATTAGGAATTTATTTGAAATATGACTTTTTAATAAGCAATTTTAATAATTATAAAGTAACCAATAAATTAAGCAAATAACATTGAATTAATACATCAATATTGAAGAGAGTAAAAAGAAAAAAGAAAAAAACTAAAAGATTCATGTTAATAGTCAATAAAGAAAATAATTTAAAAGAAACTGTGTTTACAATATCTTATTTTCTATAATTATATATACTTATGCTTCATATATATATATATATATATAAATTAAAGATCATATTTGTAGACGGTAAAATCTACGATTACAAATATGAGAGTCAAATCTTGTGTTGTGAGCCACTGACAATCCAGTGGACTTGCGGGGAAGACAATAAAGGTTGTCGAGCTTGAGGTGGCACTAGAGAGTCGTCGGAATATTGTGGAGGGGTTTGTTTCATATAAATATGAATGATGGATTGCTTAAAATGTTCTAAGCCACAGTTGACTAATTATATATCATCCACTACTGTAGCTTTAAAAATAATAATAATTAATAAGACTGAATTTGATTGTGAGAGCATTGAATTTCTGGGCGGAGTGGAAAAAGTAGTTTGATTTCTTAGTGAAAATGACTTTTGATTTTACCAGTAATTAATGTTATAATTAAGTTAATTATGTAATTAATTAAATTTTGTGGTAACTGCAGAGAAGCATTTGTGAAAGCCTTAAACAGGTGGTCCCATGGAAACGAAGACAAGTTGAGAAAGATGGAATCTAATTAGATGTGCTCACTTCACCACACAAATAAATTAATTTCCACCTTGTTTAATATTTTATAGATTTAAATTTAAATATAATATACTTAAATTTTGTATCATCTTTAATGTATGAATTATGATCACAACATATGATAGGGATTTTGCTATATACATATTAATATTGTTGAAACAGAATTTTTTTTTCTTTTTTTACCTCAAAATTTTAATTTATAGATTCGATTAAAGACAAGTGCCTCTTTTAAATTTCATTGTTAATTTTTTTTTATTACAAGTCATCTTTATAATCTTATAAAATTTACCTATAAACTTATTAAAAAGATAGATATAAACTCATTTATCATATGAGTCAGTGTCACTAAATAATAAGTTCTCACCCAAGTTTCTGAAATAATAATTTTTCCCCTTACCCTAGTTTTTTTTTTTTTTTTTAATTATTATTTAATTAAACTGATAAAGGGTAAACAATGAATATAGGAGATCAATTATAATTTCAGTTTAAATACCCGATGGAAAAGTTTAATTCAGTGGTACCTCTATGGAATTATAATTAACTCTTCTTATATAGATTAATGAACAACATATTTAACTATTTTAGTGCTAAATTTGTAGCGTACACTACTTATATATTTATGCTATATTTTTTAGATATAACGGTCATATTTGAGGCAAGTTGAGGTTGGGATTATAATTTATTTAAAGTTTGATTTTTGAATAAATAAAAAGCAGAAGTCAGCAGTTGGGATGTCTAAGTAACTTAAAATACTAAAATTAAGAAAAATGTGATATGTAAAAGTTAAAGTTGTAATAAATAATATTTTCTTCTAAAATTTGTATTATAATAATACCTTACTTAACAAGAAGTGTCACTCACTAATTTCTATTCTCTCTAGATCTTTCACTAATTTAGTATAGTGACATTCTTATTTGATGGCATGTTTTAGGTTGATCTTGAAAGAGTTGCAAGAGATACCCATGGTTATGTGGGAGCAGATCTTGCTGCTCTCTGTACTGAAGTGGCCCTTCCGTGTATCCGGGAGAAAAGCATGGCTTCCTTGCTCATTGTCGCAATCCAGTAGCTGATATTGCATTTACTGATACTCGTCAAATAGATAATGCAAGTAAGCGAATCCATATACTCAAGAAATGAATGAAAGACACTAGATTGAAAGTGAGATACGAACACTTCCTAACTACATTGGCGATCTCAAACCCATCAGCCTTGCGTGAAACTGTAAGTTTTTGTTTTATTTTTAAAAACGTAAGTAATGGACGGGTGTCCATTCCTTACGGACGCCCGTCCCATCCAAAGTTTTTCTTTAATTTGTAGAAACCAAAATAATGGACGCCCGTCCAAACATAAGGTAATGGATGGCCGTCCAAACGTAAGGGATGGCCGTCCCTAGAGTTTTTTTTTTTATATTTTATTTATGGACGGGCGTCCTTTAAATGGGGATGCCTGTCCCTTGTATATGGACACCCGTCTATATAATATGGACGGGCGTCCATGTGAGTGAACGGCCATCCAAATTTGATGGATGACCGTTCACTAGAAAAAAATTGTTAAAAAAATTAGAGACGTGTTACACGTAGGCCGGTACACATTTTCGGTGCAAAATTTTCGGTGTCCGTAGCTTTGTTGATTCCATTTTAATGCCACAAACTATTTAACAACACACAAGTAAACTTGCATGTATTTGGCAAACAACTCAATCTCCACATGTGATCATTTCATCACACTATTTACCATACTGGTTCTGTTTCAACAAATTAAGTGAAGTAAACTAAAGTGTTTGGTTCACTTTACTTAATTCATCTTTCATCAAAACAAAAAGGGGACTATATACAAATTTAATCCCAAAGGCTCAAAATGTTTCATAAAAAATATGGTTGTATGTTGGGAGCTACGTCCCAAAACCATTCTTGCCCCACTTCTGCAAACAAAAAATCAATTAAGGACATAAGTACATGAAGATGAATATGCAAACCCAAACAAAAAATCAATTAAGTCAAACCTGCACAATCCTGCTACCACAGCCAATGACATGCAGGGGAATCAAACAATCTATTGATTGTCGTCAATTGACGGGATAGGAAGAACAATCTCCAAGTGCTCATGCTCTTTTTGAAATGAAATAAGAAATAAAAATTAAGTTTAGATTAACATAAAGTAATTTCAAATATTGAATTGCACTAAAAATATAATCAATGAAACTTACTTTGCACCCTTTCTTCACTCCGTTCAAAGATCAACACCAATCACATCCACATCAGAGCATTTCCACCATGTCGAGAGACAAAGAAGCTCGATAACTGTCAATAACCCTACTCCCGATAATTAATGCAGACTCTAAAGCGATCATAGTGATCGGGATGGCTAGTAACTCACGAGCCATTATATACAATATAGGGTACTTGGTTGAATTTGCCTTCTACCATTGTAAAACATCAAATGCCTCACGATCCCCCATGCACTTATGACACCCACCTCCTAAATAACAGTCTAGCTTAGACTTACTTGGCTCAACAGTCTCCACCACATCTAGAAAACTACTGAAATCATCCCAACTCGTAGCTCCTGCAGCCGTTGCCTCCTCACCAATGTCTCCAACTTCATCCCCCACTACTGGATGCCCACGGGAAATAGTAGAAGCTTTATTAGCTTCAACATACTCTCCATATAGCTCCTACAGTGCATCTTGAACAGTTACAGTATTTGCACAGGCTTCTAACTCATAATACATCTTGGGGAAAGCCCATTAATTACTCTCATTTTCAATCGAGGATCCAATACAGTAGCCAAAAACATTAGCACATTACATTCTCCCCAATATTTATCGAACTTCTCCTTCATCTTCCTTACCATGTTTCTAATGAACTCATCTTCGTCTGCAGTCTTACTATCTAGCATCATTTTCACTAGACAGACCTCTTTTAGAGATAATTAGATGTTGGATAATCACTCCCACTAATGAGATTGGTTGTACCACTAAAAAACCTTTAAAATGTCACACACTTTCTCCCAATCCTCGTCCTATGGACAGTAATGATAACTTGAATCCCTTTCTTTCAACCTATGAAATACTTTTTTAAACTTAATTGTCGTTGCCAACATTTCATACTTAGAATTCCATCTTGTTTTACAATGTAGAATAAGCTTCCAAAACAGCAATTTAAGTTGTTGAACAATCTCGGTAAAAACCCTAATCCTGCTCTCTAAAGCATTAATGTATAAGACGCTCTCATGGATGCATCAATGATATGCCTAATTTGATAAAGTCCATCTTGAACAATGAGGTTCAAGATATGGGCACAACATCTAACATAAAACAATTTACCTCCACAAATCAGATTCCCCATAAGTTCAAAATTTTCCCTCATAATTCTGATTGCAACATCATTACTTAAAGCGTTATCCACTGAGATAGTGTACACCTTATTTTCAATCCCCATTCCATTAGACATTTGGAAATGGAGTCAGCAATCATAACACCGGTACAGAGAGGAGGTAAATGCACAAAGTTCAGGACATGTTTATTGATCCTCCAATTACCATCTATCCAATGTCCAATGAGCACCATATACTCCATCTTCTAATTGCTGGAATTCCACAAATCCATAGTCAAACTAATCTTTGTCACATCGTTCAACAACATCTTCAACTTCACTTTCTTAATCTCATATACCTTCATACAATCATTTTTGCAGGTATGGCAGGAAACCAAACTCCATTCAGGAATCTCATACTTCATCATATTGTTCAAGCCCTCTTCCTATACAACTGAAAATGGATACTCATGCATAAGCACCCAATGGGCGATAAATTCCCTTATCTTCATCATGTCGAACTTTCCACTTAAAGTAGGCAAAACAGAAGTTCCAACATCAAAACCGACAACAGAAAAAGTAATGTGTTGTTGCCTCATGGAAACTATTCTCTTTTGACACCTTTTTAAATGTCTATTAAACTGGGTGGTGCTTTTGGTGGCATTAATAGACAGCTTGGCTTTGCAATGGATACACTCTGTCTTTTTTGTACCACCTGAGAGAACCACCTTCTTAAACTCTATCCAAACCACTGATGTTTTAGCTCTCTTTTTCCTCTAAATTGGATTGTCATTCTACCCACCATTATCTGGGCTACTAACACTGTGTTTCGTATTTGTAGTGGTCTCGTTCAAGGTACGCTTATTGCCCGGTGTAATTTTAATTGTACCTTGTGTAATACTCCGTATTTTCTTTGTGGGTTTTATTTAATTTTATTTATGTGAATCTAGGGGGTAATATGTAAGAATTGAAACTTTTTAGAGATGTTTTAGTAAGAAATAAGGCATGGTGGGTTTATTAAGTAGTTTTGCAAGAGCAGTTGTGTGAAATTGGAAGTGTAAAAATCTTTCAACAACATTATGAAATTGATTAAAGATGAGGGGTCTTTTTAATATTGTGTCATGCAAGGGTACATGCATAATTCTCCAGGGGTGAGATCATGATAAAACTTAACTTTATTTAAAGGATTTTGGGGTGCAAGATGTAAGAATCAAAGACTAAGGGATGCATGCATAATTGGGCATTGCAAGATGGATTAAAGGCTTTTTTGGAGAATTAGCCCATGGTTTTGGCACATTGTTTTGCCATTGATGGTTGTGAAATTTTATTAAATTGAGATGAGGAATGGTGGAGTGGAGAAAGAGATAGCCGAGAGAAACAAAAAAATAAAGTGAGAGAGGAGAAGCTTGTTTTATTCTTTTTGTCTTTCTCATTTCACATTCATTCTCCTATGCACATTGAAAGAGAGAGAAATAACATTTGTGTTAAAATAGAGGAGGGCGAGAGGTGCTTGTAGGAGAAGAATTTTCAGAGAAATTTTGGGGTAAAGGATAAGTGTTACGCATGCATTTTCAATCCTTTATCGTTTTTAATCGATCTTTCATCTTCTCTTTGTTTAGATCTTAATTCCTATAATAATTTTGGATCAAATAGGTGAAGAAGATAGGAGGACGGAGCACTTGAGTTAAAAGCAAAGGAGAAAGTGTGAGTGGAATATTATTAAACTTGCATTTAAAATCATGTGTTGGTTGGAATGATCATATGCGTGTGCATACCCGGTTGATTGAGGTTTTATTTTAGTTCTTTAGTTTTAAATTTCTAATAAATTGAAGATGTCCATGACATGCATGTGTTTGGAATTGAGAGTATGAAATTATGTTTATGAAAATATTGAGTAAATTACTATTAAAAAGAGGTACTTATGCGTTGCATGTTACTTATAATTAGGTATGGCTTTTACATGAATTGAATGGTATATTGCATGTGCATTTCGGTTGCTGGAAAGGTGTATTAATGATATAATTTTGTTTAATTGCATTGTCAGATGTAATTGCATGTGTGGGAAGTCAGCTAATTAATTGTGCGTGTAGTTAGTTTTGTTTTAAAAATTGAAATGCATGATTAACTTTGAATATAGCTGCTGGAAATTGGAACTATATATAATGCTTTGCTAGTATATTTATATTAGTTGGCGGTGTGCTTGGCAAGTGTCGGGTTGAGTTATTTCCAACTACTGGTTTTTGGGTATGATACTTGTCTATTTGAATCTTGTTTTGTTGAGATAATTGAAATGTGTTGGTGGTTGGTTAGCTCGGATGATTCTGCAGCAGGTTGGGGCTTTGAAAATTTGATTTTTTTATGTTATGTTGCTTGTTGCATGTGTATATATATGGTGTTCACATGGAATAAAAGGTTATTGAATATTTCTTTTTATTAATGAAACGGTTAATTTGATTGTCTATTGGGCTCTTCTATTTGTTTACAATTGGGAGTATTTTATTTGTTTTCAAACAAATGGTTTAGAATGAATTGGAAGATCGTAAGTTAATTGTCATGTTTAGAAGCTTTGGGACCTTAGTAAAATTGATGATAAATATAGGGTGTAAATAGAATGTTACATACTTTTGTATTTTGACGTGGTGAGCATTGCATTCATGATTACATGCCTTTTTATTGGAATTTTATATCATATTATACTTTATATATATGCATAAGACACGCATGATGCATATTTGGAATGGAATTGTGGATGCATGACTATTATTATGTTTGACTCCCAGATTGGAAACCGTACCTATTCCCCCTCCAAACATCAGCTAGTATTTGATATTTATCCTCATGCGCGCATTGAGATGGTCCGTCCTACCGAACCATTGGGATATCCTACTAGAACAAGACGGACGCCTGACGAGCTCCCGGCAGGATTACACTAGGCGGTTATTGGCCGGTGTGGGATTTTGGACGCCCCGAGGGTAGACTCTGGGCAAGATTATATTTGATACCATATCATGACACCCTGAGGGTAGACTGTGGGTTGACCATGGTTATCCAATGATGTTCGTACCATCCCGAGGGTAGACTGCGGATGGTACCACCCCAAGGGTAGACTGCGGGTGGTGTAGCTTCATGTCTGAGTTAGGGACTGGTTCAAATAGTTATGATCCAGGCCCCTAAGTGCTAGTAGGGTGGTGATAATTGATTTATTTTATATGATAGTGGTGTGTGATTTCATGGCATCCGAGAAAAATATATATATACTGTTTGTTGCCTTATCATGTAAGTGCATTAGTGTTGTGTGGCATACAATTATTCATGCATGTTTTCAAAGTTAAAGTTATTTTCGTATAAAATATATTATCCGCTCACTGGGCTTCCCAGCTCACTGTTTTATGTTTTCTCCCCCAGGACCGTAGATCGGGTTTGTGTGGAGCATACTCTACGCTCTAGGTTGGCCTTGACGCATGATGATTTGCATCTTTTACAAACTTTAGTGGACTCTGATACTACGTTTCTTTTGTAACTGGATTTCAGTTCCTGTTTTTAGAATAATTATTTGTGTATTTCCACCTTCTAAACCTTAAACATGCAAATGCACTACTTTTCACTTTCGTCGAATTGTTTTTATGAATGTTTTTTTTTTTTTAAGAGTATTCACCTTCCTTTCGGGATCTTGAGTCTCCTAGAGCACCCGGATCCGATGGGTAGGGATACTCGGGAGGGGGCATGACACCTTGCTCAGTAGGGTTGCTTGAGGTACTATCGTCCATTTCCAAACCTATAATACAAAGTGAAAACAAAAGGGTCAGCTTTTCTATTGATATTTGATGGAACACCACTGATGAAATCAAACAAATCCAGCAATAAAACAGTCCAAAAACACAGATATGGCCACTACAAATCTGGAATTAATTTAGCAATAAATTAGAATATGTGGAGATAAAGTTGAATCATAGAATGTTACTAAATAGAATGTTGAAATATGTGGGGTGCCTCCTAAAAAATTCGAACTATATGTTCAAGTATTGACATGCTAGATAAGCAATCTTAAGCAATCTTTTGAGATGAAATAATTGGAACCAAACTAAACTGCCAAGTGCCAACCGTGAGAAATAAAACAAGTGCAATATTGTGAAATTGCCCCAAGTGCATTTGGTTTATCCATTCCAACCGTGTAGCTATTTTGTGAAATTTGCATGGACAAAATGGTGTTGGATGAAGAGTGTCTTTCAATAAGCAAAAGATCAAACCAGATTACTCAACACCATGACCGTAATTTTTTTTGGCAACAAATCAATATAACAACACATTTCAAAAATCCTCAACACACCCGAATGCCCAACAATCCTCAACAGCACAGTCCCAGCACAAACACATTGCACATTTCAATAATCCTCACCACACCCAAATGCTAAACAAACGCAACATCACAGCACATTTTCAGTAATCCTCAACAATCAACACACCCAATGCCCAACAAACGCAACAGCACAGTCCACAACACAAACGCATTACACATTTGACATTTCAATGCTGTACTCATATTGGGAAAAACAAAGAGAAAAATGGGCCAAAATAATACCTTACTGAGTTTTGTGACGGCGAGAAGGACGACAGACAATGGCAAGTCGATGGTAGGAAGAGAATAGATGGCAACGAAGAGAACTTGGAGGTCGACGAAAATGGAGAAACGAAGGCGCACGAAGAGAATAGCTGTAACAGGTGACGTCGTCAAAAGTAACAATGGATGACGGCAACCGTGGGCAACGACGTGCAGGTTGATTGGGATTTGTCATTTTGGGGTGAGGTTGTATTTCAATTTAGGGATTTTGTTCAAATGGGGGTAAATTATCGTGTTTTACCAAGTTTTACAATGGGGGAATTTGTCATTTTTTAAACTATCATTCTAATAATGCAAATTACGTTTAACCCCCAATGTTTGAAAAACCCTCAGTGTAACCCTCTCTAACTCGAGCCAGATTCGGCTCTCAAGCCGTCCAGCTGAGCCAAGCAGTGATCGAACTTGACTTGTACCCATTCACGAATCGAGCCGAGCCTTTGAAGAGCCTAATTGAGTCGAATCGAATTGGCTCGCGACCCTGATTCGTCTAACAGTCCTAGTCACCAAATCGTATTAGTAAAATTTATTTATTTTTAATAAAAAAAAATTATATGTGATGTACTTTTAAAGGGTTTTCAAAGTGTTTTTAGTAATTAAAAAGACTGAAGAGTGTCACATCTGTTTTACGTTATTAAAAAAAAAAAAAAAACTAAACTTTATTATACTTGTAATGGGCTGTCAAAAAGCTTTGGAGAATGGGTTGGCTAGCCAGATATTGGGCCCCTCTTTGTCCACATAAATCGCCAATTAATTCCTAAAGCATTAGGATCAGTTCACCTCTGTCTTTTTTTTTCTTTTTCGTCTTTTCCCATCCCAAGTACACCTATTAGGAATATATTGAAAAATGACTTTTCAATTACCAATTTTAATAATTATAAAGTAACCAATAAATTAAGCAAACAATATTGAATCAATACATCAATACTGAAGAGAGTAAAAAAATAAAAAACTAAAAGATTCATGTTAATAGTCAATAAAGAAAATATTTTAAAAGAAACAGTGTTTACAATATCTTATTTTCTATATATATATATATATATATTTCTTTCAAAATCTTACAGATATTGATATGTTTTTTCTTTTTACTTATGTGTCTATATCAATTAATTATTCAGTGTTTATAAATTATGTGATGCTTCTAAACAAACTTTAGTGTTTATAAACAATGAAAAGCAGAATTCAATAATATGTTCCTGAAAAACTAATATGTTTGGGTTTCATATTTAATAATGTTATAACTGTTGTTAGATTTGATAATATTATTGCACTAACTTCAACCGCTAAGTTAGCATGTTAAAGAAAATTTTCCATGTGTTATTCAAGGCTTCAATCTAATAATTCAAATTAATCTGTTAATACTATTAAATTAAAAACATGACACTATCCAACAAGTTTTACAATATTGATAATTTAGTTTAATTTGTTATTTTTTAAATTTGAGGTCCAAGAGATGTACAAACCAGACATTATTATTGGGTAGGTACTAGGTAGAATTGGAACAAATGGGCCGGGTTAGGCGGGTCAACCCCAACGCGGCCCGCATTAAGGAGGGTTCAACCCGGACTGCGTATGAGGTGGGCCGGGTTGAACCCGACCTGCATGCACCCCGTCGGGCGGGTCGGGTTTTTATATGGCAACCCGGCGATCCGGTGGGTTGCTTTTTTTTTTTTTAACAAAAAAACCCGCCAACCCGCCGGGTTGGGCGAAAAAAATTAAAAAAATAAATAATAATTTTTTTTTTTGCAAATACCCCTTTTACCCTTGAAATATAGTTGTTTTATAGCAGTTGGAGAGGCCTTTTTTGTTATTTTCTTTTCCCATTTTTTTCTATAAATAGGCTCTAAACTCTCATATTTTCTCATATCCCAAATTTTCTCATTCTCTCATTTTCTCGAATCTCTATTGAAATCTCTCAATTATTCTCTTTGTTGTCAATTTGCTTTCATTTTAATTTTTATTAGTTTTTGCAATTTTCAATTTATATTTCCAAATTCCAATTCTCCTTCTTTAATTTTTTATTTCTTCTATATCAAATTTTTTTTTTTTTTTTTTTAACTACAATGGATAGATATTTCCATCCCATCAATTTTGATGATGAAGGAAACTACTATCCTAGTCCCCCTGAATTTACTAACATAAATGCAGTAGATTCAAATAGTCCCGCTTTCCTAGTCTCAGAATCCGATACACCTCAAAATATGCGCTTGATTCCTCCGCATGCTGCTACAGCTCCCGGTGGTTTTAGAAGTCGTCCTCATAATCGTGGTCCTCGTCCAAGCAGAAGCAAGTTCATCAACTGCTATTGAAACTGACGACAGGCACACATCAGATGTTTGTGTGCATTTCGATAAGTTTTACGAGACAGAAAATGGAGTTCAAGTGAAGAAAGCAAGATGCAAGTATTATGGAAATATTTATAAAGCTGATTCAGGCAATAGTATTAGTACTTTAAAAAGGCATGCTAATAAACATATTACTCAACATGGAAATAGAGAAACCAATCAAACTCAAATAACTAATATGAGTAATAATTTGCGTTATAATTATAATATATATAGGGAACCACTAGCTTTATATATTGCTGCAACTAATCAACCTATCAATATGGCTGAAGATAAATATTTTGAAAGATTTATTAAAAATTCATTTTTTTCAGGATTTAAAAGTTATTCTAAAATTGCAGCTAGAAATGATTTAATAAAATTGTTTGGGAAAATTAAATTAGAATTAAAAAATAAAATACATAGTTATCATGTTAGTATGACTCTAACTGCCGATATTTGGAGTGGTAGAACTAAACAAGATTATATTTGTGTGACTAGTCATTATTTTGATAACGAATGTAAATTAAATAAATCTTTATTAGGATTTAGATTAATGGATGTAGATCATAGTGGTCAACAAATTTATAATAAAATTATTGAAGTTTTAGAAGATTATGATGTTCTTAGTAAAGTGATAAGTTTAACTTTAGATAATGCAAGTTCTAATAATACAGCTATAGAGTTTTTTAAAAGTAATTATCCTTTTTATGACAATTTGAAGTTTTTTCACCAACGCTGTATATGTTAAATTATTAATTTAATTGTGAAAACTGGTATGAAAATAATTAGAGATAATATTGATAGAATTAGGGATTCTTTAGCTTGGATTACTGGTAGTAATAAAAGAAATGCTCAATTTCAAGATGCTTGTATAAAATCAAATATGTCTCTTAAAACTTTTGCATTAGACATGCCTGTTAGATGAAATAGTACTTATTTAATACTTGATTCATGTTTACCTTATGCAAATTTAATTAGTTATTTTGTAGCAAATAATAGAGGTCCTCATTATTTGGTAGAAAATGATTGGCATATAACTAAAAATTTCATTATTTTCTTAAAAAAATTTACCAATCTACTTTACAACTTTCCGATGTGTATTATCCTACTAGTCCATTGGTAATACATACAATTATAAAAATTTCATATTTATTTAGAAAAAACATAAACAATGAAATTTTAGGGGAACTAATAAAGGCAATGGAAATTTTTTTTTTTTTAAATATTAGAAACTCGTTCCCTTTTTTTATTGTTTAGGTGCTATATTTGATCATATAATTTAAGTAGCAGGTTTAGAAAATGGCGTAGACACATTAACTGAAAATTTACAAAACAAAGCATATGTCAATCAACTAGGAGAGGTAAGAGAGTGTCTTGCAGAGGTATATTTGCAAGATGAAAAAAGGTAAGGGAACCAGCAAAGAGGCGAAATACCCAGGGAAGTTGCATCAGAAGAAACAAATGAAGACTTCGACTCCTGGAGTGCACTTAATAGGCCAAAGAGGACCCAAACCCGAAGCACAACCTCCTCTTCAGAAGCACCAACAACAAATATACTGTCCTCCATGCAGTCACAGAGTAATGAGATTCAACAATATTTGAGAACCCTCGAAGTGTTACTAGCAGATCCATAACAAAGAGCCAACTTTGATGTCTTAGAATATTGGAAAACCAGAAAATGTATTTTTCCAGTATTATCAAGACTTGCCTTGGATGTTTTCATTGTTCCTGTCTCAACCGTCTCATCCGAACAAACATTTAGTGCAAGTGGAAGAATTTTAAATGAAATGAGGACTAAACTTTCACAAAAAATAATTGAAGTCCTCACATGTCTTCGATATTGGGAACGGTTGCGCCATCAGGATCAATATGAGGTTGTCGATGATACTTTAATAGAATTTCAATTTTGTAATATAGATGATACGGACGAGGGAGGTCCTAGTCAACCCCCAAATTAGTTGTTTTGTAAGTTGTGACTTGTAAATTAATTGTCAATTATTGCACTCTTTTTTCCTTACCAAGTTTTTTTCCCATTAGATTTTTCTTGGTAAGGTTTTTAACGATGTAATAATTGTTGTAATTTCTTATTTTATTTTTTGATAAATGAATAAATCTAATTTTTTTTTTATATTACAATTTTATAGGGTTGCAAAAAACTGGTTAACCGAACTGGATATGTGCTTTTTTTAACCGAACCGATTTTCCGATTCAAGCCATATTGCAAACCGAAACCAGTCTGGATTTTGGCATAAACCATATTTTTAGTTTGCAATCCGATTAACGGATTTGCAAACTGATTTTATTAATAAGCTTTCTTTTTCCTTTTTTTTTATATCTTATGATAAAAAAAAATTCCTACTTTTGGATGACAAAATTTCAAAAAACCAAATGATCCACAACAATTTGGCCAATTAATCACCAACTAATGCTATTGAATTCTTCTCATCCAAGCATAATAACTAATAATCACCAATTACATTATCATAAAATATGAAGTGTTCCTTTAAATTTTAATGGCCAAGTACAAAAGTGATTAAGAAATAACAAGTGAAAGTTGTAAACTGGCATCTCCCCTCCACTTTAAGGCTTAAGCATTCTTCAATTGGCCAAGTGCAATCACAGAATCACCTACAAGAGGAATGCAAAACTTACATTTACTCTCTCTATTACCTTTCAAAAACTAATAATTTAAATAGATTGGTATTATGTATTAAGGCCAAATATCATCAAGAGGTATCACTTTTGAACTAACTCAATTTTATTTTAGTAGAAAAACTATCTAATGCTAATGCTGATTATATTAACAGGGCTCTTCTAGGAAGTGTGAGTGATTATTGTGCCAAGCATGTCAAGTGTCCAGTGGTAATCGTGAAGCATGGGGAGGAGATATGAAATTAGTTTCTATTCCTTAAATTAGGCCCCCTTCACCATCAACAACAAAGGCAACTGAAATCAGCTTCTTCATAAATCCGAAAAGTATATCGGCCATTGACATACAATACAAAAAATTAAAAGTACTATACCTCATATATTGGGTTGTTGTTCAATCATCCATATGATTTGTGCTTTCCAATCCAAAAAACGCAATTTCTACAAATAATTGGACAAGCACATTAGATAGGTTATATTTGCAAAATATATTTAACAAAAACAACAAATAAATAACCAAAAAATTAAAAGTGAAGGAATAATTTTACCCATGTTAAGTTTTGATATTTCGTCCAAGCTCTCCTCTATGATGAATGGTACACGCGAAGCCCGAACCCAATCCTGTGTACAAATAAGAGCCTCCACCATCGCTACGAAATTGATCCAATACACGACCCTCTGTACTGAAAGCCGACTCAGATGCAACGGTAGAGACAAGCATAGCCAATACATCTTGTGCTATCATAGATAGAGCTCCATATTTTGTTGAATTTAACTTCCACCATTGCAAGATATCAAAACTCTTGTTGTCGTCTTCACAATTGTCCGTTAAATATTTGTCCAACTCTGTTTTGTGATTCACAACTTTTTTTAGCCTGTTTCTCCTAATACATAGCCTTCATAAACTCTTCATTATCAAGATCTACATCATTAACATCAATCTCCATTGCAACTTGAGTCTGCTCACTTGGTTGCGCACTAAGGACCACCTTAAACGAACTATATTGCTCAAATAAAGCCACCAAAACTTCCTTCACTTTTGTCTTCAACCTATCAGCAAGAACCGTATCAAAAGACTCATTAATAACCCAATCCACATATTCTAACTTGTGTCTCATATCTAGTACCTCTGCAATGAATAACATGAGGTTGATATTATCAATATTTGACCAATATTGATCATATTTCCCTTTCATCCTTAGAGTCATACTACGTAACCCAGGATCTACACTTGTACACCATTTTGAAATCTTCAATCCAATACAAAAAATGTCCTGCATGTAAGCATTACTAGTGACAAAGTGAGCCAAAGACATGTAGAGTAGCATCATAAAAGACTTTCGAAAAAGATAAGAAGTATCATGCATACTCCCAATCAATATGTAGGCAAACCCCTAAACCTTTCCCCACTACTAAGCTCATCTGAATACTTACTATCCTCTATTTCCAATAACTCAAAAGCTTTCTGAAATTTTAATGCTGCCTCCAACATCAAGTATGTGGAATTCCACCTTGTTTCAACATCGAGAACCAATTGAGCTTTACTTTCAATTTTTTCTTTTGCCACACACTCCTTAAATTTGTGTAACCTTGCCGGAGAAGACCTCATGTAGCTCACTGCCGAACGAATTCGAAATATGGAGTCCTCCATATCTTTTAATCCCTTTTTTACAACTAAACTCAATATATGAGCACAACATCTCATGTGGAAGAAGTCACCATCCAAGACACTCCCCTTCCAACTTCCCAACCGAGTCTTTAGATAACTTATTCCAACATCATTAGAGCTTGCATTATCAATAGTGATTGTGAAAACTTTAGAAATACCCCACTCAAGCAAACACTTCTCCACTGCCTTGTCAATCTCTAAACCTTTGTGACTAATAATTGGGCAGAAGTTTATAATCCTTTCTGTAAAACCCAGTTTTCATTGATGAAATGAGCTGTCAGACACATATAATTGGGGTTATGACAACTTGTCCATGTATCAGTGGTGAGAGAAACTCTTTGTGAAAACTTAGCAAAGAACTTCTTCATCTTTTGGCACCCTTCATTATATATTTTAATACAATCTGAAGCAACTGTTGTTTAGCTAGACATTTGAAACCTTGGCTGAGCCACACTCATCAACTCCCGAAACCCCTCACACTTAACAAGCCTAAAAGGTAACTCATCAACAATGACCATTTTAGCTACAACCCGTCTAACCGCATCCTGGTCAAATTTTCAAGTCAAAAGTGAAGAATGTGGAACGCTACTCGACTGATCACATGTCTGTTGTGCTTGTTGAAACACTAATGTCTTCTGCTTCTTGTCCACCACATTCAAGGGATACTTTTTACACCTACTTAAATGGTTACGCAGACAACTTGTACCGCTTTTACTTGGACAAGTTAGAACATTCCCACAGTAATTACATGATGCAGTGGCATCATCCTTATTCTCATAATCAATCTTGGTAAAGTGATCCCACATTTCCGAAGTGTTCTTCCTTTAAGTAATAAAAGTCCCACGTTTTTGGGTTGAACGTGGCACTGGTGCCGTGCAAGTAATTAGATCTGTAGCCATATTTGTAGGTGTCGGATTCGGTGAATGAATGTCACTTGACGTTTGACAACCACGAGTATTGTCACCAGTCAACGATATCTGCAAAATTCGAAAAGAATTTAATGATAATTTATAAAGAATAAAAGAATGAATCTCCAAAAAAATGATAACATGGGCATCACCTATGTTACAATCATTATTATCCAATCATTACAATCATTTTCTTTCTTTATCAAACTAACACAACTTAAATTCAAGTAAAAGAATGTGGATTCCAATTAAACATCAAGACAAAACTAGTAATTAACATTAGTTAACCAACAAGGCAACAAAACAAGCACGTAATAAATTAACAATAATAAGTTCCTTTTATCACCAACAACACATGCACATCCATTCAATTTTAACATGCATACTAATAAACCTCACCACTCAATATCCAAGATCATAAATATTAATAAAAAGCCTAATTTCTCAACTAATCCCCTACCCCTAGGACACTGGAATTCTCGGCAACTGAAAAGAATAGAATAACATTCATATATATTGAACCACTACCACCCAATTCCACTATCGTTGTCGTAGCCTCACCACTCACCCCCCACCACTATCTCTTACTTGACTTTTTAAAAATCAGAAACAGCATCCTGTTCCTAGTGCAGGATGTAAAACTGAAGTAATATCTAGAAAAAGGAAACAGAAGCAATAACTGAAGGGAATGCAAATGGGTTTATGGGTCCAGTAAAAGAAAACCAAGAGCTAAGAAAAGGAAACAGAATAAGATTGATTCTGCCTCGACTAACATTTTTGATAAATTGGAGAGTTAATGTCCCCATGCAACATAGTGATAGTAATGGTGAACAACTGTCGATATCTGAGGAGGTATTTGGTCATAGAAACGGTTTGAAGAGAGGTCAAGAACTATGAGACTGGGTATAGTGAAGAGAGAAGGTGAAAGAGGACCCTTAAGGAAAAGAGCTGGAAGAGAGAGTGAGACGACTCGATCAAGTTCGCAAGTCACACCAACCCAGTTACAATGCGGGGTCGTCCCATTCCATGAGAATAGAACTCGTGGATTTTCAAGAGAATTTTTTAAAGAAATAAGACTTTCTCGTTCTGGGTTTCCCTCTGCAAAAACATTACAGGTTGCAGCACACGACACAAGCACTAACACCCAAACAGACGCCATTTCCATTACAGAGAAAAGTAGAAAAACTTAACAGAAAAAAGACGATGAAGAACAAAAAAGTAGAGGAAAAACAATGAAGACAATGAAGAATGAAGAAGAATTTTGGTTTTGTTTGACTTGACTATGTATTTCAAATCCCAAATCTTCATTTTTGGCATTATCTTCAGCTTCAATCTACATATTAAAGATTAAATGTGGCATAAAAACACTTGAAAACTTCGGACTACTCAAGTGCTTAACAAAAAGTAAATTTAGTTTTTGGGTAATTACAGATGATAAACTTGTAATGCTGGCAGACCAGACTACCAATTACAAAACAATGCTTCAGTTAATTTTAATTTTCAAAGCTGCTAAAATTCTTATTCCTTTTTCTAGATAAAAAAGCTGCAACTGTTTGTTCTTCAGGGAAAAAAAAAAGTTTTTATTTCTTGTCCCATTGGGCACAACATCTCTGGGAAAAAAGATACGGCAGATGTCTATATCAACAACATGCAGGTGCAAATGAATCAAAAGTAGCAAGAAATGTGTAAACGAGACCAAAAGTGACTGTATGATTCCTACATATGTTTCAGGAAACATATGAATTCCCTTACCAATTGTATTTTAAATTTCATTGCCAAGTTTATAGACCTCCAAATCCAGACCATCAATACTCTAGTGAATAACCATTTTGTGAAGAAATGAAAAACAAAAATCATGAAGAAGAAGAAGAAGGACTTGGGAGCACCAAATCCAAATCCAGAAAATGCATTTTAATATCCTACTGACTTGACCACCAAAAGCTTTAGTTGTTAGAGAGTGGAGAGGGCATCGGCGGTGACTGGAGTCTTGGAGAGTGAATAGGGAAGCAGCAGCCGGCGAGTTTAAGAGGAGAGGACGGGAGGAGGAGAGACGGTTAATGAAGAAGAAGAAGAAGGACTTGGGAGCGAAATCAATAGGAAAGTGGAGAGGGTAGCGGCGACTAGAGTCTTGGAGAGTGGAGAGGGCAGTGGCGACCGATGAGTTTGAGAAGAGGAGAGGAGTATTGTCGAGTTTGAAGTTTAGGGATTCAAGATTCAAACTTTTCAAAGTAATATTAGATTTAGGTATTTAGAATTTTAGATAATAGAGATTTTTAAAATAATATTATTATATTAATTGGGAAACCGGTTTATTAAACCGGTTATGAAAATAATATAAACCGTAAACCGAACCGGAAAACCAGTTTAGCCATTTTTTGAAATCAAAACCGAAACCGGTTAACCGGTTTCCGTTTTTTTTTGCAGCCCTACAATTTTATTGTATTAAAATTGAATTAATATTTGAAATGTTAATAAAAAAAAAAAAAATTTAATTGAATTGACTTATTGATATTTGAAAAGTTAACTAAAAACAATTATATAAAAGAAAAAATTAAAAAAAAAATTGTGGGCTAACCAGGCCCGACCCGCATCATAACCCGTCGGGTTAGAGTTGACGGGCCGGGCTAGGCCAGCCTTTCTGGCCCCTATAACCCGCCGCGGATCGGGCCAGACGGGTCATTTTTCCACCACTAGTACTAGGGTGACCCATTTTGCATATAAAAATTGGATGCAACAACTGAAAATCATAAATAAAATTAACAAACAATATTATAAGTGGACAGATCATAAACTTTTTGTTTCAACCATAACATAAATAATTAATTATGTTATATTTCCAATTTTATAATTTATTGAAGGGAATACTTTTTGTTATAGATGCAACATATTTAACTCTATTCTTTTACATAATTTTTGACATAATTTTTTATTTATTGAAAAAATATATTTTAACGATTGAGATTATATTTAAGTTGCATTAAATTGTGTCATAATTTGTATTAAAAAAAAATGTAATAGTCTTACTCAACCTGAACTCAATAAATTAAATTAATAATAATATTGTATGTTATATATATTTCATTAATCATTATTAATTAGTAATAATACATGAGTTGGTATCTTTTAATTAATCCTTGTTTACGGCATCTTATGAGTTATGATTAAATGCTGAAAATCAAGATATAATTTGTTTTTAGAAACAAAAACATAATTAAAGTACATTATTAAGATCACGTTAAAAAAACATGTTCAAATGTGAAAGAAAGAGTGAAGCGACGATAAGATTTTGACTTTGACCAAGCCATCATTACCCGCCAGCCGACCTATCCAGTATCCACCACACTTTACCTCCAACTCCAAGAGGTTAAAGCATGAGCGCCTGACCCTGAGATGCCTACGTGGCAAAAACCACTCTTCACCCGCCACGCGTCGCCATCCAACCTCCAACATCCCCGATAAAAGACGCGCCCAGAACCCAACTCCCATCTTCTCTTCTCTTCTCTTCTCTTCTGTCTACAATCACACAGTTAACAGTCCCATAAAAAACGATGCCGTATTGGGAGGTTCGAAAAGAGCAGAGCAGTGACACCTCCGACGGTTCTTCACCCAACAATGGGATCAAGATTTTCTACAGAACGTACGGATATGGCCCCACCAAAGTCCTTCTCATCATCGGTATGAATTTTAAACCGTGAATTTATTTTGTTTTGATCGAATTGTGATTGAAATTTCTGGATTGGTGATGTGATCATGAAATGAACGGTACAGGATTGGCTGGGACTCATGATTCGTGGGGCCCGCAGATAAAGGCTCTGACCGGGACGACTAAGCCCAACGACGAAGACGGCAATGATGAAGAAACGGTGAATGGGAATTCAGATGGAGGACGAAGAGGAATTGAGGTGTGTGCGTTTGATAATCGTGGAATGGGTCGGAGCTCCGTCCCCGTCAGAAAGTCCGAATATACGTGAGTTTCTGATTTAATATTCGTTTTCCGTTTGTTTTGTCTTGTTTTTTAGCTGTAATTTTTGTGGCTTTGTTGTATATATTTATTATGAATATTTTGTGGAGTTCAGAACGAAAATTATGGCGAAAGATGCGATTGCTTTGTTGGATCATTTGGGCTGGAAGAAAGTCCATGTTTTTGGGCACTCAATGGGTGAGTATTTATGATAGGTTGAGTTGTGTTTGGAAGTGCTTTTGGAATACCGATATAAAGTGCTGTTTTTTTTTTTTTTTTTTCCAAAGCATTTTAGCAATGGTTTCTGAAAAGTGCATGCAAAGCGCTGTTTTGAACAGTTTATAAAGTACTTCTCTTATCTAAGAAGCGCTTTTCAAAAGAGAACTTACCCAGTGCTTCTTTACAATTATCTGACAGCAGTTAATTTTGTGGTTTAACTATTTGAAAGTGCTTCTCCAACCTGTAACCTTACTGATAATCAAGTCTTTGTAATTTAAGCTTGCTATTACAATGTGTGAATAAGTTAATATGTTCAAATTTACTGTGAGCTGAATACAAGCATTTTAGCAAAAAATCTTAACTGATTTTTGAGTTGGTTCTGATTTAAGCTTTCTTAAATTTGTTATGATCAAATCAGGGGCTATGATATCTTGCAAGTTAGCAGCAATGGTGCCTGATAGAATTCTTTCTTTGGCGTTACTAAATGTAACCGGTGGAGGTTTTGAATGTTTCCCAAAGGTATCATATACACAAATGAACAATTTTTTTTTAAGATTCATTTAATCAATACAAGCATATTGTATAGTTTCTAAACTTTGTTTCTGTTCAATGAGCATGTGATCTTATGGCTGTTTAATTTGATTGATGATAGGGCTAATGAAACAAATGTTTGAATTATTGTGATGTGCATAGAGTTTGGATTCTTTTATATTGAGCATGAGATTTTTAGTTCCTATTCAAGAATGAATGAATACATTCAACATCAAGCTTCTATAAGTTGATGAATAGTGATTTGCTAACTCAATTTAAATCTGGTCACCACACCTTAGATGAAATACTATTGAGAGTGCAGGATTGGAAATTTTCTTAGTCTTGCTAGGTGTGTCAAATGTTTACAATTTATGTTGTTTCCTGCAAACAGAAAGTGACGTCCACCAGACTTTGTGAAATATAAAAGAATACACAATTATGTGAAATTTGTGATTGACCAGACCCGGTGGAATTGATTGTGACCAAGTCAAATTTGTGATGTTCAAAATTGACCAACCCAAAATTATGACTGAGTCAACCTAAAGAACTTCTTGATATATAAGGAACCTGATTAAAAAAAATTGAATTTATTTCTATAATTAATGATTACTATTATTGGTTAAATTATAGCCAATTACGATGTTTGAAAGATAGATCTGCCAGGGACCAGATCTGAATTCATTGTCCTTATGGTCAAACTGTATATGTTGCACTGATTGATCCGGGGAGTGGCGGGTACTGGTCAAAGATAGTGATGTAGCTGATTTTATGTTTGCGGTAATTCACATGCTTCATTTGCTCAAGCTCTCTTATAAATGGGATATGATCATGCTTTGGTGTTGGGTAGGAAGGGGCCTACCATAGGTCAAGCAAATTGAAAATATTAATATTGACGAAAATAAGAAAAAAAGAAAGATTGATTGTGATTTTTTTTGTGTTCAATGAGAAAAATAATTGTTCAATGCTCTTTGCAGGAGGTGGTTGAGCTGGGACAACCTGCTCAATTCTTAGTTTTGAAATTTGGTTTGTCTTTATGCTTGGCCTATTTGATCTTTGAAGACAATCTAATAATTTTCTAGAGTACAATGCATTGTAATTAAACAATTGCTTTTGCAAGATTAATGCGCTTTATGCCAGTTATCCTGTACTCAGTAACAGAAGATTTTGTTGTCATCGTAGAACTTGTGAATACCAGTTATTTTGCACTCGGTCACAGAAATTATAATTTATTCTTTAAGACATGAAATCCCAATTGATTGTGCAGAAATCATATCAAGTGAACCAGTGTCCAGTTAAACTGCTATGTTAGCTTGCTTTCAATCGGTTTTTGTTTCATATTGGTTTCTAAATGCTGTCTGGTTATCCTCAGGTTTTATATAAACTTGGTCTGTCCAATCCAGTTTTTGAAAATCATTAGGTTATAGTAATACTTATGAGACAAACTCTTTCCAGTGGTCTATGGCCAACTCCTCGAAATGTTATTGATGATTGGATGCTTCATCTTTCTGTGCAGCTTGACAGTCGAACATTATCAGTTGCAATCCGTTTCCTAATGGCAAAAACTCCTGAGGAAAGGGCAGCTGTGGACTTGGACACCCACTATACAAAGGTAAACAAAAACTATTTTCCTAGTGTTTTGGTGATTGTGAGCTGTTGGGTGTTACGAATTGGCTATTGGAATGTGGAAGATTGTTCTAAATATTACCCTTTGTCCCTCCAAATTTGTATCCCTTTTTAAGTTCTAAAGAGGATGGGAATAAGATTAAGATGATTATATTAGAAGTTAGATTTTCTTCGGACTAAAACTTGTACAATAGAATCAGTATGATTCAGTAATCTTCACCTGATCAAAGTTTCCCTACTCTAAGAATATTTAATTCACCCTTGTTAAAGTCAATCTCAGCGTGAATTTCATTTTGTTCACTCTCTTATCATGACAGTGGAACATACTTATATTTTAAACATGGTTGTGAGACATCTTATGCATCTTATTGTTACATGATGTGCAGGAATATCTTGAGGAATATGTTGGCTCAACTACTAGAAGATCAATCTTATATCAAGTCAGAACTCCTGCTGCCTTGCATCATTTTCATATTGCTGAAATATAATTTTTGCACCTTGAATTTACAGTTGGATGTTGCTATTTAGATCTACTACTAGCATAGATGAATTTGTAGTCACCTATGGTGATAAACTAAAGAGGCTACATACTTGAACAACAGATTAATTTATCTAAAAAAGATCATAAGAAACTAGCATCTCTTTTTTTTTTTTTTTTTTTTTTTTTTTCCCTGATTCTTTTCCTACCACTGTAAGTTCTAATTTGGCTTTCCATCTGCAATATTTGCTTTTTTGCTTTTATTATATCTTTCATTTTTAATATTTAGTTTTGCTTGAGATTCTGTCTCCGTTCTAGTTATACATTACATTAAGATGTCTATCACCCTGGCCCTATATATATTGCTTGTAGGAATATGTAAAAGGTATCTCAGCAAGCGGAATGCAATCTAATTCTGGTTTTGATGGTCAAATACATGCATGCTGGACGCATAAAGTGACACAAGCAGAAATTGAAGCAATCCGTACTGCTGGATTTCTTGTTTCAGTAATTCATGGCAGGTAGATAATTAACCTTCAAAGCAACTACTACAAGTATAGCTGTCTAATTGTGTACATAAATTTCATGTCCTTCTTAATGTGTTTCATGAGATCTTGTTGCTTTTCCAGGATTAATTGAATAAAATACCTGAAGACATACAACTATAGTATAAGGCTATGATCATTTATTGCTAAATTCTGTTTCACTTTTAAATATAGATTAGTTGAGATGAAATATTATAAGTATGTTCTAAGGAATTGATTTGGGTGAACTAAAAAGGTCCTCTGAATGTGTAGGTATGATATCATTGCTCAAATTTATTATGCAAGGAGACTGGCCCAGAAGCTGTACCCTGTTGCTAGAATGATAGATCTTCATGGAGGGCATCTTGTGAGTCATGAGAGACCAGAAGAGGTATTTGGTTTGCTTATAGATTCGGACCATTGGAATTATGAAGTTGGCCATTGTATTGGGCGTAGTTACATATATGGAAATAGTAAAAGTTGGGTATGAACTGGCAAAGTTTCATCATAGAAGTTGGCAACTAGATATTAAATTGCACTTGACCAAGACAAAAAGGTTAATCTGGGCCATGTTAAACTACATATAAACTTCAATAATCATTCAAAAAATCAAACTCATGACTTTCGAATAGCTGGGACTCAATGATATCTTGAAGTAAAATATCAGTATAGGAAGTAATAACATCACAATGTTTCCCCTATCATTCCAATTTTTCAAGTTCCTCTTTTGTTTTTCACTCATGCTTGGTTGTGGAAATGAAAAGAATATCATTTAACTCTTGTTTGAAATTTCAGGTCAATCAAGCTCTCCTTGAGTTGATAAATGCATCTGAAAGGGAGATAAGCCCCCTTGATTGGACTAATATGCCCAATAAAACATCTGGTAAGCATTTTAAATTCAAGGTAACCATTTTTTTTTTTTTTTTTCTTGTTCCAAGTGTTTTAGCATGAACGAGAATACTGAGTCATGATTGCATAAGGGATATACTGGGAATAAATTTTCATTCTTTCTTTTATCTATGAAGAGGAGTTTTATGAGAGAAAATAAACTCTGCAAGTTTCGCTTGGGTTCCAATAAAGCACTTACCCGGCATATCTGAACCCTTTGTAGTTCCAATGAATTCTACACTCTTATATTGCTCTTACCCCTGATCTTAAGGAACAAAGTAATTGCCAGGATATCTCCAAACTATCAAATCACTTGAAATAGCTGAACCAGCGCTTGAATACAGCCACATGATCAAATCATAGGAATATTGTTCCAAGTCAAATCACTTGAAATGTGTTGTCTAGATTATCTTTCCACCTCTCTTTCTCTCTCTAAACCAAGATCATCATCGAAACATAAATTATGGCCATGGGCAGGATTTAATCAATCCTTATTGTGTTAAGTTTGTTTAGAGAATCTGTTTCCTCCAGCCCATTTTGCCCTGCAAAATGGGGTGTGACCATTACCAAAGTGGCTCAGTATTATGTATTAGCTTTGCATATTATGTCTATTTGAGGTGCAGGATATTCCTTCATGAATGAATTGTCTACTAGTCTAAATTATATGAGGTGATTAATCTGGCTTCCGATTGATATTCTGCTGAACTACTGTAGTAATATTGTCTCTCTGAGTAACTGCAAACAAATAGATGCACTAACCTTCCATATGAGAGACAATCACCAATATCTATTTCTGTCATGTGCATCTATTTTCTTTACTTGATATCATTTTCTGACAAATTCTCTCTTTGTCAGGTTTTCTGGGGATCGGGCTGTCATTTGTCAGAACAAATTCAGAGCATAGGAGCTGCATGTTGAGCACGTTGGAGAAGCTACATCTTTTCCTATTTTACCTCTTTGGTCTCTTTGTGTTAGCCTACGAGTATGCAAGAAGGGGTATACAAAACCTAAAACCAGCAAGGGTTGGGGCTCACCTCACGTAAGCTGACATCCAACACACCCCATCTTTTAACAGGTAAGTTTGACTCTTGTTTCCCAAATCTAAGGGTGTGTTTGTTTTATTATTTTGGGTAGGATTTTTGAAAAAGTTGAGTTGGGTGGTTATTATGAGGTAAGATTTAAAAATTAACAAAAACACCTCCTATATTAGTTAATTTAGCTAAACACCCCTATAATAAAATATTGAAAATTAACAAAAACACCCACACCCAGCCACCCATTAAATGTCGACAGCCGGCCACCACCGCTTAAAGGTGGCCGACAGTCGTTATAAAGGCATTTTCTGGCCAGATCCACTGTGGATCTGACTAGAAAAGGCTAAATCTGACCATGTTTGGTCATCAATGACAGCGAAAGATATGGTCGTCGTTGACGCTTAACAACAACCATATCTTGACTGCTGTTGATGACCAGCTACGACCAAAGATCTGGCCGTTCGTGAATCTAGCCGAAAAATGCTAGATCAGCGCACTACTAGCCAGATCCAGTCAGTAGTACGTCATTACGCCAAATTCCGACCACTTTCCTGCGGTAGTGGTCGAAATCTGGCAAATGTGGATGTGTGGAAGTGTTTTTGTCAATCTCTAAACTTTTTTTTTTTTTTTTGGTGTTTAGTTAAATTAACAAACTTAGGGGGTTATAAAATAATTGAATAAAATAAAATAGGATTTTTAGAATAGGAAAACAAACACACCCTAAGAGACTCGGACAACATGCTTCTTTATAAAAAAAACAAGTTAGACAAAGAAACCTTACCATTTCTGTTTCTCCTCTATGCAGGGTTTCATACTTTCATTTGATTTCTCACCCTAGTGGGGCGGCCCTCTGCCCTCTGCATTTTAAGCAGTTTTCTTACACGATATTTGAGTAAATTTACTGATGAATACAACACGAATTTACCACCGGAGAGATCAGCACAACCATATTAATTTATATACACCTAAGGGAACGGTGAAGGGGTGATGCATAACTCATGATCGTCCCTTGCCCTTGGATCATGTTTTCTTGCAACAGATGATGATAATAAATAATATTGTATCTACCAGAACTCACACAAAAAATGAATATGCACAGAGAGGAGACCATATCAGAATTATTTTGTATCTAAAGCAATGAATATATTAGACTGCCTGTATCTATGGAGTAAAAGAGTTGTGCCTGAATATTACATCATTAACACTCGTGAATAGGTGGAAGGGGAAATTGGTTACCAAGTTGATGGAAATTGCGTCATATTCTAACAGGCTTATTAACAGAATTTGGGCTTTCTGGGTGTGTTTTTTAATGAATCCGTTTTTCTTTTTTCTTTTTAAATATTAAAAACAATAAGAAAAATGCGAAAATGAAAATATTTTGGTATGATTGTTTCAAAACTATGACTTGAATAAAAATACTAAATTTATCAACTATGCAACTGATAAAATCGATAAAATCTTATTTTATTTGTTAAAAGATTTTAAATTTTATACTCTTTGTTCCCAAATTCTCTCTTTTGCGGAAATGAAAATAGCAAATTCATGCACTATTTTACAAGCGAAAAAAAGTGCAAAACTGGAAATAAGTTTCTTATGAGGCTATCCAATGAAATTCAAATAATTAAAGAGTGGGTAATACTTATTTCTTTTGATCGATGGTCATCAAAACGGTATGCTTAAGCTTAAGTGATACCGTAAAAAATAAAAAATTAATTAAAAAATTCTTTCCAAATATTCATTTCTAGATTGAAGTCGATATAAAAGTTTTAAAAACTAGTATTTTACTTAACCTTTTTTAGTTTTTTTTCAATAGTTCAAACACAAAATCAATAGATACCAGAAAGTTGGTTTAAAAACAGAAATTTGTGTATTTTTAATAGTATTTCTGTAGATAAAAGCAGGTAGTCGCGCGTACAATTTCATTAAACTTTATCAGAAGTAGAGCTAAATCAGGTAAATAGAAGTGGTGAGTGTTTTTGGGTTGTGATTAAGCATCTTAAGTTAGATATAAATCATCACAGATCGTGAAACTTTTAACACTTAAATACAGGATTATTTTTTATTGCTAATTACCATGTTCTTACTTCATTAATTAAATTATATATCTGCGAAAATTCTCAAGCACAGAACTAGCTATGGGATGATGACACTAAAGTAAAAAATGAAAAACAAAAATGCTTAATTTCCTTGCATGAGAGGGAGATAGAAACATACCTGGGAGTTTTACTGAGAAAGAGGATGATAGGTTTAAGAATTAAGGGTAAAGAGACTGAAAGATAAAGGAAAGAATGTTTTCAGAGGAAGATACCAAGTTATGCCAAGTAATATGCTTTTGTATTGGAGGCATGAGAATAATGATTCCAAAATATACCTTAGAAGATGCTATTTCTATTTCTTTCCGTATGTAACCTTCAACAATAAGTTGTGGGCTCATATTAGTTGATTGAATATAATAATTAGAAGATAATATGTACTTCTTAATCACCTTACCTAATCATCTGTTTCTCTAGTAAAACAAGTTAGCGATTGTTTGTCCGGATAAATTACTTTAATCATATTGTTTAATCGAAGAATGATATGTTTCATTTCATTGATTTTTAATATATAGTTACAGTCTTTATATTGATAGAATACAATCCATTGAATCTCTTAATTATATCAGTTACAGATTATACAACATACTGACATAATTAAAAGATTACATAATATCAAGAGTATCCTAATATTGACAAAAATAAAAGATTACAAAATATTATATAAATCTCAACACTCTCCCTCAAGTTGGTGCGTAAATATCACACATGTCCAACTTATCTAAAACTTGTGAGAATATACGTTTAGAGACAGCCTTGGTAAGAATGTCAGCCAATTGATCTTCTGATCAAATCTTGGGCAATTCAATAATATTTTCATCTAGTTTTTCTTTGATAAAAAATATATCTACTTCAACATGTTTCGTACGATTATGTTGAACTAGATTGTGAGCAATATCACATGCTACTTTATTGTCACAACATAACTGGATTGGTTGATTAGGTTGATAGCCCAAATTTTGCAAGAGAAATTGTAGCCACAAAGCTTCACAAATCCCAAGTGTCATTCCCCTAAATTCTGCTTCAGCGCTTGAGCGTGCCACAACATTCTGTTTTTTGCTTCTCCTGTGACTAGATTACCTCCTACAAAAGTGAAATAACCCGAAGTAGATCGTCTATCATCCACTACTCCCGCCCAATCAGCATCAGTAATTCAGTATATGCATCCATATTTTGGTAATCCGTATTTTTAGTAAATAGGATTCCTTTCCAGGAGCATGTTTTAAGTATCTCAAAATGCATGTGACAGCATTCATATGTTGTTCTCTAGGATTATGCATGAACTGATTGACTATACTCAATGTATAGGCAAGATTTGGCCTAATATATGACAAAAATATCAATCTTCCAACAAGTCTCTGATATCTCCCTTTGTCAACTAGTACTTGATCAATTTTGATATATAATTTCAAACCTTCTTCAATTGGTGTATCTGCTGGTTAACATGCTGACATACCAGTTTCCTGCAAAACATATAAGGCATACTTTCTTTATGATAGAAAGATACATTTGTTAGATCAAGACACTTTGACTCTAAGAAAATGTTTCAAAGAACCTAGGTCTTTCATTTCAAATTCTTTTGAAAATTATTTTTGTAGAGCCTTTCTTTCTTCTAGATCATTTCCAGTGACCACCATATCATCCACATATACAATAAGTGCAGTGATCTTTCCTTGCGATTACTTTAGGAATAATGTGTGATCTGAATTGCTCTAATGGTAGCCAAAAGACTTCATAGCTTTTGTAAACCTCCCAAACCATGCCTTTAGAGATTGCTTCAACCCATATAGATATTTCTTTAACTTACATACTTTTTGGCTATGTTTTTCTGGTGAAATACACCCTCGTGGAGGATCCCTATATATCTCTTCTGACAATTCTCCATGTAGGAAAACACTTTTCACATCGAATTGTTGTAATGGCCAATCAACGTTTGCAGCTAAAGATAATAAAATATGTACCGTGTTAATTTTAGCTACGGGTGCAAATGTCTTTGTATAGTCTATCCCATGGGTTTGAGTGTACCATTTTGCTACTAGTCTGGCTTTAAATCTCTCAAGTGTACCATCAGCTTTATACTTTATAGTGTAAACCCATCGACATCCAACAGTCTTCTTTCCTGGTGGATGATCAACAAGTAGAGGTGGAAAAAATGGGCCGGGTTAGGCGGCCAACCCTAACCCGGTCCGTAAAAAAGAGGGCTCAACTGAGCCCAACCCACCAGCAACCCCCGGGCGGGCCGGGATGGCAACCCGGTGGCCTGCGGGTTGCTATTTTGTCCTCTCTGCAAGAGGACCGCAACCCGGCGGGTTGCAGGCGGGTTGGCTGTTGCCAACGGCCAACCTGCCGGGTTGGCCCAAAAAAAATTAAAAAAAAAATGTAAATTTTTTTTATTTTTTTCAATTACCCTTTTACCCTTGAAATATAGCCGTTGGAGGGGTCTTTTTCGTCATTTTCTTTCCCCATTTTTTTCTATAAATTGGCCCTAAACTCTCATATTTTTCTCACAACTCAAATTCTCTCATTTTCTCATATTCTCTAATCTCTATTCTCTCAACTCTCAAATCTCAATTATTTATTTATTCTCTTAATATTTTTGTTATCAATTTGCTCTTATTTTAATTTTTATTAGTTTTTGTACAAGCGAAAAAAAGTGCAAAACTGGAAATAAGTTTCTTATGAGGCTATCCAATGAAATTCAAATAATTAAAGAGTGGGTAATACTTATTTCTTTTGATCGATGGTCATCAAAACGGTATGCTTAAGCTTAAGTGATACCGTAAAAAATAAAAAATTAATTAAAAAATTCTTTCCAAATATTCATTTCTAGATTGAAGTCGATATAAAAGTTTTAAAAACTAGTATTTTACTTAACCTTTTTTAGTTTTTTTTCAATAGTTCAAACACAAAATCAATAGATACCAGAAAGTTGGTTTAAAAACAGAAATTTGTGTATTTTTAATAGTATTTCTGTAGATAAAAGCAGGTAGTCGCGCGTACAATTTCATTAAACTTTATCAGAAGTAGAGCTAAATCAGGTAAATAGAAGTGGTGAGTGTTTTTGGGTTGTGATTAAGCATCTTAAGTTAGATATAAATCATCACAGATCGTGAAACTTTTAACACTTAAATACAGGATTATTTTTTATTGCTAATTACCATGTTCTTACTTCATTAATTAAATTATATATCTGCGAAAATTCTCAAGCACAGAACTAGCTATGGGATGATGACACTAAAGTAAAAAATGAAAAACAAAAATGCTTAATTTCCTTGCATGAGAGGGAGATAGAAACATACCTGGGAGTTTTACTGAGAAAGAGGATGATAGGTTTAAGAATTAAGGGTAAAGAGACTGAAAGATAAAGGAAAGAATGTTTTCAGAGGAAGATACCAAGTTATGCCAAGTAATATGCTTTTGTATTGGAGGCATGAGAATAATGATTCCAAAATATACCTTAGAAGATGCTATTTCTATTTCTTTCCGTATGTAACCTTCAACAATAAGTTGTGGGCTCATATTAGTTGATTGAATATAATAATTAGAAGATAATATGTACTTCTTAATCACCTTACCTAATCATCTGTTTCTCTAGTAAAACAAGTTAGCGATTGTTTGTCCGGATAAATTACTTTAATCATATTGTTTAATTGAAGAATGATATGTTTCAATTCATTGATTTTTAATACATAGTTACAGTCTTTATATGGATAGAATACAATCCATTGAATCTCTTAATTATATCAGTTACAAATTATACAATATACTGACATAATTAAAAGATTACATAATATCAAGAGTATCATAATATTGATAAAATAAAAGATTACAAAATATTATATAAATCTCAACACTCCCCCTCAAGTTGGTGCGTAGATATCACACATGTCCAACTTGTCTAAAACTTGTGAGAATATACGTTTAGAGACAGCCTTGGTAAGAATGTCGGCCAATTGATCTTCTGATCAAATCTTGGGCAATTCAATAATATTTTCATCTAGTTTTTCTTTGATAAAAAATATATCTACTTCAACATGTTTCGTACGCTTATGTTGAACTAGATTGTGAGCAATATCACATGCTACTTTATTGTCACAATATAACTGGATTGGTTGATTAGGTTGATAGCCCAAATTTTGCAAGAGAAATCGTAGCCACAAAGCTTCACAAATCCCAAGTGTCATTCCCCTAAATTCTGCTTCAGCGTTTGAGCGTACCACAACATTCTGTTTTTTGCTTCTCCTATGACTAGATTACCTCCTACAAAAGTGAAATAACCCGAAGTAGATTGCCTATCATCCACTACTCCCGTCCAATCAGCATCAGTAATTCAGTATATGCATCCATATTTTGGTAATCCGTATTTTTAGTAAATAGGATTCCTTTTTAGGAGCATGTTTTAAGTATCTCAAAACGCATGTGACAGCATTCATATGTTGTTCTCTAGGATTATGCATGAACTGATTGACTATACTCAATGCATAGGCAAGATTTGGCCTAATGTATGACAAAAACATCAATCTTCCCACAAGTCTCTGATATCTCCCTTTGTCAACTGGTACTTGATCAATTTTGATACATAATTTCAAACATTCTTCAATTGGTGTATCTGCTGGTTAACATGTTGACATACTAGTTTCCTGCAAAACATCTAAGGTATACTTTCTTTGTGATAGAAAGATACATTTGTTAGATCAAGACACTTTGACTCTAAGAAAATATTTCAAAAAACCTAGGTCTTTCATTTCGAATTCTTTTGAAATTTATTTTTGTAGAGCCTTTCTTTCTTCTGGATCATTTCCAGTGACCACCATATCATCCACATATACAATAAGTGCAGTGATCTTTCCTTGGAATTTCTTTAGGAATAATGTGTGATCCGAATTGCTCTGATGATAGCCAAAAGACTTCATAGCTTTTGTAAACCTCCCAAACCATGCCTTTGGAGATTGCTTCAACCCATATAGATATTTCTTTAACTTACATACCTTTTGGCTATGTTTTTCTGGTGAAATACACCCTCATGGAGGATCCCTATATATCTCTTCTGACAATTCTCCATGTAGGAAAATACTATTTACATCAAATTGTTGTAATGGCCAATCAACGTTTGCAGCTAAAGATAATCAAATATGTACTTTGTTAATTTTAGCTACGGGTGCAAATGTCTTTGTATAGTCTATCCCATGGGTTTGAGGGTACCCTTTTGCTACTGGTCTAGCTTTAAATCTCTCAAGTGTACCATTAGCTTTATACTTTATAGTGTAAACCCATCGACATCCAACAGTCTTCTTTCCTGGTGGATGATCAACAAGTTTCCAAGTCTCATTCTTCTACAACAATTTCATTTCCTCATTCACAGCAACTTTCCATTTTGGATCAGATAAGACTTCCTGCACACTGTTAGGAATAGATACAGTATATAATTGATTCACAAATGACATATTCGATTCTGACAAATGATGGTTAGACACATAATGACTCATGGGATATTTGACCTTACTAGATAGCTTTGGGTTCGTATGTTGGTTTGGGAATCCCTCTAGTACTATGTGGTGGTAACTGTTTCCTAATTGGTTTAGACTCAATTGGTTTAGACTTTAAATCAAGAACATTCTCAACAAACGATGGTTGTGAGTTATGACATACTAGGAATGAGAGACTTGGACTGAGAAGCTTTTACGGACGGGCTTGATACCACCTCCACATTTTCATCATCCATTTCATCTTCTTGTCGAACAATAGGTCTAGTTTGTGACTCATAGTCTCCCACATCTTGAACATCATCTTAAACAGCATAGTCAAGAGTCTGAATTTCTTCTTAACAATACTCCCCCTGAAGTTCAGACTCATAAGAAAAATACATTAATTCTTCATGGAAAACAACATCCATCGTCACAAACGTTTGTTGAGTTGGAGGATAATAACATCGATACCCCTTTTGATGAAAACCATACACAACGAAAACACATTTCAATGCACGAAGGGACAACTTGTTGCGTTGATGTTTATGGAGGTGAACAAAGGCGATACAGGCAAAAATATATGGCAGTGGAGCATTCATTGATTTACCAAGAGCCTAAAAGGGTGTGTCAAACCTAATAGAACTAGAGGGTAACCGATTGATTAGGTAGACTTCATAAGTAAGTGCTTCTCCGCAAAAGGATAACGGCATGTGAGCTTCTATTAATGATGCATGAACGACCTCCAATATGTGCTGATTTTTTTGCTCAGCAACATCATTTTTTAGGGTGTGTTGGGACAATTTGTCTGATGAATGATACCATGTATTGCCAAGTACTATTGAAGATTCGAAGTTTGATATTCTCCTCCATTATCACTTTGTAGGACCTGAACTTGTGCATTATACTGCGTACAAACCATTTTGTGAAATTTCTAAAAGAGAAAATTAACCTCCCTTTTAGATTTCATTAGACATACCCAAGTCATCTTTGTATAGTCATCAATATAAGTAACAAACCAACGAAATCCACCTAAAGTAGTAACTTGTAATAGCCCCCAGATATCTGAATGTATAAGCATAAAAGGACTTGGACTTTTGTTGAATGTTGTTGGAAATGGAACTTGATGGCATTTTGATAGTTCACAAACGCCACACAGGAAGTTACTGATATCATTTTTTTAAAACAAACTTAGACAAGGTTTCTTTAAGTAACCAAACGAAGCATGTCTGAGGCACCGATGCCATAACCAGTTGTCAGAATTCTGTTTATCCTGTTTTGAGTAATCTATTGTCAAAGCTTATTTTAACAAGATAGAACTTTGTGACTCTAAATCCAAGTAATAAAACTACCCCCTCTAACACCACAACAAATCGTCTACTTTGTTTGAATGCTTTTAAAACAAAAGTTAGGCCAAAAAATCACTACACAAGATAAAGCTTTGGTTATTTTGGAGACTGACAACTAGTTATAATTTAAGGATAGAATAACTAACGCAGAATCTAAGTGTAAAGTATTTTTTAAGGTTAATGATCATTCCCCAATGACTCGAGTGGACTCACCATTGACAATAGAAACAAATTTTTGTGGGATGTTTTAAGGTTAGAAACATGCCTAGAATCGAATGTCATATGATCGGTAGCACCATAATCAATTATCCATGTACTATTAGAAACAGATATACACATATGTAAAGACTTACCATCATTTCCAACAGCAGTTACAAATGATGAAGATTGTTTGACATCTTCTTCCTTTTCCACAACAGCAACAATAGAACTTCTCTTATTATTGTTGTTGGGCTTGTCGGGTTTCATCTGTGCATGTTGACTCTCATTCTAAGCTACCATAGTTGAAGTTTCAACGAAATTTGGAACCAGAGTTCTTAGGTAGAATTTCTCCACGACTCCACACGTCTTTTTTTTTTTTTTTTTTTTTTATTTTACTTTCTTTGACTTGTTGAGGATTAAAGAAGCAAAAACCAAAAAAAAAATGAAGAAAAAAAAAAAGCGCGAATGAGAGAGTTTGAAACAAAAACTTTTTTCTCTGGACAAAATTGGTTTCTGGTGCAAAAGGAGACAACGGCAGATTGGAGTCGTCAGTGGCAGATCAGTCACAGCAGCAGCAGCAAATCTTGGTTTTTCTTGGCGTCGGCGATGATTGGCATCCTTCTATTTTCGGTAGCAGTGGCGGACTCCTATAACGGCGCTTTGCTTGACTTGAGTGAGGACTAAAGCTGCTAATCGGCATCAAATGGTAGCCAGATCGGCATGATGGTTGGACTTGTCGGTGTTGGCGTTGGTGTCGGCTATATGGGCAGTTTTCTGGAAATTCAGGTGACGGAGAGATTTTTTTTTTTTTTTGAGAGTGATTGGCGCGTAAAGGAAGATCGACGACAAGTATTCTTGCCGGATTTCATCGGTTTCTTCTGGTCGAATTCAGCAGTTTTGACGGAGGGTGATTGTGGTTATTGATATTGACAGGTTTGGTGATGGTTTTGATTTCTGGGTATTTTTCTAGGTATTTACTGGGTTGGTGATTGATGGCTGCATAATTGTTTTCTTTAGATTGGCTGGAATTATCTAAAAAAAATTTGTTGTTTACAGCGACTAAAGATGGTGGTGATTGGGATTTTTTTTGGGTGTTTTGTGGTTCACAGCGGCCAGTTGGTGGTTGGGTTCATTTGTTGGTTGGATAGATGGACTTGATGGCTGGAGTTGATTTCCAAATGGGATAATCGGGTGGTATTGAGATGGGAATGGCTGTGGTGGTTTGGTTGTGTGAGTTGTTTGGGTTGTTTTTCGACTGGAGGTTTGTGTATTGATGATGGTTTTTTTCGACGTCGGTGATGGCTGGGCTTGGTTGTTGATTTCCGTTGACTGATGTTGGTGTTGTCAGGATGGCGACTGGATGATTACGCGCTGGTATTTTTCCGGTGGCTGCGCAATTTTTTAAATCAGAGAGTGGCTCTAATACTATATTTAACTGAAGAATGATATGTTTTAATTAATTGATTTTCAAATTACAACCTTTATATAGATTAAATACAATCCATTGAATCTCCTAATTATATATATAATATATTGATATAATTAAGAGATTACATAATATCAAGAATATTTTAATATTGATAAAAATAGATACTAACATAATTAAGATATTACAAAATATCAAGAGTATCATAATACTGAAAAAAAAAAAAAATTACGAAATATTTTGGAAGCCCCAAACATATATCAGCATATTTTTTACTTTTTAAAACTTTAAATTCGTTAACAGAGTCCATTGCTAGATTCAAAATAACTTATTTCAAACAAATAACTTTTTCTTACTATTTGACATTAAAAAATATTGGGTTAGTAACAATAATTACTCTCAAATATAATTAAATAACAAAAAATTCATTCTAGTTATAGAAATACAGCAACAAAATCCCACTATCATTAATTTTTTTATATTAAAATAAAAGGCAAAAAACAATTAAATAAATATTTATTAATATATCATGTTATAATTTCTTTAACGGTACACTAATGGCGTTAGAATTTATGCTTTTTTTTTTTTTTTTAAATCTCATAGAAAATTTCATTATTTGATAAACCTCTCGGGTCATAGTAGAAACCCTATTTCTTTTTTCAATCATTAAGTTTTATTAATCATAATAATATATATTTTTTTAAATTCTTATAAAAATTAGTATGTATTGTACTTTATGAAAAGGCATAATATTAACAAAGTATAGCAGTTTTTTAGAAGAAAACAAATTATTTGCATAATTTTATTTCTTTATCTAATATGATTTGATTCAACCCAATTTAATTCATTTCAATTTCCAGAATTATTCTATTAAATTAAAATTTCTAGATCCGCTTCTAAAATTAAAAACATCTTAAAAATTAAATTTTAACAACTTTAAGAAATAAAAATCAGCCAAAAACCCACCCAAGAACCCATTTCTTAAAAATCAAAATCCAACCGCAACGGCCAAAACTTAACAATACGATGTCGTATTAATACATTTAAAGTTTGAAACCCTACTGCTCTCTAGAATTGGCAGTTACCTTCAGTTGCATAGTGTTCCCAACCGGGCCGTTGAAGCAGAGAAGAAATGGCTTCTGCAGCAGCTTCTGACGCCTCCAAATGGGAATTTAGCTGGTTATAAGTTTCTCTCTACCCTCCTTCTGCTTACTTTTTCTTCATTTTTCTGTATTTTCTTCCCGCTTTTATTTTACTTTAACTGTAATGTTGTGTTTTGTTTTGTGAAGAGTTTAAATTGATACTTGATTTTTTAGGGTTATGAAAATTCTGCTCTATTTCATTCTATCTTATTACTTTCTCCCATCAAAATTAGGTTATGTGTTTGTATATATAAATAATTATGGTTCTTTTGTTTCTCAGATTAGATTGTTTTTATTTCCAATTAACGGCGTGACTATATCATTTAAAAACAAATTATTATACTTTGTAAAGGCAAGAGAGCTGTCCTTTCAGAAATGAAATGAAAGACTTCTTCATTTTTTAGTTGCATTATGCGGAATAAATAAAAAAAGCCTCATGGGGGTCTAATTCTACTACACAACATTCAAAATTGTGGTTCTATTGATTTTTTTTTTTTAATTCTTGCAAGCATGTGTGAGTGTTTGAGGAAGCTTTTCTTAGTGTTTGATATTCAGAGATTGAAGAAAGATAATTTCTCATCCATATTGGTGTTTAGTGTACTTTCTATCGCCTAGGATATGTTACATAGTGTCAAATTCCAAATGAGGCTCTTTAGTTTGCATGGAAAATATTGTGATTTTGTTATGCTAGTTGTGTTAAAAAATTTGGGATGCATTTTAAAAGTTTTGGGAACAAACTCGCGTGGTGGAATGGCTTGAATGAATATATTTTATTAACTTCAAGGATTTGTTTGCTAAGGAATATGATGAGAATATCATCAGATGTGATAAGGGGGTTACATGATTGGGTGAGAAAATATTGTGATCTCACATCAACTAGAAATAGGTTGGATTTTTGGTTTTAATGACAAGTAGATAATTTCACCTAATATGTTAGTCTTTTGGATAGTTGTCAAACACATGATTTGTGATAAGTTGTATTAAAACAAACTCAAGTCCTCATCCGCTATGTGGACTCCTTTGTTCCATGTCAAATACTTGAAAAGAGTCCATATCGGTAGGTTAAGGTTGACCAAGGGTGAGACAAATTTGTTAAAGATAGCACTGGATGTAATGAAGGTATTATCAAATGATTGGGTGGAGGATGATGTTGCAATCCAATAGTAGATAAAAATAAGTTAGATTTTGGATTTATAAGACAGTGACACTACCATCTAATAGACTAGTCTTTTGGGTAGTTGGCAAACGTTTAACTTGTGATAAAAGGAGATTTGATAGTATATTGGTTGATATGTAGCACAATTCCTTTCAAAGCAACTTGTTATGTTTTTCTTTTTTTCAAAAAGGCAAAACCAAATAGTTCTGGTTCAAAGTTGGTCTTCTCCCTACAAGAGGTGAGTGTATGTTTGAGATGAGAAAATTTGCAAAAGAACATGATTAAGGAGCGCCATTACACAAGTTTTATGCATTGTCTTGTTGACAAACTAGATAGTTTTCAAGCATTGCTACTCCTCATTCCACATTTGTGATTAATTGTAGGCTGCCTGTAAGAGAGCTCTTATCCATTTTCGTTCTGGGCAGCCTTTTCCATTTCATATGATGGCACTTCTTGACCAAATTCTTCTACAAATTTTCCTATTTAGAAACATACACTCACCTCCCTCTAGTGTAGAAAATTCATCTTTGACCTAAAACTACTTAGTCTTGCCATCTTCAGCAAACATAATAAATTACTTGGGTAAGGAATTATATCATACGCCAAAAATTATTGTGTCAAATGCCCTTTTCTCATGATTGGATGTTTACCAATTACCCATAAGATTAGTCTATTAAGTTATGCTATTTCCCTACTCTTATAAGCCAAAGTCCTAACCTGTTTTTTATTCGATATGAGATCGCAATATTCTCCCCCACCCAATTACATGATGTTGGCATTTCCTCTAGCCAATCCCATGTCACATTCGACATTATTCTTGGCTAGGCTAAGTCAACCTTGGTCAATCTCACCCTGTTTGTCTAGACCACCCTTTTCAGGCATTTAGTATGGAAATAGGTAGCTCATTTAGTAGATAAGAATATTAGTTTACTAAAATGCCGCTTGTCATAAGTTGGACACTTATCAATTACCCAAAAAACTAATATATTAGGTGATATTGTCTACTTGTCTTTATACTCCCAATGTCTGTTTCATTTTTATTCTAATATGAGACCACAATGATGAAAAATAAACTACATTACCTAATAGGTTGCTTTATTGTGTTGGTGGAAAATGCTTAGCTCATGACACTTGGATCAGTAATATTCATCTAGATGGACTTTGATATTTCAATGTCAATGATATAATGTAGATACCCCTAATATATATTCCATCAACTTTTTAGCACTAAGTAATTCTATTGGGACTATAATCCTACAAATGTGAATTATCCAATCAAATGCTTTTACTCATTTTCAAAACAAGCCCTAAGATTGCTAAAAATACTTTAGGGCCCATTTGGTTTTTCAGGTTAAACATAGATGTGAGTTATTTTTGGGATCTAATTCCCTCTTCAGTTATTTAGTGTTGTAAAAGTACCATGGATAAATTATGTGATCTCTTGAACGTGGAATATATGAGGGATTGTAAATTTAAAAAAAAAAAAAAATATATATATATATATATATATATATGAGAGTAGTTCTATCTATATCAAAATATTTTTGGAACCTTTCTTCTATATTATAAGAGTTATGTTTTCCATTAGACCAAATATGGCATAAATCTAGCCTTTAAAACCTTATTAGCAACTCATAAAAACATTATAAAGTTTAATAGATAACTCCAATTAAATAAGTTTGATAAAAAGAAGTTAAAGTGATTTGGTCAAATGAAATTGCTAACAGTATACACAAGGTTATGGTCATTATTTACATATGAGATTTTCATTTGGAGACCGAACTTGAAATGTTTTCTTGTTTGTTGTAATAGAATAGATTTCAACTGGAAATGTTTGCTTTATATGCTATTACAAAATGGATTCCCATTTGCAGTGACTTTGAAGTAGATTATGAGTCTGAGGAGAATGCTTCCATGGTCTTTGCCGCATTAGCTGTTGATAAGGAGGTGACACATCTGAACACTCTGACAGCCTTTTGATTAATCAATTTTAATTTAATGGTTCAGCTAAATTCTTATTCAATTCCTTTTCCAAGTGCAGTTGCAGCCAGATAAAGTAAAAAGGCAGATGTCAGTTGCTAATGGCAAACTTTCAGTGTGAGCTTCTCTTTCATACTTCTGGGATGGAATAGCCTTCACTGAATAAGTATTTTTTCAGTCTTGTTCTAAGAAGTATTATTAGTCGTTAATAGTAATGATTATTTGAATTAATCTTCAATGGAAAAAAAATTCTGTGGCTAGTTCAGTAAATCCTTTTTTGTTCTGCTTTCCTGCCTTATTTTCAATGTCTAAGTTTTAGAAGAGTCATTTGAATGCCATTCTCCATTTCTATATCAACTTTGCCTGGACTGGACCTTGCATTAATAGGCTCCCCATTTTGCTTCTTTTTCTTGTACCTGTACAGGCACTTTGAGGCAGTTGAAGCTAGGTTTCTTCGTGCATCGTTTTCTGCTTTTGTGGATGTGCTTACACTTGCAACAAAAACAATTGAACAGTTTGGTCAAGGAATGGAATTGTGACGTTCAATGATCCTTGGATTACCAGTTGTAATAGTTAATTAGCAAATTGATCTGTAAGTTTAATCAACAATCCACAATTGTGGTTTACTCTTAGTATGATTTGTAATATGATTCCTGGGATCATGTACTTGTAGCTTGTATTTCTGTCGTGATGCTTAGTGTTATTTTTACACTGTCAGGCCGTTGGCTTTAAGAAGTTGGAATCATAGGAAAGCTTTGTCAAATTCTTGCTATATCTTTAGTGGCAATTTGATGAACTCTAATTCATTTGAACACTAGGAAATGTTCATAATTATCATAAATGGTTCTTTTCTAACCCTTTGAATGGAATGTTTCCTTGTTGGATCCAATCTCTCATAGCAGTCTCCAACTTTACTGAATCACTTGATCTTATGGTTCAAGAATCGGCCCGAGAGTGGCTGAGGACAAGGTAAATATGTAGTTTTGAGCTTATACACAGAATTCTATTCAGGTTAAGTCCAGGGTTATCAGGAATTGTTGCTATTATCATTTAAAAGGATGATTTTTAGGACTTTTAAAAGTGAAGCTAGCCAAGATTTGCATTATTCTGAGATACTAGAAGAAACTAAAACAAATGAGGTGAAAGGAGAATGATAAACTCCAACCCAAATTATTTCTATTTTGATTAATTTGATTCAGTCCTTTGTCACTGTAATTTGTGAGGATGGAAACAATGTTGGAGTGTATATACTCAACCATTGTTTTAAAACCCGAACCAGAGGGCAACTCGTTTTGCTATCCAGGTCACAAGTCAACCGATCCAACTGGTTAGACCGATGATGTCAGCGACAATTTTATTTTTAAAATTACTATTAATTCCTCAAATTTTAATATATTACAAAAATTTCCCTAAAAAAATTCAAGTTAGTCCCTAAAATTTTTATTTATTTCAAAAATGTCCTAAAAAATTACCAATTAATCTCTAAACTTTCAATAATGTTATGCTTACTCACGAGTTTACTAACCGTCTTATTACATTTGTTAAAATTACATATGGTACCCGTACAATGGTACCCGTACTATGCGTTATATTTACAAAGGATAGTAAGATGGTTAGTAAGATCGTGAGTAAGCATAGCATTACTCCTAAACTTTTGACATATCTCTAAAACACCCTATAAAATTCCAAGTGAACCCTTATAATTTTGAAATATTACAAAAACCCCCCTAAGACCTGAACCGGACCGGAGAAGCTGTCGAGTCCCGATCGGACGGGTCCAACTGGCCAGTCCAGTCTGGTTTTTAAAACAAAGTAGTCAAGCACTATATATATAAGTGGATACATTGTTTTAAAAAATAAATAAACAATGACATTACATTATTATAAATAAGCAATTGATGAAAGCATATATTTACGTAATGGTGTGCAATGACTTATGCAAATTGCAAAACACTTAATATGAAAATTGATTCATAATTTACCAATTGCAACACGAATTCAACATATTATAATTGTGAAAGTTGATAAATGGATTTGTGTATTCTTTTATTAATTGTTGTAATGATTTTTAGCTAATACAATATTCTAAATATTACAAAACCAATATAATAGAATTACTGTATAGGGTGAAATTATACCTAATACATAGGACACTCTTACAAAACTAAATTGATAATACACTATTGTATAATTATCATAATTATACTTTTATTTGTTTCATTTATTTTTAGTTTCTACTCTTTCAATTAATACAAACATGCATTGAAATGCCAACAGAACTCCTCATGCTTTTGTTGTTGAATATAATTTTTTATTTTTATTGTATAATGAAACATTAGTCTATTTTCCTTACGCACAAAATTCATGAAATGAATATCTACTTTTCAAACTCTGTATAGTCAGTGGATCTAGAAATTAGGTATTGAAAATACATCTTTAATTAGACACAAATTACTTCACCCTTTAACCAATTATTTGCATACACGAATTTTGTCCGTATTTGGATTTTGATAATTCTTTAATCAAGACGTTCTTTGCTATTATATCATGATCATGCTAAATTACCGTTAGATACTTTTATATAAAATATCATTTCAGTCTAATGAATAAATCTAACATATTTAATATCATAATGTCCTAAACAGAGACTTTTTTGTGCATAATACATATATAAGTTTTCGTAATTTACAATAATAACTTATGACTCACTTGTTATCATAATATTACATATTAACCAATACAATGTCTCTATGCTTTTGTTGTTATTATTTTTTTCCTTTTTTATTTAATAGAATTCAAACTCTAATGGGCCATTAATGGTGAAAATAATTTTATGAACCAGCTCACGAGAGCTTAGAAGTTAGAACATGCTATTTTGCATTATGTTAATAATCATGCTAATTACGAAGTGAATAAATTACATGCTAAATGATGATCTTTTTGGAAGGACTTTCAAAAGGGAAGCTTGTCAACTTTTGTATTAATTAATTATTTCAATATATGTTATTAGTATTTATAAAGCAACATGTATTCAACATGCTATCAATATGAAAATTTGTAATTAGCGTGTGAAAATTGTTTATGAGACTTTGCATGATATTTGATAGTGTATTGTGATGACATGTGAGAGAAAACTAAAGCATATTAATGATTTAAAGTTAACATATTTTTTATAATATTTTAACATTATTAATGTTAAGAAATGGATATAAGATTATATGTAAATGCTTGTATACTGAGAGACTAAGCCATAAGCTAGATAAATGATTTAAATTTCTACCTAAACTAGCTTATAAAATAATTAGATTCAAAATTCTTCAGAAATGTGTTGATTTTATCTGCAAATTTGGTGGGATGTACTTTGAGTGCAAGTCTTCTAATAAGTCTGTATGAACAAACGACCTTTACTACGAAAAACTTAATATAGAATGTCAAACTTTCCTAGCTGTACAGAAAAAACTTGGGATAGAATGTCAAACTCTACTAACTCTGCAGAAAAAAACTATTGTTTCTTTTATGTCTATCTCCAAATATGAATGGTTTTAAAAAGTCTCGCCCAATAACATGTTTAAAATGAAGCAATCCAATTCTTCCCTCAACTTTCTGGTAAGTATCTCCATCATGCCAATACGTATGAAAGAGATATAAATAATATGCCAACAGGTAAGAGAAAAGATATAAATGATAAATGTAATAATAATTTTTCTTTGAAAATAAAAAAGGAAAAACAACAATGTTAAATGAAATTAAAAAAGAATATTAGTTATGTGCTGGACCTCCAAAGGCTTGGACTTTGACAGAAACAAGATTGGTAATTATTCTAGAAAGTGATAGAATCAACAGTTTCTATTACACTAACCTAAGAAGAATTCACACGGGTAGGTAGCACTATAATTTGCATAGTGAAGTACCAGCAATTGATGACTGGAAAATAATGGTAAATGAAAATTTTCAATATGTTCCTTGCAATACATGAAAAAAAATATATAACTACAAGCAACAAAAAAAATAAAAACTTTCAAAGGGAAGAGTAGAAAGTGCAAGCATGGTTGTTCACTGTTTCGTTGACCCCTTATGCGTCTAGTTTCGATTTTTCTATTTATCCTTGTCTTGTATTTTTAATCAGTATTCATCCAAGTAAGTATATAGCATGTCATCTTTCTTTGATTTGCGCCTACTAAGCAATGCCTTGAGAAGACGCTTACTTTTGCTAGGGTATTGTTCCATTTCTTTAGAGTTATCTCTCTCAGCTGGTAGGCGCATCGAATATGATTTTCGAGGCTCTGAAGGGTACTGCAGGATAGAAGAGAGAATCCCAAGGTTTTAGCTCACAGGTTTTGCATGGAAAAGGAAGCAGTAAAACAATAAATGTTTTCTGATAACATTAAAAAAAGGCAGAGAAATAAAATTTATAGCCCTATTAGTTTGCACGTCGTATTGAACTTATTTATGAAAGATTAAAGTATATCCTGTGCTCACCCGTCGTCTTGCATCAGAAGCATTTGGAGTAGTCGGCCTACTTGAATTTGGGGTGGTTGGCCTTCTAGCACTTGGAGTTGTTGGCCTACTTGAGACAGAACCAGAACGTAAAAGTGGAAACCGATGTGGTGACACTGTTCGTTTCTCTGAAGTATAAGAAACCATTAGTTGAACATCGATAGACAACAATGATTACATACCAAAGATTTTCAAGCAAAAACATGACACAATTCAAATTGCACATGCACCTAGATCCTTTTTGGGCATGGTAGAAGTAAAGGAAAAAGTTCCAGATCGCTGTGGAGGTCGTGGTGAAGGTGAGGGAGAACGCCCTTTCCTGAATGAGATATCATTTATCATCACACTCCACATACCACGGTCAATTGCAGTGGTTCTAGTTAAGTGATGCAATGTAAAACATAACTGTAAATTTTACCTAACTGAAGATCTAGGGGTTTCTCTTGGGGTCTCTCTAAGTGTGGCTCGGACAGCTTTGAGAAAGCAATCAAATTAGGATCAAATCACATTATAGTCTTGCTTGTAACATGATATATGATAAGGATGGGAAATAAAGCTTACTACCATTTCTAAATTGATGCCAGTCGTCTTCATCATCTAGGCTGCATCCCAGGTACTTTGACTTGGTCCCGTTGGCACTCTGCATGGTCTCCCCAACTGAGCACAAATTTAAGCTATCATAACATCAAAACATGTTTAACTCTATAGCTAACAAGAAGAACAAAGTTTACAAAAAGAAAACAGAATAACTTATAACGTTTATTGGGGTAAAAGCGAAAGGGGCAAAGAGAGAAGTATGACTACCTGGCAGAATGTACCGCTTATGATACTTTGGAGTATTTATCACCAGTGACTGCTGGGAAACGCCTTCATGATCAATATACTCTTGGCATGTCCGAAGTCTCTAAAATGACACACAACAGAAAAAAGAATGACAAAGCTCGGGGTTAATTTCGCTTGCCTCAAATCAAAGACAAAGACATAATTTGCATATTGGCTAGAATGCAATGCATGCACAATATCCAGTAATATCAGCGCTCAAAACTGAAAATCACAGTAAAACGAACAGTCCTTCCCAGCAGAATATACAAGCCATATCTACTTAAGATTTGATAGCAATTTTATGTCCAGATCTCAAGTCCAAAATTGAAGGGTTCGCCATCGGTTAGGATGCATGGTACGATCATGTAAATCTAACAGCAAAGCCTTGATATATAAATGTGCGTGTATCCAGTTGTGTTTCATCTGATCCAGGTATAATTCAGTTTAACACTTGAGATTATACAGTATTCAGTGATAGTAAATATGGTTTGGTACCCCATTTGTTCTCCTAACTAACATGATACAAAGAACTGCCTATTAGAAACAAACCATCATCCACCCTCGAGAAAGATTGACTTCTACTCATCTGTTGAATTTCCTTACTAATGATTCTAACCTTGTTGAAGATTTTATTTTAAATTCAGCACTGACCAATAGATTGTTACTTGATGCTTTTGATAAAGAATCATCAATGTAATTTTTTTTTCTTTCAGATCTCAATGATAGCAGAATCTAGACTCATAATAATTTTGACAAATCTATAGTAGAATTCAGCATACCTGCTCAATGCAAGATATCCGGAGCTCCGTACATGAGACTTCATCAACCTTTTCATCTAAGAGATCATTAACCTTGTAAGTCACAGAACCTAAATGGTCCACTGTATTCACAAGTGCTTTGATGGCATAATCTTTCAATGTTTCTACCACTCTGCACACAGAGTAGATTGTTCAAATAAAAAGAGAGGGCAAGAGGGATTGAAAGGAAATTAATCTCATGGTTGAAAACATCAGCTGTTATTAAAGTAACTCACAGTTGTTTTTGATCGTCATTGGTGTAAGATAGCTCAAAATACTCAGCTGCTGAGTATAACTGTGTTCTCAGGTTTTTCAAATCCTGAAAGAAATAGAGCAAATAAATGAATTACAATACAGAACCTCAGCGTAAGTTTTATTAAAGCTGACTAATCTATGACAAATTGGTTAATTTGCATTCATTATGCATACAGATAAATGGTTATCTGTCTACAAGGCTTGTCGAAAAATTCAGAGAATAAGTTGAATATGACACTCTCCACCACTTCAATCATAAAAACAAGTAGCATAAGATTTAACAAGAATTAATTTTGGAAATACAAGCCCTTACTTCGCACCTTTGCTGTTACTTTTCTTTAAAAGGTGAATTGGGTTCAAATTTTGATGATGTAAAGATGGAATATTTTGTTAAAACAATAGTGTCATACCTTGAGACTATCAGAGAAGAGCAAGCTCTGCTGCATAGAAAACTCATCATAATTTGACGCATCTCGAGTCATGGACATCGCAGAAGTTGCAGTCATTGTACCCATGAAGGATAAAATTGTATTCAGCAGGCCTTATTCTAAGACAATTAAGACCACCAAATCAAAATCTAATCCAAAAATCAAACAAAATAAACCAAGCAAAAGAGACAAACCAGTACTGCTCCTCAGCCTAATACTAATTTTTTTAATAAAAACAATAAACAATAACAGCAGCTGCTAATTAAGTGAGTGTGTTGGGTGAAAGAGAGAAAGAGAAAGAGACAAGACAAGGCGATAGGACCTAAACTCAAAATTCTAAATTGAGCCTTGAGAATTTTTAAAATAAAAATCCTCAAAGAATCAACAATGATGTACCAACGACAATAAAACCGTCCAGCATGAGATATGAAAGACACGGAGAGAGACAGTCTTCAAGAACAAGTTACCACTAATAAGATGCCAAAATTTAAACTATGCTAAAAACTGATTCAAACACAATAAGAAAATAAATATAAAAATAAACCATCCAATAAATTGCCAGTTCTGCTGCTAACCCAGAAAGCAAAAACAATTAGAAATTTTATACCAGTGCAACTGTAACAAAAAGCTCATTTTGTCTAAATCTTGAGTAACACCCTAATTATACAATAAGATACTAAAATAATGCAAACACACAAAGCAAATGAAACATAATCCTCAAAAACATCAAAAGTTCAAATTTTTGTCACCAAAAATTTGAATTTGGAGAGTTAGTTACCTGGGTTTACTGAAGCACAGAAGCTTAGTTGTTGTCAAGAACTGAGAGAATAAGCCAAAACCCACTTCACAGTGAAGATTGATGGTCAGAAAAAGTGAAAGGCCAAGGGGTGAAGAGGGGAAAATAGAGTATGAAGAGGACAAATATGGTTTGGTAAATGGAGGAGAAAAGGAGAAGGGGGTAAGTTTAGAGCTTAAAGAAGAAAAGAGGGAAGAGAAAGGGAGGTAGTTTTAGTTGTTGTTGTTGAAGAAGAAGAAGTGAAGTGAAAGAAGAAGAGATGGGCCAGCAACAGAAATCATCATCAAGGTTAGCACGTCTGTTTATGCAGGGAATCACGGAGCGTTTTTTATTTCCATTCTAGGACCTCAAAAGTATCCATGTTCTGGTTTTATAAATAAAATATAGTTTCTCTTAATAATATTAGGTTAAAATGAGTTGAAATTATTTTAAATGTTATTGTAAAATTCTCTCAGGTAAAGAGTAGGTAGAGCGTGCTTTCATCAGATGTATCCCTTTGAATAGAATTTTAATATAATTTTTTATTTAGACACATTTGGTTAGAATGGATTCCTTAACACTCCTGGAATAGTTTTAAAATACAAAGAAAGCCAACAATTGTCACACTCAGTGTTGTTAGTATATTTTGAAACCAACCCTAAATGTTTTTGAAAGAGATCTCTTAATTAATATATATCTATATAGTAAGTTAGCAATTGATATTGGCAAACCCACTTAAAAATGTGAATAGATTTAGCATTCACACTTTAAAGTAAGTAAATGACTAAACTATTAAGGCATGGCTCCATGGTTGAAGAGAGTTGGAAGCTAAAATTGGTAAAATATAAATGTAACCCATTTCTCATCATTTAGATTGGACCCACTTTAATTTATTTTAAGAATTGGTCCCACATAAAAGTAAAAAATCAACAACTGAACTTCTTTATGAGACTTACACTTTAGCATTTGTAAATGCCGAGGACTACCCGTCTATTCATTTATTTATATGCATCCCAAATTTAACATTTAATTAATAAAAATCTCACAACTACTAGTGGACCAATTGATTGAGTATAGAATAAATAGTTAGATGATATAATTCATAATAAGAGTTAGCAGGTGTTGTGTGAGTCGTCTTCCTTCCATTTATTGGGGTGGAATGGAATCTTTAACCAATTGATTCAACTCTTCAACCATCTCAGATTTGGATAGGATTAGCCACTATGTGTTATCCATAGTACGGACATTCTGAAGCTGCCAAATTGTAAATAGTTGCTAGCTTTTGATGGTGTGTTAAAAATGTAAACATTTTGTCCATATATGATATAACTTCTTTTTTTCGAATAAATACATTTTGTAAAAGATTTCACGAGAGATGGTAACTTTAATTATGCAATGAAATGAAACCCCGCAATTGACTTTCAATCAAAATAAAATAAATAGTGTAAGTTGGGAAATGGCCATTATCCCACGCGAGGCTGGGCGCTACTGCTTCTGCTACACTGTTATTTTCATACTAAACTCCAATTAAACCCAACACCCACTGTCAAGTACTTGTTGCAAGTATAAGCTAAGAAATAATTAACAGTTATATTGGAGACAGAATTATTGTTATATCTTTGGAATCGAGGATGGGGTGAGGGTGGAAACCTCCCTCATAAATAAATAAAAAAGAAATATTCTTCAATTTAAAAAAACAAAAAGAAATATGCGTACTTCTAGGTATGAGACCACTGGAGATGGGTATTTTTATTTTTAATCATCGAGTCTAAATAATTTACACATATCTCAATTAATCTTTTTGAAACGTTAAAACCATGTCCTAATAGTAATTCTTATTAGTTTTCATTGTGAGGACATACTTATCATTTTTTGACACTTATCTCATATATTGAAGGTGTAAATATATTTCTTAGTAAAACTATTAAATTTATAAAATAGAGGTTTATTAATATATGTTCTTAAGATCACAATAAAAACAGTTGGAACATCAATGCATATTACCAATAAGAATAAATAAAACAAATACTTTTTTGATGTATTAATATTATTAAAATTTGAATTTCTTTTTTATCTTATTATATGTGCCACACATAAGTTAAAATCATCCAATATTATATACACTATAGATCAAATAGTAAAGGTGATTCACGCTCTGGGCAGAAGAGTGGTAAGGACAATTAATGACACGTGGTGTTTTTAATCAGACAAAAGCGGCAAAGTCTTCAATTATATTAATATTTTTATAATTATAATATCTTGCTTTTCTTCTGTGTTCACAGATTCATCGTTCTCGATACATCTCCAACTTTATAAGCAAATCATTTTTCATCAATAACGATTTGTTTACATTAAATTATATAAACAAACAAAATTGATATAAAATAATTATTTTATCATTTATTTTTTTATCTATTTATATAATTTAGTTGTACAATTCAATATTAAACATATTGTTCGTTTCTTATTTTTTATATAGTTTTGAAAAGTTTTTCTTGAAACATATTTTGAAAAAAAGGAAAATTTATATTTATTGTTTTTAAATTAATTAAATATACAATATTTTTACCCTCAATTAAGATATACTAATTAGAATAAAAATATTTACATCACCTATATTTACAATTTCAACAAAAAGCTAGTATATTAACGCTTAATTAAACAGAAAACGTAGCAAAAATAACAGATTTTGTAAAAATTGCTAAAGAAATTATTTAAAGATATTTAATTATGCGTTTACTTAGTAGAAGAGGTTCTATTGGGTGTGATTTGTAAATAGCCTGGCTTCTTCTAAACAATATGTAATAAGTGCTTGATAAACATTATTACAATATTTATTAATTTAAAAAATAAATTAAATTTACTCGTAACAAATTTATGAAACAATAAAAAGCTAATAAGTACTTTATTTTTTCAAAGATAATTCTACAAATACAGTGAACTTAGAAAATTTAGTTTATTGGATTATAATTTAGTTGGTTTGTGATCTAAAAATAATTTTCAAAAACTAAAGTAGGATTAAAAAAATTTTAGTTGTATTTTAATATTTTGAAAATGTGTTTGATATAATATTTAAAAATTGTTTTCGTATCAAAAGTTATAGAAAACTGTAAAATAGCTTTTGATTATTTTCTAATTTTACACTAACTTTAGGATTGTATTTGAAAATTGTTTTAAAAAACAATTCGATTAATTCCATCAAACACGTTTTCATAATATTTGTTGTATTTCTTGTTTTCAAAAACAAAAAATTACTTCTTTTAAGAGATCGTTTAGTTTTAAATATTTCAACAATTTTTGAAAATTATTAATTCACCTTTATTTAGGGTTTCCTTTTTATATTTATAAGAGGTATTTAATAAATTTTAAAAATTACAAAAATGTTTGAGACTTCCGGCATCTTAGTACGGATTAAATTAACACTTTGTTTTCTATTTATGAAAACAATTTTTAAAGTATTAAAAATAATTTATTTTTTTCATGATTCAAAAGAAGCTAATCATTTTTCTGAAGTGACAACAAAAGTCATCCATAGGATTAATAAAATTTGAGTAAACGACATCTTCCCACCCAAGGTTCCACAAAATCTAGGTTTGCACCCATGGTTTCATAAATTCTAAATTCTCACCCTTAAATTAACAGGAAATCATTTAAGCTAACAACTAAAGGGTAAAATGGTCATTTTATTCTTGAAACCAAAGGATGGGTGGCTGACACATTTTAGCAAGGGCGGCGCACATTAGCAAATGTCATTGCCATCGTTTTTAGCCTTTTTCTGGCTACTTTTCCACCTAAAACAGCCCCTTCCCTCTTCCTTGCTTCCTCCTCACCTTTCCCCACCCTCCATTCACGGGAAAACGGCTACCATTTGACTTCGCAAACCTCCATCTTTGTAGCCATTTTCCGATCGCCTCACTCATCAGAAATTCATCCAACCACCTCAATTCAAACCTCATTCTCCCCTCTTCAAAACCCACCCTAACATCAGCTTCCCTCACTCACCGTTTTGGTCCGCTGACCTTTCTTTTGTGCCCAGTGGGGGCGTTCGACTTCTCAAACCTCCTTCTTTGTAGCCATTTTTCTATCGTCTTACTCATTGGAAATTCATCCAACCACCTCCATTGGACCCCCCATTCTCCCCTCTTCAAAAATCGTCCCCACATCAGCTCCCCTCACTCACCGTTTGCCGTCCACCGGCCTTCCTTTTGTGCCCAATGGGTGGGGCGTTTCGTTGAGCACTTGGTGTGCGTCTAAGCTAGAAAGCTGCTTGAATGAGCTAGGAATGACAGAAATTCCAAAAATTTACATCAATAACTCACAATCAATCTAAACCTCTCAAAACTACACACAATCAATTATCAATATTCCTCCATATCTCCAAAATCTATCAATCAAATCAACTCCACAATCAAACAAACCAAACTTCTCCAAACTTGCAGTTGGGAGAATGACGGAGGTGATGGTAGGTGAATTCGCGAGAAGAGGGTGAGGTTTTGGTGGTGGATGGACAAGGATGCTGTGGTGGTGTTGGGGAAGATCGCCGGCTCCGGGAAACGGCTAAATCGGCCTAAAAAATCTGGGGTTTAAAAAATAGTTTTTAATTTATTTTTATGGGCAGTTTGGTAATAACAGTATCTATATTGTTATCTAATCCAAAAATCATAAATCGTGATAATTTAAGGGTAGTAATCTGAAATTTATGATACTAGGGGTGGTACAAAGTTTAGCTAAACTTTGGGTGGTAACATGTCGTTCACTCATAAAATTTTGACCAAAAAGGAGATTGAAAATCAATCATGGCCCTACATTTGGGTGGTTGAAGAAAATAGAAGGGACGTTGATAATTGATATGATTAGATAGAAGGCCATGTGGTTTTGGGTGTACTTAGTTTGAACGTGCTTTTTAGTGAAAATATTAAATTAATATAAAGTTTGATTTTGAAATGCAATCAGTGGCGTGAATGGTGGGAATTGTATGGGCCCTACTGTAGAGTGGAATGATTGTTCATTCCAATTCCAATATCATATCATGTGATTGTGAACGCATCTTACTACCACCCAAGAAGACAAATCTATTGAGCCACTGTATTTTAGGTACCACTCAAAAGTTCCAAGGCCAATTTTGAGTCCCTCCAAGTTTGTGAAAAGACGTTAATGCCCTTATGTTTCAGAAACTAATGATATTGTTTGTGATGTTAGTACCATTCATGTGTTCATACGATACGAAATTCACTATTTTTTCCTTAGAAATATTACATCGATTTCTTTTTTACCTCGCCTAAGACCATTGGTAGTGAAAGATTATGATCGGTAGCTATCATCGTTACCCTTTTTCAGTGATAAAAATTGGACTAAAAATTTTCCAAAACTTTTTTAGGAATTTTGTTTCCTTCTTACATGTGTTAATTTAGACATTATAATAGTAACTGTGTGTGAATGGTTATAAGATAGAGAATCCAAGAACGAATAAAGTGTAAGACGAAGGTTCACGGAAGCTAGTTCTTTTTTTCACTACTTGTAATTCCGACACAAAGAAGTTTCCACAAACAATCAAATAACATTGGGGGTGATATTAATTAGATTTCAGAGCCTAGGGGTTGTCCAAATCTGTCAAATTTTAATAATATGTCAGATTTTTAGTATTATATAATAACATATTAAATGTTTTCAAAAGGTTATTATTTTGTTTGAAGGACAAATTTAATCATAAAATCACATGATTTAATCTAATTGTTAAAAAAAAATAATAATAATAAGAAAGAATAAAAATAGTTAAAATATTTTAGACTTCATAATTTAGTACCGGCTAACATGATATAACATATTATAATTAGACTATTAAACCATAATCTAACATAATCAAGTGTTATATATTTGAGAACGTATGATTAGTCATCTTATTAAATGTGTAGTTGGTAAATCGCTAGATTTGTCCTTCAAATAAAACTTTTACATTTTGAAAATTTAAGACTATTAAGTTGGTTATATATGTTCAAACACCAAATATTATTATATAAGGATATTATCAATTAAGGTAAAAGTTTTTAAGAAATTTCAACTTATTAACTTTAACTGAAAAGAATAAAAAGACTTAGATGACATTTATTTTTCCCTTTTTTTTTTTTCAAAAGTAAATTTAATTCTTAAATTTATATTTAAAAACCTAAGAAAGACCCAATTTTTTTTTTTTTTGAAAGAAGAAATTGATTTGAATTGTAAATTTAAAAGAAAAATTTAAAATAGAATAATATAAATTAAAAATTAAAAACTTAAATAAAGTTTAAGAAAATTAAAAAAACTTTAAAAGACAATTTTTTTTTTAATTTTATAGTAATTTTAGTTTATTTTTACAATGGTATAATCTGTGTGATTTTTCTATTAAATTCGAAGAACGTGAGGTTATAGCCCGACTCATAACCAACTCAGCTCAACACTTGTCCGACCCAACATAAACTCGTTGAGATATAGCTCGACCCAGCATAAGCTAGTCGCGATCAATCTTGACAATTGTTCAATCAGATCATTGATAAGCTCAAATCCCGAATGTTTCAGAAGGGATCAGATCAACAACAATAATAGCGCGACCTTAGCGCTCAATTGCGAGAATATCAGAGTTGCAATTCAATCTTAATTGTAATCCTTTTGATTTCGCTATTTCCTTTGTAAGAAACTTGTATATAAACATCCTCTAACGATGGATAAGGGGTTAGCAAATTATTCTATGAATTATACTATTTTATAGTAAGCTCTCAAAGCAAATAAGAAAGACAATGGATGTAGACTTAAGATTCAAACTTGCTGAACCACTTTAAAAACTTTTTGTGTAATTTACATTACCGTTTTTATATTCATACATTACTGGTTATCTTTAATCACGTACACACCCGTTCCGACTCCACTAAGGTCAATCAGATTACTCTGGTTGGTGTAAATTTTGCATCAACAATATACAAATACTTTTTGTTTTTTGGTCTTTATTTGAGTTAAATCTAACCCCAATACATTGTTTTTTATTATCTCTTATTTGAGGATTTGTAACTTTTGTTTTTTAGGTTGGAAATTTTTGAAAAGTTTATACTCTAATTAATAACAAATTCATTATTGTTATATTACTAAATTTTTTTATTGGTAAGGTTAAATTAAGGTAATAAATGTATCCTATATTTGAGAGTTAATATTTTAGAATTTTATTTGATAATATCTTTTCTCCCTACAAATTTAATTTAATGAGAAGTGCAATAATATTAGGCTTGTAATTGGAAGACAGTCTGAATTCTGGACTTTTTATTCTTTTTTCATTTTAGAAAATATTTATCTAATAATGATACGATAATTTTGTACTTGATTAATTTAATACGAGAAATTCATAGACAAGTTCATAATAGAAATAAATCACTTTCCTAGTAAAATTAGTAAGTGTTTATTGATGGGTCATTAAGTGCTTATAAAAAGGATTAGTACTGTCAATTATGTTGTGTGGCTATATAAAGAAAGAAGGTTGGCAAACACACATTTATAAAAAAGGCTGGGATTTTAAAAAAACTTATAATCATTTATCTCATAGCTTGCTGTAACTTGGGTTTCCTTCCTAATTCTGGCCCATAATAAATTGGGCCTTTCTCAGTTTCACCTCATCAGTAGTAAATAGCAACCAAACTTTTGTATTGGATGCAATCTCATGTGGCACTCCCTAATGTTTTTTGAAAATTAATTTAATATTTTTAAAATTCAAGAATGTTTTTGTTATTATTAATATTAAATAGTATATGAAAATGAAGACAGCCAAAATAAAAAAAAATATGAAACTTAATGATTAAGTAGTAAAAGAAAATGTGAAAAATTATTTTTTCTGTATTTTTACTTTTTTAGTTATAAATGTGTTTTTTTTTTTCGAGAGTGATTCTATTAGCTCCCCACATTTATCTTATTTGACCCCATTTCAATAATAAAAAAAAAAAAAACCCCACTAAAACTTTTAAAATTATCAAAATATCTAAATAAACACCATATATTTCCAAAACAATCCTTTTTTTTTTTAATATTAAAATTTTAATTACTTATCTCATACTTTATTAATATTTATTTTTTATGGATTTACATAATGATCACTTATATTTTGTTTTATAAAATCTTGATTTGAGAATTAATCAAATACAACTTATACAGTATTGAAGATTTGTAACTAATTTGATTATAAAATGAAATATTGATGAATGTCTTTTTCCTTTTTTTTCTTTTACTAATCAAATAATTTTTTTTCATTCAACAATATAACTAATTTTGAAAATTTTTAACATATTAGATGCACAAAATGGTTTAAGTTATTCATTGACAAATACTACTATTAGTGTGAATGAATTAATTTCCATTGTCTCATTATGTTATTATAACCATTATCATGATCATGAAAAATCAGAGTTAAAGTGAATTTGGAAAAAGACTATTACTTCAACGGTTAATTTTAATTGAATAATCTTTTATGTCGTTAGCAACATAATTTGAAGAGATTGTAGGATAATGTTATTGTATAAACATTTGATTTTGATTATATAAGAAACCATTTCCATAGAAGAATATTTTAGCCTTTTAGGTATATAAGAAACCATTTGATTTGTCACTTACTAGAATTCTTAAAGTGTATTTGGACTTAACTCAAACCTGATGGGTGAAATTGTTTTGATCTCGTTAAATAAGAATATTTATCTTAAGCAAGTTTGCACTCAAAGTGCCTCACCAAATCTCCTAGCCATCTATCCAATGGTGATAATAAAAAAATCGAAAAAAAAAAAAAAAATGATACGGCATGATTTTGTCGACCGCTTTTTGTTACCATACTCATTGGTGCTGACAGTGCCGCCAAACACGTCCATGAAAACTTTCGGTGCCTATCGGCTAAGGACAATTAAACGCGTTTGTGTTTTTCGCACAGGTACGAAGTTATATATTTTATACCATTCCATTTTTTTTTTTTTTTATAAATTATCATGGATTAAAAGATTTTTATAAATAAGGGTACGGGCTTTTATAATTTATTGTAAATAACGAGTTAATACAGTGGTTACATGGGTTGTTCCTAGTCAAGTGACTGATTCAAGTTACTTTGAGAAATGGTAGGGGGTATCGAGCTATTACTGAAACAATAGGGGGTTTATTTATTTTTTATCGTAGTTCTGTTTCGGTAATATTCTTGGTCTAGCTGTCCTTTGTTTCGTAGCATTAGAATATTAAAAAAAAAAAAAAAAAAAAAAAAAGCACAACAGGACGTGCGGTCAAGGAATAGAGATTACAAATAGAGAATTGTTCGAGATTTTAACCTTGTTATGGAGAAATTTAACTTTTCGGACATCTCAAGTTTGCATTTAAAAAAATGACTCTGAAAATATTTTTGATTTTTTTTTTTTAACTTAGAAAAGCTGATATGGCACACTTAGGATTCATTAAACATGTAAAATGGATTAAACTGAAAAGATTTAAACATATGTGGGTGAAATAATAATAAACAAAAGATTGTTTAAATTTTGAAAACGAGCCCCTACCCTTCAAAATCACTTAATTGAGTCATATGCCCAAAAAATGACTGACGAACACTATTCGTTTCTCTGTGATTTCTGGCGACTATAGTGCATTAATTCCGGCAAATTTTCAATCCTAAAGCTTCCTTATACAAAACCATGGCTGAAATTCACAAAGAGAATGAAAACCCTACCCCACTCCGAATCCTAGACTCCAACGGCGCCAGCAGTTCAAAGGCTGTCGAAGAAGACGCTTCGGTGGATCATCCGATGAGTGAAGGTGGTCCAGAGGCAGAGGAGATGACGACAGCACAAGAACAGAGAGAAGAATCAGAAAACGGTTCTGAAGAGGAGGACGCCGGTGAAGAAAGGGTATGTTTTTTACTTATTTTTTTGAATTGGATGAGAAAATAGATTGATTTGTGCGAATTTGGGGGAGATGTAGTTGGTTTTATGGTTATGGTGGTTGTGGCGTTTTGTCAAGCAATTGACGGGCATTGATGAAGTGGCTTTGTTTGGGTTCCAGAGGATGGGGGAAAGCAAGAGAGGCCGTAGGGAGGTTGTTTGTGGGAGTTTGGTGGCCTGGGGATGGCAAGAGGTGGCGGAATATGGGGGTTGGAGGGCTGCCCTGCATATTGGCAAGGCTGGCCATGCACAACGTGCGTAGGGCTTGCATTTGCAGGGCTCGCTATGATTGTTGTGTTAGAAGTGTTAAATTGCAAGGTTTTTAATTCATATGTTGGTGGGGTTTTAGCTTTGGTGATTATTTAGATGCTTTTTTTTTTTTTTTAGTTGTGGGGATAATGGTCTTAATTGTGGTGATCCTTAAATTAGTGATCTTATGAATTTGTATGCTATGAATGAATGTGTAACGGTGGTGCAGGTGTTATGTTAATGTTGTTATGTGTGATACTAATGTTTGTTGGTTGTGCTTGAAGTGTGAAATGAAAGACTTTTAATTCATACGTTGGTGACGTTTTAATTGAGTGATTGTTTAGATTATTAGTTCGTAACAATGAATGAATGGATGTTGTTGATGATGGTGGTGGAGGTAATATTATTAAGTGGAAGACTAAGTTTGTTTGTTGTGTTAGAAGTGTTAAATGCTTGCTTTTCAATTGATGCTTTGGTTGAGTTTTAGTTTAGTGATGTTTTAGATGTGTTTTGAGTTGTTAAATGTTGTGATGGTAGGATTAGTAATGAGCTGTGCAGTATGGTTTTTATGTTCATTTATATTGTATGGTGCTCCCTTTTTTTTTTTTTTTTCATACACTTGAAAAGATTAGTTGAAAAGTTCATTGTATGATACTTTTTCTTTGTTTAAAAAGTATGTTGACAACCTATTAGTTGTTTTGGTTTTTTTTTTTTTTGCTGATATTTAGTTTATATCAATTGTGCAGATTTTTGGAAGCGTAAATTATAAAAACTATGGGTTAGAGGTTGTAAGCGATAAGGTAATGTACTTCCCCGTAAGGGTGACAGTTAGGTCGAGTTGGCAAGTTTTTACGAGAATAATGGATATTTTACGGGAACAGAGAAAGGGTTAGATCGATTCAAAGAGAGTTGTTTCAGTCATTTTGTGAACATCAGAGAAAATTGGAAAAAGGCGTTTTGGGGTAGGGAGTGCATTATATATTGCTGCACTCAGTTAAAAGCAAAAAAAAAAAAAAAAAAAAAAAAAAAAAAAAAAAAAAAAAAAAAAAAAAAAACGTGGTGTCGTGGTGGATGAAACCACTACGTTTTGAGATGATGGAATATACCCTGATGATAGGCTTAAGATGTGGGAAATTTCCAGATGCGACAGAGAAAGAGAGAATAAAAAAAAGAGGGCAGCCGAAACTTGGCTAGAAAGGTTTTGGGGGGAAGGTGTCTATTACGGGACGCGATTTAGAGGAGAGGTAAAGAAGGTGGGTATACCTCTTAGAGAGGTTAAGATGGCTTGGTACAGTTCGAACATTAGATCCTAATGGGTCTGACTCAACAAAAGTGTTAATATGGATTGGGTGAGTTTGTAAGCAACATGAACTTCTTTAATGCTTATCCGTGGGGATGGGTATCATTTCAGCTAACCATGGACTCCCTGCAAGGAAAGACATGGTGTTAAAGCAGCGCCAATCTATCGAGAAGAAATACGAGACGTACAATTTGTTTGGCTTCCCATGGCAATGCAAGTAAATATAATAGCTTTTGTTATATTTTTTTGTACTATATGTGTTTAATTATGATATGGAATGTTTTTTAACATGTAGGCTTGGAGTATGAGGCCGTCCCCCCTGGTCCTGGCTCTAAAGGGGGGGGGGGGGGGGCGGGGCGGAGGATGAAGACTTCGGATGAGCGTGACCACAATTTCTTAGGATGTTGCGGTGGCACATTGAAAAGTATACCCATTGGGATTACGACAAAATAGACATGGAAATTCAAGCGGCTTGGGTAATATTAAAGGATTAAAATTTTGAATATGCACTTGCTTTTAAATGTGGCTTAAATTTGATTGATTTTTTTTTCTTATTGCAGGGAGTCGTCTGTCCCTTCCTCATCGCTACTAGGGGTGAAGCGGGAGAGAAGTATGTTATATCTTTCAAAGCACTGAAGGATGAAGCATATGAAGGGATATACCGCCTAATGCGGGACCTAGAAGGGGTCACAATGTGAGTGTAGTTGCAAGGCCACTACTTGAAAATGTTGTTGATGTCAAGGATGATAAAGCTCCAATCGGTTGGAGGGCGGAGGAGGAGGATGATGAAGAGGTCCGTACGCCTCCAGCTAATTGGGAAACTGGTAGAACAAGTATCGCTTTGCCGAGGCATCAGGGTCGGGAGAATGAGTTGGTTGACCTCATAAACAGTGTATTTGAGAGTTTTACAATAACCGTTTATGAGAGGTTTAAGAAGATGAAAGAGTGGATGAAAATGGTGGAGGAGAAAGTTGATAAGGTGGCAGAGAAAGGTGGTAGGGTGGAGGAGGAAGTTGCTGGAGTATTGAAAGCAGTTGAAGTGCAACCTGAATTGAAAAGAGAGAGCAGAAAGAGTAAGTTTGTCAAATCTCCTTACACTGTAGTAACTTATGAAAAGAAGAGGAAAATGAAGAAAAAAAATTGAGGAAGTCCACGAAAGTAGAGAAGCAAAAAGGGAGGAGGTTAAGGAGGTTGCTGGAGGAAGTGGGGAAGTGATAATGGAGGAGGGTGAGGCGGGACGCGAAGGAAGTAGGGATGTGCAAATGGAGGAAGGGGGAGGAAGTGGGCAAGCGAAAACGAATGAGTTAAAGGTCGATTTGTATAGGCCAATAGAGGAGGAAAAGAAAAAACTCTTTTATGCCTATTACAATGAATCTGGAAGTGATGCCCATGTGAAGTGCAAGACCGGGGATTATCCCTAGGAGTGATTTGAAAAGATGTTGACGATGGGTAGGTGGCTTGACGACTCAGTGAGTTATTTTCCCTTATTTTTGCTTATGTTTTCCATGAGGTATTGTATACTTATCATGTTGTTTTTATTTGATGCAGCACATCGATGAGGTATTGATACGTATGAGACTACGACAGAGCAGTAATGGTGATATATTGTATCTTGATTGTGCCATCACCGATGTGGCCTTTGGCCAAACGCTAGTAACGACATATGACACTTTAATGAAAAAGGCCATTGGTAGAGGTGCAGCAAGAGGAGGCAAACGAAAAAGATTGGCCACAAATGACTTCAACGGCGTCCCTGATGATTTTCAGTTTGATGACAAGATCATGCAGTATGTGCGATTCCCTTCTTTATAGAGTTGTGCCTATCAGATATTATGCACAACTCGTCACTGTCAGGCACTATCGTACGTAATCGCTGAAAAAACCAAGTCCACGACTTGTCCTTCTCAGAGTTAACCACACACCATGCAACAAGATATATGTGATTCTCGCTGTCCTGTGCAGTGGCCACCAATAATGTACCTTCATACTTTCCCGTCAAAATGCAGCTATCAACAACCAATACCTTTCTCATGTTTACAAAACCCCTTATAGCAGAACTGTAAGCAACAAAACAATATTTAGACATCATATTCTTATCCCACTTCAAAGCCGTCTTGCTATCTTGGTTTTCAACTTAAGCATATAACGGTACGCTTCTAATACTGCGTACCCGTGCTCCGGTGTGCCCCTCACAAAATCTTGTGCATGTTGTAACTAACAGCACATCCCAACTCTGTGTGCACAAGTCTCTGAATGTCTTTAAGAGATGGACATTTCTCTTCAACGAACTGACTTTTGACAAATTATCCAGTAACATCAGCGGAGGCTTTTCGATGCTCACCTAAAATATGTCTCAAACCATATGTGTGCTCACGGGTATATGTGTTAAGAATAAATTTTTCGAACTCCACCAACCTTCTACAATAAACCCGCCACTTGTACTTTCGGGCACGACATGCAACTGTCACAACTGATGAATTAGACTTTTTGGTGATGAACTCAAAATTACCTCTCATGACAACAAGTTTTAACTTCCTCACCACTTCCTCTTTGTTGTCAAATAAATACCCTATGCGTAACTTCGATCCATCCGTAAAAACATGAGCTGATTCACTACTACCTGCAATTGCCCCATCTGAACCTGCATAAAGGACCATAGTGTTCTCTTCCTCACAAACAACACCTTCTGCATAATTTGTATTTAAAGGAATCTCTACATTTGCGGGAACATATATGGGGTCTTTCTCCTCAACATTTTCATTCTGCTGCACATGACCAACCTCTTCTATAGTGTCCTCCTCACCACCCAAATCACCGCATACTCTTGATTTTTCAACTAACAAATCAATGCCCTCATAGTTCAAATAAAAACCAGCCAAATCTTTGTCAACTTCCTCGTTATCCTTTTCCTTTGAACCAACTTCCAACAGTTTATCTACAAAAGAAACCCTTAAAATTGGCCTCGAACCATTATTGGCCACATAAATCATATATAACTTCACACCTTCATTCGACTTTAATATAGCAGGAGGTACCTTATAATGTTCAAGAACTTTGCTTAAAACATGCTTCACAATTATATCACTACGTGAGCAACTCAAATCACCTCTTTTAATTATTTCATCGATCAACTCATCAAAACTAACCTCTGTACTCACAACAATTGGTATAACTTTTTTGCTCTTCCCAATCCACTTCCAGCAACTTTCTTCCTCCACCCTCTCACCAAAATATTCAACACCTAAAACAATTTGTCCAATGTCTAATAATAGCTAAGTACCTATAATGCAAGAAAAAAATATATTTAACTGATGTATTAAGGGTTGAAAGATTTTAAAAAACATCTGCAGAGTCGCTTGAGCGATCTGGTGTATCGCTTAAGCGATCTGGTATATCATTTGCTGGATCACTTAAGTGATCTTGTAACGCCCTACTTGAGGTACGTAGTTAAGATTTGTTGTATTACTTAAATGTTTATTGATTCAGCTTCAATTGAGTTTGTATGTTGTTATTTTTGGTTGGTTGGTCTTTGGTTGAAATGGTATGTTAAGTTGGTTGAGTGTTTGCCTTGAAATTGGTTGAGATTTGAGGAGTCTTGGTATTACAGTCTTTGCCACGGCGACGTCAAATATATGTTGCGATGTCAGTTTTGTAATTTTTTACCGGGGCGACGAAAATTTCTTTGCTGCGGCGACGGGACAACAAAAAAGTGTTCTTGAGGTTTTTAGAGAATTCTGCATAGGGGGAAAATGACTATTCTACCCCTAATTAGCAGGAAAAGTGGGGAGTAAAATGTAAAGAAATTTAGTAGAGAATATGTTGGAGTTGGGGGTTTGTTTGTAATGAATCAAAGGACAAAGATGGAATTTTCAAGGAAGAGCAAGGGCAAAATGGGAAAGAGTGGTTATAAGATGAGCTAAATAAGGGATTAAATGTAGTAAACCCTCATTTCACCCATTTCCACCGCCATTCTCACTCTCTATTTTCTTCCCATCCTTTATTCAATCTTCCAAGATTTCTAAGGAATTTTAGGGAGCTTTTGGGTAGTTGGTAGTAGAGATTTCATCTAAAGCATCCTAAGGTAAGGATTCTTGCTTTAGATGAGAATTTTTTTATGATTTGTTGAAGTCTTATGTTGTTATTGTTGTTTAAAGTTGTAAAGACAAGACAAGACAATAAGGGGAAGGAAAAGTGCTAGAGAAGTTATTTACCTACAAGGTAAGTAAATCCAACCCAAGTTGAGATTTAAGAACTCTTTTGAGTAGAGATTTATGTATGTATGTGTATATATTATGTTTATTGAGAAATTGTGATGAGATGGATGGTTATACTTGAGTTATGAGAAAAGTTGAGATTTTATGATGTTGAGTTGAGCTTGAGTTGAGTTTGATGGAAGTTGGAGAGAGTTTTGAGCCAACTCCTTTGGGAGTGTCTTTCTTTGATAGGAACTTAGAGAGTATGAGGGAGTTTCTCCCATTTTTGGATGATTAAATAGGGGAGAAGAGTTATAGATCAAGTAGAGTTTTATATGCACATGAGTTGTATGATGAAATGCTTGAGTAAGGCATGAGTAAGAGTAGAGAACCTTAATTTTTGCTACATGGCATAATTGCATTACATGAGTGCATTAATGAGCATGATTCATCCATATGCATTATTTGCATTAGAGAAAGAGAATAGAGAAAGTGCATTATTTGCATTAGAGAAAGAGAATAGAGAAAGTGCATTATTTGCATTAGAGAAAGAGAGTAGAGAAAGAGTAGAGAACTTTGAGTGTGAGCTTCATTAAGAGAAAAGAGAGAAAAAGAGCATAGAGTAGGTTGTGCGATGGGGAACCCTTGAGTAATGGATAGAGTATTCTCGTATGTATGCCGCAAAGAGAGAGAGCGGCTTGAGTATGAGAGAGGAAAGTGGTGTAGCCCGTGAGAGTACATGCGGATGAGGACTATACCCGAGAGTACCCGAGAGAGAGTTTATACACTCACATGGCCAAGGGTTCCGAATCCATGCATAACCGAGTCCGATCGGCTAGAATACGTAGAAGTCACGGAGAGTGGGAGCGAGTCCCGGCCGTGCCTCCGGTAAGATAAGGCCGTGACTTACAGAAGAGAAGAAAAGAGTTATGAGAAAGAGAAAATAGAGAGAAGTATAAAAGAGAGAGAGAGAGAGAGAGAGAGAGAGAGAGAGAGAGAGAGAGAGAATGAGAATTATAAGGAAAGAATTAGAGAGAGTTATGGGGATAGCTGAGTTAGATGAGTAGAGGATTTACTTACTAAGCATTGTTTTAGTGCTCACCCCGTTGTTTTCTATGTTTTGCAGGATCCAGATAAGGACACGGTCGGATGGACGTCGGTACGCGAGGGGAAGCAGTTACACTGTCCACCATGTTTTTGATCACTTTTGTACATGATACAAATTTTGTGTAAAAAATATATATATAATGAAAGAAAAATTTTGGGCCCAACTATTTATGTTATCTTCCATGTATTTTCATTATGTATATTTTATGATTATATGAGTAAAAAGCAGCTATTACAGATCTAGTATATTGTTTACCAGATCGCTTAAGCGCTTAAGCGATCTGGTATAAATAAGCATGATTGCTTAAGCGATCTTATGTCATTTACCTGATCGCTTAATCGATCTGCTGCCATACACCAGACTTATAGCAGATCACTTAAGTGATCTTCTGCCATATACCTGATCGCTTAAGCGATACACGATTTGCTGCATTATACCAGACATACCAGATTGCCTAAGCGATACACAAGATCGCTTAAGCGATCCATCATATCTAGAACACATTTTTAGTCATCTCCACCTACAATCAATGCTGCCACCCCTAGTTACCCACAATGCAAGAAAATATTCAACAAATTTCACTTCTTTCAACTTCCATTACATCAAACACAACCCAACAACCTAAACAACTAAATCAAAACCATAACCCAAACCAAATCCATCATTAAATCTTTGTAAATCGAAATATAAAATGGAGATGGGAGATACACATACCTGAATGAAATGTTAGGAGGAGGAGGAGGAAAATCTGTGGCGAAGAAGATGTTAACGGCGAAAGAAGAAGATAGTGTTAATGGCGGGAAGAAGAAGATGTACAGGACGGAGGAAGAAGAAGAAGAAGATGTAGACGAAGCTTAGAAGAAACAACAACCAGGGGAGGGATGCGTTAATGGCGAGAGGAAGAATAAGAAGGTGTTTGGGTTTGTTTACAAGAATTTCGGCTCTTTGGGGACATATTATAATTTTTAAAAGATTACACAATACTTCATTAGTCCCAATTAACCATTAATCATGTTTAATTAACCTTAATCAATAACAAGGCTGTTTACTTAACACTTTCAAACTACATGACCTTTTAATTAAATTTGAACTTTATATGGCCTTTTAATAAAATACCCCCTTGTTACTAATCAAAATTAAGGAAAGCATTCCACTATCCAGAACATGACACATCACCACAAGTAAAATGAATATAGCTGTCAACAACCTAACTGACTTAAGAATTTGTGCCTAAATGAATTTGGTTCACACACTTGTCCAAGCCCCATTTAAGTTAAGGATGTTTTTTGAATTCTCAACAAATGGGAAGACAAGAGGAATCCACATGGCATCAGGCCATTTACAAAAGTGTAATCATTACCTTGAGCTAAACGGGTATAAATAGACAACTTCCCCTCACAAAATTGGGATCAGAAATTCAGATATCAAACAAAGAAAATAGCAAAGACACAGTATTACAAAGAAACTAGCTTGTCATTCTCTAAGAACACTTAGAAAACCAACAGGACGTGTGGTAAAGTAATAGAATATTGCATTTGAAACTAAAGCCAAAGACAACGATTAACGGAGACTAAATTCATAACTCAAGAGGGATTAACAGAGAACTTTAATATTAGGGATNCAAGGGTTCCGAATCCATGCATAACCGAGTCCGATCGGCTAGAATACGTAGAAGTCACGGAGAGTGGGAGCGAGTCCCGGCCGTGCCTCCGGTAAGATAAGGCCGTGACTTACAGAAGAGAAGAAAAGAGTTATGAGAAAGAGAAAATAGAGAGAAGTATAAAAGAGAGAGAGAGAGAGAGAGAGAGAGAGAGAGAGAGAGAGAGAGAGAATGAGAATTATAAGGAAAGAATTAGAGAGAGTTATGGGGATAGCTGAGTTAGATGAGTAGAGGATTTACTTACTAAGCATTGTTTTAGTGCTCACCCCGTTGTTTTCTATGTTTTGCAGGATCCAGATAAGGACACGGTCGGATGGACGTCGGTACGCGAGGGGAAGCAGTTACACTGTCCACCATGTTTTTGATCACTTTTGTACATGATACAAATTTTGTGTAAAAAATATATATATAATGAAAGAAAAATTTTGGGCCCAACTATTTATGTTATCTTCCATGTATTTTCATTATGTATATTTTATGATTATATGAGTAAAAAGCAGCTATTACAGATCTAGTATATTGTTTACCAGATCGCTTAAGCGCTTAAGCGATCTGGTATAAATAAGCATGATTGCTTAAGCGATCTTATGTCATTTACCTGATCGCTTAATCGATCTGCTGCCATACACCAGACTTATAGCAGATCACTTAAGTGATCTTCTGCCATATACCTGATCGCTTAAGCGATACACGATTTGCTGCATTATACCAGACATACCAGATTGCCTAAGCGATACACAAGATCGCTTAAGCGATCCATCATATCTAGAACACATTTTTAGTCATCTCCACCTACAATCAATGCTGCCACCCCTAGTTACCCACAATGCAAGAAAATATTCAACAAATTTCACTTCTTTCAACTTCCATTACATCAAACACAACCCAACAACCTAAACAACTAAATCAAAACCATAACCCAAACCAAATCCATCATTAAATCTTTGTAAATCGAAATATAAAATGGAGATGGGAGATACACATACCTGAATGAAATGTTAGGAGGAGGAGGAGGAAAATCTGTGGCGAAGAAGATGTTAACGGCGAAAGAAGAAGATAGTGTTAATGGCGGGAAGAAGAAGATGTACAGGACGGAGGAAGAAGAAGAAGAAGATGTAGACGAAGCTTAGAAGAAACAACAACCAGGGGAGGGATGCGTTAATGGCGAGAGGAAGAATAAGAAGGTGTTTGGGTTTGTTTACAAGAATTTCGGCTCTTTGGGGACATATTATAATTTTTAAAAGATTACACAATACTTCATTAGTCCCAATTAACCATTAATCATGTTTAATTAACCTTAATCAATAACAAGGCTGTTTACTTAACACTTTCAAACTACATGACCTTTTAATTAAATTTGAACTTTATATGGCCTTTTAATAAAATACCCCCTTGTTACTAATCAAAATTAAGGAAAGCATTCCACTATCCAGAACATGACACATCACCACAAGTAAAATGAATATAGCTGTCAACAACCTAACTGACTTAAGAATTTGTGCCTAAATGAATTTGGTTCACACACTTGTCCAAGCCCCATTTAAGTTAAGGATGTTTTTTGAATTCTCAACAAATGGGAAGACAAGAGGAATCCACATGGCATCAGGCCATTTACAAAAGTGTAATCATTACCTTGAGCTAAACGGGTATAAATAGACAACTTCCCCTCACAAAATTGGGATCAGAAATTCAGATATCAAACAAAGAAAATAGCAAAGACACAGTATTACAAAGAAACTAGCTTGTCATTCTCTAAGAACACTTAGAAAACCAACAGGACGTGTGGTAAAGTAATAGAATATTGCATTTGAAACTAAAGCCAAAGACAACGATTAACGGAGACTAAATTCATAACTCAAGAGGGATTAACAGAGAACTTTAATATTAGGGATGGCTACCACTAGCATAGAGATAGAGAACTTTACTAGCAAAAGAGACTTTTTTCTTTGGAAGAAAAATATGAAGATGATTCTATAACAACTAAAGATTTCGAAGGTCTTAGATGATGAGTTCCTAGCTAATATATATGTTAAAAAGCCAAAAAGCTTACCTGGATAAGGTAACGTACAACTCAATAATTCTTCATCTACCTAACAACGTGCAAAGGGAGATAAACAATGCGAAGGCTACCTCAAATATTTGGAAAAGGTTGGGAGCCCTTTTATTCTATTAAATAATTGTTTGATAAAATATTCTTGTTTGAGAAGTTTCTAAGTTTCAAGATGGATACCTAAAAGGATCTTGATTTTAACTTATATGAGTTCAATAGGCTGACGCTGGAACTTGCAAATGCTATTAAGAAGTTCAACTATAAGCATCTTGTTATTTGACAAAAAAAAAAAAAAAAAATCTTGTTATTTTTGTTGAATTCCTATAAAGAAGTGAAGAATGTCATTAAATATAAATATTGTTGAGAGACACTAACTTCCGATGTTGTGATTAATGTGTTAAGGTCTAAGGAATTGGAGATTAAGACTAAGCAATAAAAAAAAATGGTCTCATGGTTAAGGGAGGCCTACCAGCAAGAATGGGAACAACAAAAGTAAGAGCAAGTTTAAAGGTAAAATTAAGGTCAAAGTCAAAAGACAGATTTTATTTAACATAAAAAAGGCATTTAATTCAAGATTGCTACACGAAAAAGTTTGACAAAAAGCTCACATTGTGGTGATGTCTTAGAGGCAATCAGAGTAATTTAAAGGTGTTAGCAGTAGCGATGAACAACAATATCCAGAAAAGGACCTTAGACTCAAGATGCTCCCACCATATGAGTTATGAAAGGGATTGTTTATCAACTTTAGGGAGATAGACGGTGGCAATGTTTTAATGAGGACTAAAAAGAGCTTTTAATTAGTTAGCGATATTGGGAGCAGAGTCATAAAAATATTTGATGGCATGACAAGAATCTATAGGATATGACGCACGTGTCTGGCCTGAATAGAAACTTGATTTCTCTTGATGTTTTAGATAACACTAAAGGTGTGTTTGGTTGGGGATAATAGTAGATTACTGAGATAATGTTATCTTATATTACTTGATTATCATGTTTGGTTGTCAAGTAATATAAGATTTTGATAATTTTTTAAAACCAATAGTAATTACTGTTAGTAATATAGGAGATAATTTGATTATCTTCATTTTCTTAGGTATTTTAAGATTACTTGGTATTTTATTTTTGTTACAATTTACCCCTTATTAATAAAATTTTGGGACAATGGTGCCCTTGTTTTTAAAAAATTTACAAAAATACTAATTGACTATTTTGTCCTTATATACAAAGTTTTTAGGACATAAATACCCCTGAAATCTTTTCTGGAGATTGTGTGTTGAATGGATTGTGCTTAAATTTTTGTGGCATGATGATGTTTTTTGTTGAAAATATGTTGAATCTTACTCTTGTAAGTCCAAAAGTGGTAAAAGTGAACTAGAGTTATTTTTAAATTTTTCATGAATTCATGCATAATCTCCATTTTAGAAGCAATTGAGGTGCTAGTTGAAAGGTTTTATGAGGTTTTTGAAAATGGTTTGTTTCAACATGGTTTTAAACATTGAACTATTGGTTCCGTTTTGTGCTAGGTTTGTCCATAATTGTGGTTAAACATCATTTTGTGTAAATGTCATGTATTTTAGTGTTTATGCAAGTCTCCCACATACTTTACATGCCCATGGAGCAAATTTTCATTTATTATCTTGCGTGTGTTAAAAGTACTTAAATGTTGCTTGATGATTTGGTTTTGATTTGTGGCCTAGTTGACTCAAGTGAGTACGCCCAAGGGGTGTTCTACACTTAATCCCCTAAAGCTATCTAGCTTGGGAGCGGTTGGCCCAAAGCTCATTACATGGGTCCTCTAGAAAGCTTAATAAGTCATTATATAGATCATGAGCTTTATGAAAAAATAAATATAAGTCTTGACTTGTAGCCTAGTTGGTTCGAGTGAGTAAGTCCGAGGAGTGTTTTACATTTAGTGCCCTATAGCCATCTAGTTTGGGAGTCATTGACCTAAAGCTCGTTACACGGACCTTCTAGAAAGCTTAAGAAGTTAAGACAAGGAAAAAAAAAAAAAAGTGATGAATGAAAAGAAATTATATGTCAAAATCTTGTGTGGAAAATGAGTATTATGTTGCATATACATAAGTTGGGGAGTTTTGCATGACATTTTAACATTGTGATACGAATATGAAATGTGTGTTTGAGAAGCTTGAATGGAGATAGACAAATCTTGACAGAAACTTTAGTTATTTGTTTAGGATTGTGTTGTTTGCTTGTTATGTTCAAATTCTTCACTTTACCTTTTGATGAATGTCATGGTTGTTGATGAATATGGTTGTGTATGGTTTTGTGAGAATGTTGAAAAAGTTCTTTTGACCTTACTCGAGGACGAGCAAAAAGTAAGTTAGGGAGTGTGTTAGAGTCATGAAAGTGACTCTATTTTGGTGGTAAAAAGACCATATGTGTGATTAAAATGAAATCATATTGAGATAATTAAAGAATTTATGAATTTATTCACGAAAATCGCATCCGAATATTTTTCTTATGAATTTAACATGTTTGAAATGATTTTGGAAAGGGTATGAGTTGATATTAGGTTGTGGTTTATGGATTAGGGGTGATTTTGTCTCATTTATGTTGTTTAGGGGGTAAACTGTGATATTTGTAGGGGTTGATTTTGTCACTTGTCAATCATGTAGGCACCAAAGCGATATTTTTCACTTTGTGTATAAAAAGAAAGCGAAGGGGCGCAAATCTAGAGCGCCGTTCTCCCATCCACAGTATTTTCCGGTGACTCTTCATCTCCCTTTTCGGCGATCGCCGGCGACACTCCAACTTCCCCTTGCGTCAATCATCATCATCATCTCGCTCTTACCACCGCGATCACACGTTTTGCCACCGCACCTCTTCGCATTCCAGCTATCGTTGGGCCATTTTTTGGTGACCTCCGAAGACGCTTCACTTCATTGGTGGCCAATCTACCTTCCCCACACTCAGATCTATCCATTCCAAGCTTCAGTTGCCGCCAAAAACGCCGGAATCCGCCATCGCCGCCACCTCGCCTCTTCACCTTCCAACCGCGATCTCTCCCATTTTCGGCGACCTTTCATCTGTCCAAGACCTAATTTGAAATCCCCATCACCTGAGCTTTCCATTGGTACATTCGGATCCCATTTCCGCCACCATTTGCTGGAAGACCCACCGGAAAACTAACGTATTCCGGCGAGTGCGACTGTTCGCATTCTGAGCTGTCCGTTGGTCGTTTTTGCTCCTTCGCATCATCTTGCTATCGGTTACTTCCTCTTCACCATGACCAGCTTCGTTTCCATCGCTTCAGCCTCTATCGCACCACCATGAGTGGTTGAGTTCCCGGTTGTCTGTTACGGCGTAGGTGAGATCAAGATTGACTCCACTGCTCTCCTCATCAGCTCTCGACTAGTTGGATGAGCCCGATTGTAGGAAATTTGGTAGTATTGTGTTTCAAATTATATTTGTTTTTGTTTCATGTTTGATTTCGATACTTTAATATGGTTTGAGCATAATTTGTGATGAATATAGTTGTCCATTGTGATTAAATGTTTTCATAGAACTTACTAAATGATAGACGTTGGTTTGAGATAATTAAATGATGAATATTGCTTTTCATTACTTCGCATCGATTATAATTGAGTTGTGTTCGGATTTAATGTCAGTTATTGTGAAGTGGGTTGATTGGATGATACGTGTTGACAAATTGTATTTGTTAATCACGTACCAACTAGTGGTATTGTCTTGTAGTGTTTGTGGCCGTCAATGATAGTCTTTAACAATCGAACTTGAGTGATCGGGTGAGACAGGATAGATTATACCTAGAGTGCCAGAAAGCCATTTCATTGATTTACCTTGCCTTGTAGGCTTAGGGGATCGTATAGGGAGGAGGAGAATTGTGTGAGTTGGTCTCATGTCGAACCAAAACTGTAGCGGCAACGTTTTTTATTATAAAGTCTTCATTAGTTTTAATTTCAAGCTTTTATTATTTGCATTTAGTTTGTTTAGTTTAATTAATCAAAATTGTCAATTTCATTTCCGCTACTCAAATATACATTAGGTTGTTAGTCTTGCTCTCTATGGATTCGACCCTACTTACCGCTAACTATGGTATTTAGGTTTAATTTTGTGGCTGTGACGACCAGTTTGACAATTTGGCCGTTTCACGGCCACAGATCTGGCTGTTAAATGACGACCGTTTCATGACCAAATCTCCACTATCGTCGCCGTCGACGGTGGTGGTGGTAGGCTGCCGGTAGTGGCTTGGGGTGGGTGTAGATGTTTTTGTTAAGTTTTAAACTTATTTTGTTGCTGGGGTGTTTTAGTTAAATCTAAAATATAGGGGGTTACAAGAAATTATTAAAAAAATAATAATATATTAATATTTAAAAAGGAGGACAATTTAATATTTAATATAACATACCCACCAATTTATTTCTCTCAACCAAACATAACAATATAACATACTCACCAATTTATTTCAACCAACCAAATACATTTCTCTAAACATTCACAGTAATCTTCAAGATAATCTATCTTTTCAGTAATACAACATTCCCTGAACCAAACACACCTTAAATGAAACCTTGAGTATTAAAAGTATTCTTATTCTTAAAAGTATTTGCTCTCCAATTTTTTGGTATTTAAGTTGTGCATGCATGGTTAAATATTTATTTTTTCAATTTGCATGTTTAACATCATTCTTTATTTATGAATGGAGCGCACATGTATGGTTAGGTATGGATGTTGAACCAAATATTAGTCACAACCGAGGTACAACAAGGCAATATGGATCCTCCAATCACATTATTTGTTAACATCCATAAAGTGAAAACAATTCCTTTATTGTGTTCTAGATTTTCTCTTATAAAAGAGGTCTAATTATTTTATCATGCTATCTAGTTAATGTAATATTTGCATTGATCAATTTTTTTATTTTATTAAATTGATTAGAGAATTTATTGCAGTTGTAACTAGTTTTCTAAATATACTTTTTATGAGGTATACTATATATAAAGCGACTGTGTTGATTAAATCTTATTTCATTTGCACTAATTGCCAAATTGCAGGAGGATGCATTTCTTCTATTACTGGGCAGCCAATGATGGGCCACTAAATTTTACCCAAAACTAATAACATTAAAAGGTTTCTTGAATTAAGTGATCCTCGACTGAAAGAGCAGTTTTTGAATCTTAAGACCAATGAGGTTATAAAGCAGGTATTATTATTTATTATTCCCTTTAAAAACTGATCACAAGTGTCACCATGTAATTGAAAAACTTGTTGAATTAATGTTTTCAAGCATTGTCAATAGTACAAATACAATAATCTGCATGATTTAGACCCTTAGAAGGATTTTATAAGATTTCAAAACATATACTTGTTTGATGGTTTTATTTATCCGTTTTTTGCCAATTGGATATTAATCAAACTTTACATATTTTGTCCATGCTTTCATTTATTATGGTAGTAGCACTTTTCTTGGTTTTCTGGTTGAATTTTATACTTGGCAATTAATAAACAAACCTAATTGAAAAAATATTATACCATGTGGTTACAATTTAGGGTTGCAGCTAGCAAATGTTAGATGCTTCACTGTAAATAGCAAGTTTGAGTTCTTATGTCTATTGCAAAAACAATGAGGAGAGTCAAAATCATGCCCCAGCTTGAGGCTTTGCGTGTTGCTTTTTATTTATTTTACAGTATATATTAGGTGAAAGTATAATTTAATTTCCACGTTGAGAAAAGTGAATTTTCACCTAATTTTATAACCCTTGAGTCACCTATAAATGGTTACACATATTAAAGACATGCAAGATGACTAGGTCGGTTGTTTTGGTATTAGCATTAAGGCTCCATTTGGTTCACTTTTTTACACTTTTTAGAAAATTTTTTGAAAAAAGTTAAAAAAAATTGAATTGGGTGGGTATTACGATGTAGGATTTGGAAATAAATAAAAATACCCCTTATATTTGTTTATTTACTAAACACCCCCTATGTTTGTTTATTTACTAAACACCCCTATAATAAAATATTAAAAGTTAACAAAAACACCTCCAACCCACCAATTAAATATGGACAGCTAACCACCACCGCCGGAGGGTGGCTGGAGTCATCGTATCGGAGCATAACCAGCTGAATCTTACCAGTCGTGCGCCGATATGACCTTTTCCGGCCAGATCTGGCCGTATTTTCTCGTCAATGATGGCCAAAGATACGGCTGTTGTTGACGACTGGCTACGGCCAAAGATCTGGCCATTCTTTGGCCTTAGATCTAGCCTTTTCCGGCCAGATCCATCGTGGATATGGCCGAAAAAGGCTAGATCGGCACACTACCGGCCAGATTTAGTTGATAGTGTGCCATTATACCAGATTCTGGCCATCTTCCAGCGGTGGTGGCCAAAATCTGGTAAATGTGGGTTGCTGGAGTTTTTTTACAATTTCTAAAAAAATATTTAAGGGTATTTAATTAAATTAACAAATTTAAGGGGTTTAAAAAAAGTTGAATAATATTGTGAGTTTTTATAATTTTACTGTTTAACTTTACTGGAAATACTAATAATAGTATTCCCAAATGTGAGCCAAACAAAGCCTAAGTGTTTCGAGAGACATAATTGGAATTGCATGAATGAGGGTTAGGGAAAGGTCGACATAATTGGAATTGCATGAATGAGGGTTAGGGATAGGTCTACATCAAAGTAGTTTTGGAAAAGGGGAGCTAGACCTAGTTAAGGGTGGAAGCTTAGCTAATTGGCTACATTTTGTCAATGATCTTAACACCATACATTTTTGTGATGCTTATTCCTTTGCGTATCTTTTGGTCTACTGCTTCTCATTTTATTTTGTTGATCTATTTTCGAATTCCTAAATAAAGTTTCTAATATAAATTGGTCAATGTTTAGTATTGAGATTTTTTTTCCCCAATAGGTACGTAATTTTATCATCAAGTCTTTTAAATTCATTTTCAAACCGATCGATTGGACAAATTATTTACCCCCAAACTATCAATTTTGACATTTTGACCCCAAATAAAAACTAGACACCCCCCAAACTTTCAATTATGACATTTTAGCCCAAAATTAAAACAAAAAATCCGGATGCACGATTCAGTCAACCTGTTAGTGAGTGTTTAATTCAAGGTCATAAAAGATAATATCGGTAATCTATCTTTTAATCCGGCAACTACCATATTTGGGTGTCAAGTAATGAAAAATTATGGTAATCGACCTATACTAATAGTGATTACTGTAGGTAATATAGGAGGTAGTTCGGTTATCGTTTGAAAGGGTGTTGTTTTTTTATTACCGAGGCAATCCATTGTTCATATTGATTTTACCCTTAATTAATAAACATTTTGCACACAAATGCTCTCATATGTCTACTAAATAACAATTAGCCCAAAAGTTTGAAATGACTTTTGTAACCTTATATATTAATTTTTTTGGATAGAAATACCCTCAATATTTACATGAACAATACCCAAAATATCCCCAGCAACCCAAGACGACTATCGGCCATCAGCCACCATTGTCGGCCACTGCTGCATGACTGACCATGTTCGGCCAGATGGAAGGCCGAAAATGGCCAGATGGAAGGCTGAAAATGGCCAGATGGCTATGGATCTGGCCGAAAACGGCTAACCATTCTAGTCGTTTCCAGCCATATCCATGGATGTAAACGACCACAGATCCACAACCATTAATGGCCATAATATTTGGCCATTTTTGGTCTAATCCACGACCGTTAATAACCATAGATCTGGCTGTTAATGGCCAGAATGGACTGGTCGGACAGTTAAATCCACGGCCATCTAGCTGTTTTCAACCTTTGATCTGGCCACGTCAGCACATGACCGGCCAAATCCAATTGTTCGTGCACTGTACAAGCAACTGTTGATGGCGACTGACGATGGTGGCTGACGGCCGATAGTTATCTTGGATGGCTGGGTGTATTTTGTTAAATTTTAAACTTTTGCTATTGGGGTGTTTTAGTTAAATTCTCAAATGTAGAGTGTTAAAAGTAATGCTCTAAATAATAATATTATTATTATTAAAAAGAAAGGGCAATTTAGTAAAAATCCCTTAGATAATATTTTATTCCTCCCAATTAAACATATTAATTATTTGTACTTATCAGTCTAACCAAACCTATTGACATAACATTCTCTCATTAATCTTCAAGGTAATCTATCTCAGTGGTAATCTTATGCTTTCAGTAATAAAAAAATTCCTCGAACCAAATGCTATGATAGGTTAAACTAAGAATATGAAAACTTTGGAAAATATTGTTTAACCCCCTAGGTTTGAAAAGTGACAGTTTAACCCAATTCGAATAACCCAAAACAAGTTTTTGAGAGCTTTCCCATGCAAATGACTTTTTTAACCAAGAGTCATGCCTTTACAATTATAAATTGATTACAAGGAAATCATACCTAGACTAAGCTTTCTTAAAATATTTCAATATNTATCTCCAAGAACAATAACCTTAAGCAAGTTTCTTCTCTTCATATTGATAGGCACTTCCATCTTCTTCTTCTTCTTCTTCTTTACAGAAGAAATAAAAGTTTGCAAATTAGTTAAGTTTCAGAGAAAAAAGAGAAGGATCGTGAAGATGATAAGAAAAGCAAAACCCATCATCATCTTTTTTTTAAGGTAGGTTGATCGCTTGAATCTTCTTGAATTTTTTTTTTTTTCTTTTTTCTTTTTTAATTTGAGTGATGGAAGAGAAAAGAAAACTTCATACATGTGAGCCCTTCTGCCAACCAAAACATATGAAGCTATAGCTTGGGCGCCAGCGAAGCTTGAGTTTCAAAATCAAATTTTAATAATTTAGGTGTGTGGTCAATTATTTTTTTTTCCCCTATTTTTTGAATTATTATTCCCCCCCATCCCTCGTTTGAATTTAGACATTTAAAACTTAATCATGAAAGGGTAATCTTGTCAATTTGTAATATCATATTAGGTTTTCTGTCTCTATATTGGTTAAGTTTTAACACTTGAATTCGAAATTTGGAGGTAATATCGGGTGTTTCTGAAACCAAGGGGGGAATATTCTTTTATGATAGCTTGGGGTGAAAATGTTATTCATCCTTACTTGTGTTTATTAATTTAATCAAGAAAAAGCTCTTAGTTGTCTCGTTGACCCTTTTGCCCTAACCTGTAATCAAATATCTATCAATCGTGCTTGCCTTTCTTTTCATCTGAATTTTCATCCACCTTGAAATGGACAGCTTTTCAAATTTAAAAAAAAAAAAAAAAATCATTGGTCAAGGTATTATTGAAATGGACAACCTTAATGTCGTAATAGGCGCCAGGATAGAGTTATTGATTAATTTCAACCCGATGGTGTTGAGATGAAATTAATTGAAGGCACCATGAGTATTAGATTGAAAAATTAAGAACAATGAATTATATATAATGGTGTCTATGTATACAAAATTTACATTATACATGAGACATGTCCTTAATTTACATGTAGAGAGAATCTTTACTTAAACTGTTAAACATTATTGCTCCGTTTGGTTCACAATTTTGTGTTTTTGGGAAAAGTTTTTTGAAAAAAGTTAAAAAAAAGTTGAATTGGGCGGGTATTACGATGTAGGATTTACAAACTCATAAAATACCCCCTATGTTTATTTTTTTACAAAACACCCCTTATAATAAAACATTAAAAGTTAACAAAAACACCCCTAATCCACCCTCAAATATGGACAGCCGGCCACCACCGCCGGAGGGTGGTCGGAGTCGCCGTAACAAAAACATTAAAAATATTTAGGGGTATTTAATTGAATTAATAAATTTAGGGGGTTTAAAAAATGTTGAATAAAGTTGAATAATATTGTGAGTTTTTGGGTATTTTACTGTTTAACTTTTTTGGGAATACTAAAAGTAGTANTTTTTTGTTAAAAACATTGGATTTTGATATTCCCAAAGGTTGTCGTCCTTGTGCAGTAAAAGTGTGGTGGTAAACTTTGAACAGTACGATTTAGAGAAATTTTGTCTAAGGATATTAGATTTTAAGAGGAACTGTTTGTGACCCCACCAGTGTTTCCTGGGAATTATTTATTGACTACTATTCAAAAAATTCGCACAATAATTTTTTAGTTTGGATTTTTCAAAAAATGACATCTGAATCAAACCCCAGTTATGTGTCAAACCAAGTTGTGGCTCCCACACCAACTCATGCGACACCAGCCTCTGTTCTTATGAACCATGCGGAAAAATTGAAAAAAAAAATCGATGGAATGCATTTCAAGAGGTGGCAATAAAAGATTTTTTTTATCTGACCACCTTGAATCTTGCGAGATTCCTGACTGAGGATGCTCCTATGCTCAAAGAAGATGAGCACGATGTTCAAGTTATCAATGTTGTTGATGCTTGGAAACATTCTGAATTTTTATGCTGAAATCGTGTCATGAATTGTCTGACAAATTCATTGTACAGTGTGTACGCTTCAAAGAAAACGACCAAAGAATTATGGGAGTCTTTAGACCGTAAATATAAAACTGGGGATGTTCGGTCCAAAAAGTTTGTGGTGGGACGATTCCTCGATTATAAAATGGTGGACTCGAGAGCTGTTATCAGTCAAGTGCAAGAGATCCAGTTGATTTTACACGAAATTCATTCTAAAGGGATGGTGCTAAGTGAAACCTTCCAAATAGCTGTTATTATTGAGAAGCTACCTCCCGTATGGAAAGATTTCAAGAACTATCGTAAGCACAAGTAAAAGGAGATGAACCTTGAAAATCTCATTGTTAGACTTTGGATTGAAGAAGACAACAGAAGTTCTGAAAATAGAGGGTTTACTCCTATAGCAGCAAAAGCAAATGTTATGGAGCATGGTCAAAGTTCTAACTCTAAGAAGATAGGGAAAAAGGCCAAGTTGGGGCCGAAAGAAGACATCTCTAAAAAGCCAAAAAAGTTCCAAGGCAAGTGTTTTAATTGTGACAAGATGGGTCACAAAGCTTCTGATTGTAGATTGCCAAGGAGAAACCAAATCAAAGAGGCAAATGTTATAGAGAATATTGCTCAGGATGTCTCTAACAAAAGTCTCTCTGCGGTGGTTTCAGAAGTGAATTTGGTTGGGTCTAACCCAAGAGAATGGTGGCTTGACACTAGAGCCACTCGGCATGTCTACTCAGACAAAGGACTATTTAATTCCTTTGAACCAAATGAGAATGGGGAAAAGTTGTACATGGGAAATTCAGCTATTTCTGAGATTGAAGGCCAAGGAAGGGTGGTCTTAAAGATGACATCTGAGAAAGAGCTAACTCTGAACAATGTTCTATATGTGCCAGAAATCCATAAGAACCTAGTGTCTGGTTCTTTGCTGAACAAGCATGGTTTCCGTATAGTTCTTCAGTCAGACAAAGTAGTTTTGTCAAAGAATAGAATGTATGTTGGAAGGGGTTATGTGAGTCATAGGCTGTTTAAGCTCAATGTTTGTGTTGTAAAACCTAATAGCATTAATAAGAGAATTTCTTCTACTTATTTGCTTGAGTCTTCCTATGTGTGGCATGGTAGACTAGGAGACGTTAATTATAATACTTTGCGTAAATTAATTAACTTAAATCACATACCTATTTTCCAAATTGATTCCAAACATAAGTGTGAAACTTGTGTTGAGGCAAAATTGACAAGGTCATCATTTAATAGTATTGAAAGAATCACAAATCCTCTTGATTTAGTTCACAATGATGTTTGTGACCTAAAGTTTGTACAAACAAGGGATGGCAATAAGTATTTTATTACTTTTGTTGATGATAGCACAAGATATTGTTATGTGTATTTGCTAAAACCAATGATGAAGTTATTGATAAGTTTATTCTTTATAAGAATGAAGTTGAGAATCAACTCAATAAAAAGATAAAGGTGTTACGAAGTGATCGAGGTGGTGAGTATGAATCATTGTTCTGTGATTTTTGTGCACAACACGGAATTATACACAAAACCACAGCATCTTATCCACCTCAGTCAAATGGAATTGCTAAGCGAAAGAATCATACTTTGAAAGAAATGACGAATGCAATACTAATAAGTTATGGGTCGTCTTAGAACATGTGGGGGGAAGCTGTGTTGTCGGCTAATTATCTTTTAAATAAGATACTCCAAAAAAAGGAAGACAAAACCCCTTATGAATTATGGAAAGGAAGGAAACCTTCCTATAAATACTTGCGAGTGTGGGGGTGTCTTGCCGAAGTAGCAGTTCTGACACCAAAGAATGTGAAAATAGGTCCAAAAACAATTGATTGCATCTTCATTGGCTATGCACATAATAATAGTGCTTATCGATTTCTTGTGCATGAGTCCAAAATCCCAGACATACAAGAGAACACAATAATGGAATCTATAAATGAATATTTCTTAGAACATGTATTTCCATGTAGATCCAAATAAGGATCAAGTTCGTCTAAACGAACATATGAGACCATGGTTGAAAATAGTCAAGAAGTTGAAAATGGACCTAGACATAGCAAAAGAGAAAGGACGATAAAATCTTTTGGTCCAAATTTTCTAACTTATCTGTTATAAGATAAACCTTAAAAATTTGAGGAAGTTGTGAGATCTTCAGAATGACCTTTTTGGAAAGAGGCTATTAAGAATGAAGTTGCCTCCATCTTGCAAAATCATACATGGGAACTAGTAGTTCTTCCTCTAGGATGTAAACCTTTAGGATCCAAATGGATCTTCAAGAGGAAAAAGAAAGTAGATGGTTCAATTGACAAGTACAAGGCTAGACTTGTAATTAAGGACAAGCAAAAAGAAGGTCTAGATTACTTTGATACATATTCTCTTGTGACGAGAATAAATTCCATTAGAATGATACTCGCGATTGCATCTCTGTGAAATCTAGAAGTACATCAAATGGGTGTAAAAACAGCTTTCCTTAATGGAGATTTGGAAGAAGAAATCTACATGGAACAACCCGAGGGTTTTTTCTGCCCCTGGGTAAGAAAAGAAAGTTTGTAAATTGGTCAAGTCTTTATATGGATTAAAGCAAGCACAAAAACAATGACATGTAAAATTTGATAGTGTTATGATTGCTAGTGGCTTCAAAATCAATGAATGTGACAAATGCGTCTATGTCAAAGAAACGAATGATGGCTATGTCATTTTATGTCTTTACGTTGATGACATGCTCATTGTTAGTAGTAATGATAAGATGATCAAATCTACCAAAGATATGTTGAATTCAAGATTTGACATGAAAGATATGGGTTTGGCTGATGTAATATTGGGAATTAAAGTTTCAAGAACTTCAGAAGGGCTTATTTTAAGTCAATCGCATTATGTGGATAAAATTCTTGAAAAAATTAATAAAGATGATTCTAGCTTGGCTATAACACCTTTAGATACTAGCCAACATCTATCGAAGAATAAATGTGAGAGTATTTCTCAAATAGAGTACTTAAGAATTATAAGAAGTCTGATGTACTTAATGAGTTGTACTAGACCAGACATAACTTACACAATTAGTAAACTGAGTAGATACATGAGTAATCCTAGAGCTGATTATTGAAAAGAAATAATAAGAATACTTAGGTATTTACGGTATACTTGTAGTTATGAGCTGCACTATACTAGATATCCAAATGTGCTAGAAGGATACAGTGATGCAAACTAAGTGTCTGATATAAAAGACTTAAAATCTACTAATGGATATGTGTTCACACTAGCAGGTGTAGCTCTATCATGGAAATCCTCTAAACAAACTATTATAGCGAAATCCACTATGGAATCTAAATTTATTGTTCTGGGTAAGTGTGGTGAATAGGCTAAATGGTTACGCCAATTCTTAGAGGATATTCCAAAGTGGCCAAAGCCTATGCCAGCAATCTGCATTCATTGTGATAATCAATCTACAATTGGAAGGGCACAGAGCAATATGTATAATGGTAAGTCTAGACATATACGTCGTTGACATAATACCATTAGACAACTACTCTTAACGGGAATTATCTCTATTGATTATGTGAAATCAAAAGATAATTGAGCAGATCCACTAACCAAAGGGTTAAATAAAGAGGTTGTTGAAAAATCATTGAGAGGAATGGGACTAAAACCCATGAAATAAGTCGATATAATGGAAACTCAACCTAATTAACTATAGATCCCAAGATTTAAGTTCAAAGAGACAACTTAATTATAAAGACTTAGATAGATCATTGTGAAAGTTACTCTCGGTTTGTTCTTATGATTAAATGAAACAGTGATGCCCATAAGGAATAAGGTTAACAAAAACTTTTAATGATTCTTATGCGTCGGGTTTCCGAGCAAAGTAATGCGAGTTACTCTTAAAGAGATCACCTATGTGAGAAAGAAGTAGGGTCGCTTCTAAAAGGAATTGTATAAGGCTCAATTCTTAAGAACTTCTCGCAGAACCAAGGGTATGTTCATGGCCAAAACAAACATAATAATGAGAACCAAATAATGTCAAGGAGGATTCTTGTGTGAACTATGTCATCATTTACATAAATGACAAATTAGTTCAAGGGCATCATGTCTACTAATCAGTCAGTAAAATGAACATACTTTCACAGGGGAAGGTTCAAAGGGTAACACCTACCTATCCTATGCAAGTCCAACCGTTTAAACTCCATCACTTCGTCGTTTGTTTAGATCTATCAATTTCATTCATGTGGGGGATTGTTGGAATATTTTAATAAATTGAATGAAATAAATGGAATGAAAGTGCTGGTGTAAATTGAGAATTTGAAAGATGAAAGGTTAGTGGATTAATGGAGGAGGTTTTAAGAATCGGAAAGTGAAAATGTGGAAAATAATGGTGGAATTCAATGTTTTGTCCCACCTTGAGTAGTATAAAAAGGTGTTTTTCCTACCATTTCAAACACACCAAAAAAAATTTCAATCTCTCATTTTCTCTCTAGTTTTTAAGGTTTTCATTTGTTGGAGTTAAAGCTTAATTTAGTTCGTTAGAATAGAAGAGTGGTGTTTCTCTCGCTATTCATCTGTGTTGAATCCTGGGAAACAAACGCTGCTTAAATCCTTGTGCACCCGAGTGAAGGAGGCGAATTTGTTTTAAGGAAACTATGTGTTACACAGGCCTCGGCATTCATCATAAGATTGTATTCTCTGGATCTCTTCCTGTCATTCTGAAGGATTTCCTACACGTGATCACGTTGTTGGTATTGTTAATTTTATTGTATTGTCATTTTATTTTATTAACATTTAATTCTATTATTTTTATATTCAATAGATTTATTATTTGCGGTTACTAATATAATAGTTAATTATTTTATAACTATGACAATGTTTTTTACTTGGACCAAGCCTTGACCAAGTCAAGAGGCCAGTTCCCGCGTCGAGCAATCTGACTGATAATTCATACAAATGATGTCAACATGACATAATAAAATTTTAAAACTCTAGAAATGACATCAGCATAACGTCATAGAAATGGAATTAGGGATTTTATTTGAAATTGCATTTTAGAAACCCAGTTTAGCCATTGGTTCTCTAACCTGGCGGTTGAATCGCAATTCGACATTATTCCCGTCAGTTCAACCCTGGGTGAATCCGGTCCAATGGCTAAAACAGATTTTAGCCATTCAATGCACTGGATTAGGGACCCATCGGACTCTATTTGTTAGCTATTGATTAATTTCAATTCAATGGTGTTGAATACGACACCGTACTCGCAATAAGAGTTTCGAGGCAACAAAAGAACAGCAAAAACGCAAGTTTGGATTTAGTAATAAAGATAACAGGGATACCACTTCAATAGAATATATTACTCAATTTTATGCATACCCTTATAATCACTTTTCCCATTTTTCATTTCTTTTTTTCTTTTGATTTAGAATTTTGAGACCCCAAACCCTTATAATCACTATTTGTTAGCTATTGATTAATTTCAATAAGAATTGTAGTTTAATTTATATGTTAAGAAATTAACTTCTTAACAATGTTCGTAATGGAATATAATGTTTTTTAAGTTAAATTGAGAACAATTAACCTTAAGATATTAGTGATAATTTAAAATTTTAAGTTATACATGGGCTTTATGAAAAATGGGCTGTGGCCTGGAGTCATTTAGAAATCTGAAATCCACATTTTTTAGGCATTAATATTGTATGGGCTTCATGATTTCAATGTAAATTTGTAAACCAAAAATTTTAAAAATTTTTTTAATAAAACTACAATTTCAATACAAATTCTCTAAGGGACTAAAGAAATCCCATTTCTTAAGACACTCTATTTTAAAGTTTTAAAATTATTTCTTTTTTCTTATGGCACCCCATCAATTCCATAAATTTCCCTCATTCCATTTTTTTTATTCTAAAATAGTTAACATTTCATTCCCTTCGTTTATACTATATACCTTCCATCATCGTCATTCCTTAAACGAATTTTTTGATAATTAAATTGAAAGTTTAAATAAAAAAAATTAAAGCTAAAAAAATTCTTACAAATTATCCCAAGAACACAATACAATCAAGCAACAATATATATATATTAAAAATATCTACCAATACTTTAAAGAGAAAAATTAACAATAAATTAATTTTAATAATTTATTATAAGAATAAATTTGTCATTACAAAATTTATAAAATAAAATATATCGATCCACTCTTTATTTACGCAACAACGTTTCCAATGAAAATTTTAATTTTAATTTTTATTCATATAATTCGAATTTGAATTAATGCATCAAATTTAATTTCGGCAACTCATATTCTTTCTCAGATTTTTTTTTATTTTTGATGTCAAACAATAACTAAACCCTAGCCATAAATTGTATCAAATAATATGGTGGCTTTTTGTCAATTTCAACATCTGTTTTATCAATTATCATCAAGTCTCTTCTCTTCGTCAACTTAATAATACGTTTATGGATTTCAATGAAATACTCAAGTGTTACGTCGGCCACGGATCTTGCCAACCCTTTGCCCATATGTTACGTCCGTACCAACATCAAGGGACCTACATACAACACGAGAGACACATGCCCCTTTTTTTATATTTCACCTTTAAAAAAATAATTTTTTCCAACTTTTAATTATATTTTCGTATATTATACATTAATTTATCTTTTATTTCAAACTATAATAGTAGTTTAATGAAATAAATTAACTACTATTCAATATAATAGTAGGTTAATGAAATAAAGATAAATTAATGTATAATTAAATTTCAATATTTAGTTCTAGAATATAATAGTAGTTAATGAAATAATTAATTAAATTAATGTTATAATATACAAAATTTTGTTCTATATATTATAACAGTAGTTACTAGAATAATTAATTCTAGTAACTTTTTCATCATCAAAACCTAGTTCTCACTTTCATTTCTTTTTATCATCTCTATGTCTTACTTTTTTTAGGATTAATTATTGATATTCTAAAAGTAACTAGATTTGAAAAAAAAATTAATTATTACTTTTTTAGTCTAAATCTTTTTATATAATAATTGAGTTATCTTAACATGTAACCTAGGGTAGGGGCAATTGCAGTACTAGTTGAGGGTGGACCATGGCCCATCCTCAATTTTTAAAAAAAATATTAATATGTACAATTTTTAGATTTTGCCTCACCTTAACATAAATATTAATATATAATTAGTTTTTATTTTGGTCCACCATAACAGAAATTTTTAGATTCGCCCCTGACCTAAGGCATATGTTAAAGACACTAAAAAAAAAAAACATTGAGCATTTTGATATATTGAAATTTTTTTTTTTTTTTTTTTATACATTATGTACATGGAAATAAATAAATTTCTTGTCTTCTAGTATTAGTCAGAGTTTACCAAACAATGAATATAGAATCTCAGTTGCTAAACAATAATGAAAAAATCTAAATTGAAATCACCTATATCCATTGATTAATTCTTCTATTGACTAAATTGGAAGCACCAAAAACAATCTGCCAAACTATAATGACTTCACTTTTCAATTCTTTCCAAGAAGATTCAAACTATACCTCTAAATTATTAAGCCAACTCTCAAGTCAAAACTAATTATAATATATATTATATAAGGCACAGATTCAAGCTACATATCAGTCTTTTTAAGTTATTTAATTATAAGTTTGTGATATAACAGTATATAAAATTATTTTACTCAAATTAGAGATCCGAAAGTATTCACTTATAAGCCACATTTATACCAACAAAAAACATATAAGAACAGTAGACATAGGATTTGCATTGAGTCTGAACCACTTTAAAAAACGTTTCCGTGTGCATCGTTTGTATTAATTTGTGTTATCATCCATCTACGCTCTAGATATCGCTGTTGAAAACATATTAAAGTGAGAGAATTCATTTCGTCCCCACAATTTCATTTGAAACATGAGTGTTGTGGTCCTTTCCTTTGACCCAACACATTCAGTTAGGCACCGTGTAATTGACTCAAAATTATATTAAAAGGATAAAAATACCCTTCTAAAAAGCATTGAAAAGCATTACACAAGTATGTTTATTTACTAAACTCTATAGAATGGTTGTGTTTACACTAGTATTGTTTGTTAATGTACTTTTCATTATATTTTAATGGTATTTTCATTATTTCAATGAGATTAATTTTTAAGTTGACAACGGTTTGTTAAGTTAAGGGACCACATTGATAGTATTGAAATAAGTTTGTTAAAATGACAGTGGAAACATTAGGATGAGATTGTCAACCAGAGCATTGAATGTAGACATGAAACTAAATATTATTTGTGTGATTAGGCCTTGGTCCATCTTATCTTATAAAAAAATAGATTGGGAGATATGCATATGCATTTCTTGAAGTTTTCTACATCAATTCATATTCGTATGTGGCTTTTGTCATGAGTTGTCCCCCATTGGACACTCTTATTAATCCTTATTTATTTTACCGACTCTATTTGACCTAGAAAACAGATAGATGTTTCACATTATTTGTGATTAAATTTTTAAACACAAGATGTATCATGTTATTCGTAACTATATTAATTGATATGTTTCATTATATTATTAAGATTCAATGAGATTGTCTAATTAAAATTAGTTATATAAGCATTTATGTTTTAATAATAATATCACATACAAAAGTTAAGATTTCAATTGAGTTTTTTAGTACAAACATTGAATAATGATTAACATAAAATTTGTAACTCGTAACGTGAAACTTGTAAACTAAAAATTTAAATGCATGTACAATGTAATATAATAGCCACAACTTACAATTGATGCGGACTGTTATGTATTTGTATGCGTGATATTATTGACAATAAACCAGAAAGTCTATATTCGAAAAGTAACCAGAAAGTCTGTGGGCGGCAAACAAAGTCTCTACATGCATTTCACATTTGTAATATCGGCAAATCATAATCGTATCAATGAGATTCCAACTTATATATGTAATAGTATTACTTTAAATATGTATTGAGATAATGGTTTATAAAAACTAATATATGGGACATCTTTCATATCATATAGGATGTGGTGAGATTGTTAAATTAAAGTTAATTAGTCATAAAAGTGTTAATTTTGGTCCAATCACTTGTATAGACTATAGTAGTGTTTATTAAAAAACAAAAAAACAAATGTAAATGAGTTTAATTATGTAACTTATTATGTATCCCCTTTGAAAGAGTAAAAACTCACCACAAAGTTACTTTTAGGGTAGATGGAATTAAAATAAATCCCTTTTAAATAATATATCGATAATTAATAATAATCAAAGTTAGATTATACAAGTCAAATAATTAATATGAGATTTTATGCTTTATTCCTATATGTTTGGCTTATTATAAGAGATATCTACAAAAAGGAAAAATTATTTGCAACCCACTTTTTTATACAAGAACAAGATATTGTTTTAACAGCACTAATTTTGTCATTAAATATCTTTGGGGGTAAAAAAGGAACGTAATTAAAAAATAAATCCTAGTCAGTTTAATGTAAACTATCATGTGTCTTTAGATCATTTAAAGATTAGAAAAATTAAATAACATACGTGCATTTTAAAAAATGAAGAAGTTCGCATATTTTAAAGTGGAAACTATATTAGATGGCAAATAATAAACAGTTTACATTATCGTCTAGCTTTAAAAGATAAAATTCAATCAAAATCTCTTACTAAAAAGTTATGAAAATTTGTGTCTTATTACTAACTAAATTTACGTTTAAAAATATCAGTTGGCATCAACAAACTTTACAATAAAATTTAGTCAAATTCTGATAAATGAAAACTTTAAAATTTGTCTTTTGACCAATACAGATTTCGTTTAAAAATACTGACAACATCCAACATTGAAATTCTTTTATAATTAAGAAAAAACTTTTAGACCATTACAATTAAGCCCAAAGTGAGATTTTTGGATTATTATGGGTAAAATAAAGTGTTCTGTGAATTTTCGAAAAAAAAAAAATGATAGATCGGCCAGCATGATACGGTCAACAAAAAATAATGAACAAATAAATTAATCTTTTAAAATTTGACCATGTATGATAGTGGAATAAAAGGAGAGAAGGACGCAAATCAGGATTAAGACAAAAACAAAGAATTAAGAAGATAATTAAAAAATAATTAATTATGTTTATTCTATGTTGTTGTTCGGATATAATTAATAAAAATAAAGAGTAAAGGATTGTACGAAAGGAATTATTAATAAGTAATTAAATGCGAAAAATATGCTTTTTGTTTGGAAAATATTGTTTCTTATAAAAAAATTTATAAAATTCACAAGAACTTTGGATGATGTGGGTAAACCATTATTAGCTTCATATAGTATATAACACTAACCAAAAATAAATAAAAAATTGAAGGCATGAATTGACTTGTGTTTAAAAAATAATTTTCAAAAACTAAAAACGATCAAAATTTGATTGTATTTTAATATTTAATATTGGATGTGATATACTTAAAAATGGTTTACCGCGGGTCGTAACCAGGGCAAATAATGCATGTTTTCGGTGACAACAACACGTTCCACACCAAGAAAATACTTCTCAGCCTTCTAACAAACTCATATCTACCGCTCCCCCAATTGCCTCGCAATCAGCGGCAACGACGGGATTTTAATGCATTGTACAATGTAATATAAATAGCCACAACCTACAATTGATGTGACTGTTAATGTATTTGTATGGCGGTAATTATGGAAAAGTAAACCAAGAAGTCTTTGTGTCGAAAGTAGACCAAGAAAGTCTGGCGGCAACACAAGTCTCTACATGCACTTCACATATTGAATATCGATAAATCAACAATCGTATCAGTGAGATTCAACTTTATATATGTATATTATACTTTAAATATGTTATTGAGATAAGGTTTATAAAACTAATATGGGACACTCTATCATATCATTATTGGATGTGGTGAGATGTGTAAATTAAGCAATTAGTCATAAGTGTTAATTTTGTGTCCGATCACTTGTATAGACTATAGTAGGTTTATTTAAAAAAAAAAAAAGGAAATGAGTTTAATTTATTGTAACTTATATTATCCCCTTGAAAGAGTAAAAAATCATTTAGAACACACACCAATAGTTTAATTAAATCACGACAAATGTCACTTTTAGGGTAGTTGGAATTCAAAATAATGAAAAATCAATTCATAAATATATGATGTATTCAAAGATGTGATCTAAATTTGTACATAATTGACTCAGTGATGACTAAGATAATTAGTGTACTAGATCAATGGTTTCATAAATGGAATAGTCAAAGGGAATATTTTTAGAAATAATAAGATTATGAATTTAATTGACAATCTTAGATCCAAATAGTAATCCCACAACAAATGATATAATATTAATAAGTATTTTGACTAAAATTTGTGCAATTAATAAGATAAAATCCCTTTAAATAATTATATTGTAATTAATATAATAAAGTCAAGTTTTTAGATTACAATCATGCGCAAATAATTCCTATAGTGTACTATTATTGTTTAACATTAACATTAAAAGATAAAAATTTAGTGAGAATCTTTTAAATAAAAATTTGTGTGTTTATTAGTAACTGAGATTTACGTTTAAAAAAAGAAAATGATTCTATTACTTGGCATCAACAAACTCTACAAAATAAATTTTAGTCAAATTTCCTACCGCTGAAAAATGACAACTTCAAAAAATTTTCTTTTGACCAACTAACAGATGTTCGATTTAAAAATTAGAGTATTAGACAACCGAGCCCAAAGTGGGATATTATGGGTAAAAATACAGTGTTTCTGTGAATTTTCGAAAGAAAAAAAAAATGATAGATATGCCAGCATAATATGGTCAAAAAAGTATTATAGTGTACTTAAAAGTAGAGAGAGAACGCAAAGATTAAGACAAAACGAGCCAAAGAATTAAGAAGATAATTAAAAACAGGCCGAATGATTTGCGCATACCCAAGGTTTGCCGTAACGACAAATTGGTATCTAAAAGGTTTAGAAATAACAAACAAGTATCTTCCGTCATGTGCTGTTAGTAATTTATGTTTGTTAATAGTGAAAAGACTAAAATGCCCTTAAAAGTTTGATATTTTAGTTTTTTATAAATTTAAAAATTTCTAAAAAACCCCATAGGTTTGCTAATTTAACTAAACACCCCCATATATAAAAAGATTGTTAAATGAAAAAAACACCCCCATCACCTCGTAGTGCTAGATTCCGGCCACCACCGTCGGAAACTGGCCGAGAAATTGCATTACGACACAGACCCGTCAGATCTGTGTCGTAACGTGTCGATGTGGCCTTTTTCGGCCAGATCCGTGGCTGATCTGACCGAAAAAGGCCAGATCTACGGCTAGATCTGGCCATCGTGGCCGCAAAACTCCATCTACGGCGTCGACGGCCAGATCTGGCCTTTTCCGGCCAGATCAGCCACGGATCTGGCCGGAAAAGGCCAGATCGACGCGTTACGACACAGATCCGACGGGTCTGTGTCGTAACGCAATTTTCCGGTCAGTTTCCGATGATGGTGGCCAAAATCTGGCACTGTGGGGTGGTGAGGGTGTTTTTGTCATTTAACAAACTTTTTATATATAGGGGTGTTTAGTTAAATTAGCAAACCTAGGGGGTTTTTTAGAAATTTATAAAAGCTAAAATATCAAACTTTCAAGGGCATTTTAGTCTTTTCACTGTTAACAAACAAAAATCACTAACAGCACATGACGGAAGGTACCTATTTGTCATTTTCAAACCTTTTAGGTACCACTTTGTCGTTATGGCAAACCTTGGGTATGCGCAAGTCGTTTGGCCTAAAAAACAATTAATTTATGTTTATTGTCTGTATATAATTGAATAATGCTATAGCCACCGATGGTAGTGCACCGAATTTGTGCACTGAATGACGTGGCAAAATTCTGATCGTTGATTGATATTAAATTAAAATTAATAAACAGTCAGGATTTTGTCATGTCATTCGGTGCACTACCATCTGTGGCTGTATTATTTTCCTATATAATTAATACAATTAAAGAGTCAAAGGATTGTACGAATAGAATTATTTAAATTAAATGCGAAAAATATGCTTTTATGTTTGGAAAATATTGTTTTTTATAAAATAAATCTTAAAATTCACAAGAACTTTGGATGATACGGGTAAACCATTTATTAGGTCCGTACAAGTATATAACACTAACAAAAAAAAAAATTTGAAGGCAAATTTTTTTTGTGATTCAAAAAAAATTAAAAACTAAAATACGATTCAAATTTTTGAGTTGTAATATTTTTAATATTTCATATAATATACTTAAAAACAGTTTTCAGATTAAAAACTATTAAAAATTGTGAAAACAACTTTTAATCATTTTCTAATTTTATACTAATTTTGAAATTGTATTCAAAAACTGTTTTTTTTTTTTTTTTTTTAAACAATTCAACTTATTTCTACCAAAAACATTTTCAAAAGATTTGTTGTGTCTCTTGTTTTAGAAAATAAAAACATGTATTTAAATTATCAACAACACAACATTCTATATCAAGCATGCCCTATTGAACTTATATATATATAATAACCAACCCGACAAAGTGGTCGGGTCCTAGGTTGACCAATTTAATCGATTTGATTGACGGGTCAAACCGGTGTCCAAAAGTTTGAAATATAACAAAAACACCCCTAAATATTACTATAAGTCCTTACAGCTTCAACTCTTGCAAAAACATCCCAAACACCATCGTCGGCGTTGACAAACGAAGGCAAATAAGGCTCGTTTCTGGCGACAACAACACTCCCCATCACCAAGAAAAACACTCCCCTCAGTCTCTTGACCAAAACCATATCACTCCTCCCCCAATCGACTCACCAATCGACGGTAACAACGAGAATTTCGGTCGATTCACTCATCGAAAATTACCTCTGTCGCCACCATTGTACTCACCGGCCCTTCCTCTTCAAAAACCCTAATATCCCGGCCTTCAATTGTTCGCAGATTATTGTCCCAATTTCTAATGTTTTCGGTGAATAGGAAAATTACTAACCCGGCCTGATAAAGGCCTTGGGTTCCAGTTGAACCGATTGACAAATACAGGACCACTCAAAACTGAAGAATATCCATTGATGTAACAAAAGAAAAAGAAAAGGCAAAGGCAAAGGCAAAGAAAATACCCAATGGTGGGTTTTTTTATTTTTGCTTTTAGTCATTTTCAAAACCAAATATGCTCAACTAAATGAGAGTTTTTAACAGTTAATTAATTAATTAAGACACTCCTTTCTGTTAATTAGTTTTCACAATTTAATTAATTAACTTGCTTGATCATACTTTAATTATGTGAAATCTTTTCCAAAAGTATAGTTAATTAAAACATTAAATTACACATTCATCAAGAATAACTTATTTTTGACCAAAAAGAATATGGCATTAAAAAAAAAAGTTGGTTCTTTGGGTTCTTTTTCTTTTTTTTTTAATTCTAGTTAAAAGAGAAACAAATAGTATTTATATATATTTTTAATCAATTAAAGGTGCTATCTATATTTCTTTATTTATTTTTTATTTTTTTCACCTTCTTGATCTTTTAACATACACATACTTCACGATGGACTTAAATATTATTTATTTTTATCGTAGAAAAAAACTTTTAGACCTTACAATTAGCCCAAAGTGAGCTTTTTGGATTTATTATGGTTAAAAATAAAGTTTTTCCTGTGTTTTCGAAAAAAAAACAAAATGATAGATCGGCCAGCAGAACGGTCAACAAAAAAATGTAACACAATAAATAATCTTTTAAAATTTGACCACTTTTATATAGTGAAACTAAAAGTAAGGAAGTGACGCAAATCAGGATTAAGACAAAATAACCAACGAATTAGAAGATAATTAAAAATAATTAATTTTGTTTATTCTATGTTTTGTTCGTATTAATTAATAAAAATAAAAGATCAAGAGTTGACGAACGGAATTATTAATATTATAAATGCGAAAAATTGCTTTTATGTTTGGAAATATTGTTTTCTTATAAATAAATTTATAAAATTCACAAGACTTTGATGATGTGGGTAAACCATTATTAGCTTCATATAAGTATATAACACTAACCAAAAAATAAAATTTGAAGGCAGATTGACTTGTGTTTAAAAAATATTTTCAAAAACTAAAATACGATTCAAATTTTGAATGTATTTTATATTTTATATTTGATGTGATATACTTAAAAATGGTTACCCCGCCGGCGTCGATAAACCAGGGCAAATAATGCATTTTTCGTGACAAACACGTTCCATCACCAAGAAAATACTCCTCTCAGCCTTCTAACCAAAACTCATATCACCGCGACTCCCCCAATTGCCTCGCCATCAGCGCAACGACGGGATTTTTAATTCTTTGTACAATGTAATGTATAAAGCCACAACCTTACATTGATGTGACGTTAATGTTATTTGTATGGTGGTAATTATGGAAAAGTAAACCAAGAAATCTTTTTGTCGAAAGTCAAGCCAAAGAATACTTGGGCGCAACACAAGTCTCTACATGCACTTCACATATTTGTAATATCGATAAATCACAATCGTTCAGTGAGATTCCAACTTTATATGTATATTATTACTTTTAAATATGTATTGAAATAATGGTTTATAAAAACTATAATGGGACAATCTTATCATATCTTATATGGATGTGGTGAGATTGTTAAATTAAAGCAATTAGTCATATAAGTGTTATTTTGTGTCCGACACTTGTATAACTACTAGTATTGTTTATTATAAAAAAAAAAAAATGTAAATGAGTTTAATTTTGTAACTTATATTTTTATCCCCTTTGAAAGAGGTAAACCCAACAATCTAACCACACCATAGTTTTAAATTAATCACGACAAATGTACTTTTTAGGGTAGTTGGAATTAAAATTAATGAAATCAATTCATAATATTGATTTATTCAAAGATTGTGATCTAAATTTGGTACAATATTGACGTCGTGATTGACTAAGAATTAGTGTACTAGATCAATGGTTTCATAAATGGAATAGTTCAAAGGGAATATGTTTAGAAAATATTAAGTTATGAATTTAATTGACATATCTTAATCCAAGTCAATCCCCACACACGAATGATCATAAATTAATAAGTATTTTGACTTAAATTTGTTGCTAATTAATAAGATAAAATCACCCTTTTTTAAAAATAATTATATTGATAATTAATAAATAATAGATCAAAGTTTTTAGATTATACAATTCAATGCGCAAATAATTCCTATACTAGTTTACTATTATTGTTTAACATTAACATTAAGATAAAAATTAGTGAGAATCTTTTAAATAAAAATTTGTGTGTTTATTAGTAACTGGAGATTTACGTTTAAAAAAGAAAATGATTCTATTACTTGGCATCAAAAACTCTCTACAAATAAATTTTAGTCAAATTTCCTACTCGCTGAAAAAATGCAACTTCAAAAATTTTCTTTTGACCAACTAACGGTCGGATGTTCGAATTTAAATAGAGTATTAGACAACGAGCCCGTGTGGATTTATGGGTAAAATACAGTGTTTCTGTGATTTTCGAAAGAAAAAAAAATGATAGATATGCCACATAATATGGTCAAAAAGTATTAAGTGTACTAAAAGTAGAGATAGAACCCAACAAGATTAAGACAAAACGAGCCAAGAATTAAGAAGATAATAAAAACAGGCCGAATGTTGCGCATACCCAAGTTTTGCCGTAACGCCAAATTGGTATCTAAAAGTTTAAAATAACAAACAAGTATCTTCCGTCATGTGCTGTTAGTAATTTATGGTTTGTTAATAGTGAAAAGACTAAAATGCCCTTAAAAGTTTGATATTTAGTTTTTTATAATTTAAAACACAATCTGCCAAACTATAATGACTTCACTTTTCAATTCTTTCCAAGAAGATTCAAACTATAACTCTATATTAATTAAGCCAACTCTCAAGTCAAAACTAATATATATATATATATATATAAGGCACAGATTCAAGCTACATATCAGTCTTTTTAAGTTAATTTTAATTATAAGTTTGTGATTATAACAGTATATAAACTTACTTTTTACTCAAATTAGAGATCCGAAAGTATTCACTTTATAAGCCACATTTATACGCAACAAAAACAATATAAGAACAGTAGACATAGGATTTGCATTGAGTCTGAACCACTTTAAAAAACGTTTTCCTTGTGCAATCGCTTGTATTAATTTGTGTTTATCATCCATCTACGCTTCTAGATATCGCTGTTGCAAAACATATTAAAGTGAGAGAATTTCATTTTCGTCCCCACAATTTCATTTGAAACATGAGTGTTGTGGTCCTTTCCTTTGACCCAACACATTCAGTTAGGCACCGTTAATTGACTCAAAATTATATTAAAATGATAAAAATACCCTTCTAAAAAGCATTGAAAATGCATTACACAAGTATGTTTATTTACTAAACTTCTATAGAAATGGTTCGTGTTTACACTAGTATTGTTTGTATAATGTACTTTTCATTATATTTTAAATGGGTATTTTCATTATTTCAATACGATTAATTTTTAAGTTGACAACGGTTTGTTAAGTTAAGGGACCACATTGATAGTATTTGAAATAAGTATTGTTAAAATGACACGTGGAAACTATAGGGATGAGATTGATCAACTCAGAGCATTGAATGTAGACATGAAAACTAAAATATTATTTGTGTTGATTAGGCCTTGGTCCATCTTATCTTATAAAAAATTAGATTGGAGATATGCATATGCATTTCCTTGAAGTTTCTCACATCAATTCATATTCGTATGTGGCTTTTTGTCATGAGTTGTCCCCCATTGGACACTCTTTATTAATCCTTATTTATTTTTACCGACTCTATTTGACCTAGAAAAACAGATAGATGTTTCACATTATTTGTGATTAAATTTTTAAACAATAGATGTATCATGTTATTCGTAACTATATTAATATGATATTGTTTCATTATATTATTAAGATATCAATGAGATTGTCTAATTAAAATTAGTTATATAAGCATTTATGTTTTTAAATAATAATATTACACATACAAAGTTAAGATTTCAATTGAGTTTTTACTGAAGTACAACATTGTAATAATGTATTAACATAAAATTTGTAAACTCGTAACGTGAAACTTGTAAACTAAAAATTTTAAATGCATTGTACAATGTAATATAATAGCCACAACCTTACAATTGATGCGACTGTTAATGTATTTGTATGGCGATAATTATTGAAAAGTAAACCAAGAAAGTCTTCATATTCGAAAGTAAACCAAGAAAGTCTTGGGCGGCAACACAAGTCTCTACATGCACTTCACATATTGTAATATCGATAAATCAACAATCGTATCAGTGAGATTCCAACTTTATATATGTAATATTATTACTTTTAAATATGTTATTGAGATAATGGTTTATAAAAACTAATATATGGGACAATCTTATCATATCATTATATGGATGTGGTGAGATTGTTAAATTAAAGTTAATTAGTCATAAAAGTGTTAATTTTGTGTCCAATCACTTGTATAGACTATAGTAGTGTTTATTTAAAAAAAAAAAAAAATGTAAATGAGTTTAATTTATTGTAACTTATATTTATCCCCTTTGAAAGAGTAAAAACTCACCACAAATGTTACTTTTAGGGTAGATGGAATTAAAATAAAATCCCTTTTTAAATAATAATATCGATAATTAATAATAATCAAAGTTAGATTATACAATCAAATAATTAATATGAGATTTTATGCTTTATTCCTATATGTTTTGGCTTTATTATACAAGAGATATCTACAAAAAGGAAAAATTATTTTGCAACCCCACTTATTTTATACAAGAACAAGATATTGTTTTTAACAGCACTAATTTTGTCATTAAACTATATCTTTGGGGGTAAAAAAGGAAAGTAATTAAAATAATAAATCCTAGTCATTTAATGTATAACTATCATGTGTCTTTAGATCATTTAAAGATTAGAAAAATTAAATTAACATACGTGCAAATTTTTAAAAAAATGAAGAAGTTCGCATATTTTAAATTGGAAACTATATTAGATGGCAATAATAAACAGTTTATCATTATCGTCTAGCTTTAAAAGATAAAATTCAATCAAAATCTCTTACATAAAAAGTTATGAAAATTTGTGTCTTTATTACTAACTATAATTTACGTTTAAAAATATCAGTTGGCATCAACAAACTTTACAATATAAAATTTTAGTCAAATTCTGATAAATGAAAACTTTAAAATTTTGTCTTTTGACCAACTAACAGATTTCGATTTAAAAATTACTGACAACATCAACATTTGAAAATTCTTTTATAATTAAGAAAAAAACTTTTAGACCATTACAATTAAGCCCAAAGTGAGATTTTTGGATTTATTATGGGTAAAAATAAAGTGTTTCTGTGAATTTTCGAAAAAAAAAAAATGATAGATCGGCCAGCATGATACGGTCAACAAAAAATAATGAACAAAATAAATTAATCTTTTAAAATTTGACCACTGTTATTATAGTGTAACTAAAAGTAGAGGAAGGACGCAAATCAGGATTAAGACAAAATAACCAAAGAATTAAGAAGATAATTAAAAAATAATTAATTTATGTTTATTCTATGTTTTGTTCGTATATAATTAATAAAAATAAAGAGTCAAAGGATTGTACGAACGGAATTATTTAATAATTAATTAAATGCGAAAAATATGCTTTTATGTTTGGAAAATATTGTTTTCTTATAAAATAAATTTATAAAATTCACAAGAACTTTGGATGATGTGGGTAAACCATTTATTAGCTTCATATAAGTATATAACACTAACCAAAAATAAATAAAAAATTGAAGGCATGAATTGACTTGTGTTTAAAAAATAATTTTCAAAAACTAAAATACGATTCAAAATTTTGAATTGTATTTTAATATTTTAATATTTGATGTGATATACTTAAAAATGGTTTACCGCCGGCGTCGATAAACCAGGGCAAATAATGCATGTTTTCGGTGACAACAACACTTTCCATCACCAAGAAAATACTCCTCTCAGCCTTCTAACCAAAACTCATATCACCGCTCCCCCAATTGCCTCGCCAATCAGCGGCAACGACGGGATTTTTAATTCATTGTACAATGTAATATAATAGCCACAACCTTACAATTGATGTGACTGTTAATGTATTTGTATGGCGGTAATTATGGAAAAGTAAACCAAGAAAGTCTTTTTGTCGAAAGTAGACCAAGAAAGTCTTGGGCGGCAACACAAGTCTCTACATGCACTTCACATATTGTAATATCGATAAATCAACAATCGTATCAGTGAGATTCCAACT